>NC_045797.1:25820586-26173112 GCF_009873245.2 Balaenoptera musculus
CTCTGTGCCAGTTTTGAGACAGGATACCTTGGAATTGGGAATCTCTCAACAATATCAGAACCTGACCACTTCTTGCCTCGCCTGCTAGTAGCTCTGTCTTCCTGAAGATGGAGGCTATGAGGAGGGATGCTGTCAGGCTGGCACCAGTTCCCGCCAGCAAAGGAAGAATTGATTGGTAAAGTAGAAGTGATGAGACTCTTTAGAGAAAGGGACCCCATCTCAGCATTTGTGAATCCAGAGAGAAGCCTGGGCAAGGAGAGGTGTTTACCATAGACTTTAGAAAATTGTTTTTTCAGTTGTAAACAGTTTTAACCCCATGGCTACAGACTCTAAAAGGGAAGTTAGCTGGAGGGGTAAGATTGCTTTTTAAAAAGGAAATGCTGACTTAACAGTCCTAAATGGTGCCCTAAGGAGGAAGGTGGTGGGACTGGGGAAGATCTGAACCATCTCTGTGGCTGCTTGGGCTGCTGTGTAGTGAGTGCAGATAGTAAAAGACCATGCTTTTTACATGGAAAGGGGTGCGGTTCAAGTGTAGTCTGACTCTTTAAGAGGAACACTAAAGAGTCCAGTGGCCAGAATGTGCTGAAGTGGTGGAAAATGCTCAAGACAATAAAAGTCTTTTATATATTCCCAGCAAGAGCATAGAAGGAAGGGACAGTCTTACAACTTTGGAGCAGAACTAGTGACAGAGAGAGAGAAGCCACTAGATCCCTGTCATGTCAGGGAGTATAAACTGGGGAGAGACCACAGCATGTGTGGTTAGGAAAGGAGAGCCAGCTACCCTACCTGAATCTGAGTCATTCACTCCCTACTGCACACCTTCAGGTATACTCATGGAATGATATCGTTATGGAATTCTGATGATTGGAAGAGGGCCAAAAGACCAGAGACAGGCAGAAAGTTCCATTTTTCAAAGAGACTGTGGAAATTGTAAACCAATGTCAGTTTTTGACAGTTCTAGAGCAGATTTTTTTAAAGGTGGTTCGTGAGATTTAGAAAGACAAGTGGTGAGCTTTGAGGGTCCCTGTGGTTCTTTACAAAGCAACTCAGTCAAACCAATGGGCCTGGATTTCTGCAGATAAATGATGGTATTTCCTGCCAGCTTCGTGGACAGATCAGAGGACCAGTTTTTATTTAAAGTCATCCTGAAGAGGGCACAGGTATAACTGCCTTGTTCAAACTTTTTTTTTTTTTTTTAAACTTTTGGGTTTATTTATTTAATTAATTTATTTATTTATGGCTGTGTTGGGTCTTCGTTTCTGTGCGAGGGCTTTCTCTAGTTGTGGCAAGTGGGGGCCACTCTTCATCGCGGTGCGCGGGCCTCTCACTATCGCGGCCTCTCTTGTTGCGGAGCACAGGCTCCAGACGCTCAGGCTCAGTAACTGTGGCTCACGGGCCTAGTTGCTCTGCGGCATGTGGAATCTTCCCAGACCAGGGCTCGAACCCGTGTCCCCTGCATTGGCAGGCAGATTCTCAACCACTGCGCCACCAGGGAAGCCCCGTTGTTCAAACTTTTTATCAACCAGTGTGGATCAGGGATTCCATGTTGGGATCACCTGGATCCCACCCCCAGGGATTCTAGTTTGATTGGTCTTGGGTGGATCTCTACTGGGCTGGGGCTCCCCAGGTGTATCTAATGTGTAGTTACAGTGGAACTCCTCTGACACAGATGAGAGCTGAATGACGGGCAGCCACCTGGACTCTTTACTGCAAGTTGCTCACCTGAGTCTTAGGGCACCTGAATGGTTTACAACCATACTTCCACCTTGCTAATCAGTGGACCAGCAGCATCGGCATCACCTGGGAGGTTGTTAGAAATGCGGAATCTCAGACCTTACATCAGAGTTACTGAATGAGAAGCTGCACTTTAACCACATTCCCAGGTGATTTGGATGTCCATGAGAGTTTGCGGAGCCAGTCTGTGGCACTTCTGTGAGTGGAGAAGGGGATGGGGCATGGAGAAGGGGACAGACGTGAGTCTTTTTTTTTTTTAATTTATCTATTTATTTATTTATGGCTGTGTTGGGTCTTCGTTTCTGTGCGAGGGCTTTCTCTAGTTGTGGCAAGCGGGGACCACTCTTCATCGCGGTGCGCGGGCCTCTCACTATCGCAGCCTCTCTTGTTGCGGAGCACAGGCTCCAGACGCGCAGGCTCAGTAATTGTGGCTCACGGGCCCAGTTGCTCCGTGGCATGTGGGATCTTCCCAGACCAGGGCTCGAACCCGTGTCCCCTGCATTGGCAGGCAGATTCTCAACCACTGCGCCACCAGGGAAGCCCCAAGAAGTAAGTCTTGATGAACAGAGGTAAAGAACTCCAGTTGCAGGGACTTCCCTGGCAGTCCAGTGGTTAAGACTTTGCCTTCCAGTGCAGGGGGTGGGGGTTCGATCCCTGGTCGGGGAGCTAAGATCCCACATGCCTCGTGGCCAAAAAATCAAAACATAAAACAGAAGCAATATTGTAACAAATTCAATAAAGACTTTAAAAATGGTCCATATCAAAAAAATCTTAAAAAAAAAAAAGAGGTAATGGGAATAAAAATTTGGTATATCACACTTAAAAAGAAAAAAGAACTCCAGTTGCCAACAAGGGTAAGGAGGGTGATCCAACCCAT
Source organism: Balaenoptera musculus (assembly GCF_009873245.2). Classification (NCBI taxonomy): domain Eukaryota; kingdom Metazoa; phylum Chordata; class Mammalia; order Artiodactyla; family Balaenopteridae; genus Balaenoptera; species Balaenoptera musculus. Next base: position 25,823,198 of record NC_045797.1, read on the forward strand.
TCACCCTGTAGGCCAGGGAGACGAGAACATCTTGAGATTTACTTCATGTTTATTCTTGTTTTTCTGGAGTCCATTTCTTTCTAGTTTAGTGAGTTATCAATAAAATAAGCCCTTTAAGAACTTGTGTGTGTGTTCTGAGAACAGTTGGGAAAGGGTTCTCAGAAGATGTTTGCTGCTCAGCAGTCTGACTTGGGACATGGGAGCCCCACGAGAGAGTAGTAGCTGGTGGTAGTTGTGAACAGGAGGAGCACACCCATAGAACCCTGGATCTCATGGAAGGGTCTGGAGGCTTAGGAGCTGAAGGGATGTGTGCCCCCTATTCATAAGATGTAGGTAGGAGCAGGTGTGATCAGTGGGTAGGTGGGTCGTGGTGGCGGTAGTAGTGGTGATGCAGATATTTAAGTTGAATGATAGAACAAGGGGTTAAGGAGATTGGGGGCAGTCTGGAACAATGGGCCTCAGCCAAACTCAATGGAATTTAATCAGGGTAAATCCAAAGTTCTGCACTTGTTTTTAAAAAAAGAAAGAAATAGCAGGTAGGAATAGCTGAAACTCTAAAAGGTGTGCTGACAGCCTGTCTCTAGGAGCTCTGTCAGAGTAGTCACATGCAGGACAACTGAAAAAGATGAGTAGAGGATCGCAGGCTAAGACGAGTCCTGTGTGGAAGAGGGAGTCAGTTCCTTTGTGTAGGGGAATGTGTGGAACTTTTATTAGAGGGTAGAAGTTAGCAGGTAGACTGAATGCATGTTTGTTTGTTTGTTTGCTTAATATCTTTATTGGAGTATAATTGCTTTACAATGTTGTGTTAGTTTCTGCTGTAAAACAAAGTGAATCAGCTATATGTATACATATATTCCCATATCCCCTCCCTCTTGCATCTCCCTCCCACCCTCCCTATCCCACCCCTCTAGGTCGTCAGAAAGCACTGAGCTGATCTCCCTGAATCCATGTTTGAAAAAAGAATTTTCTAACATTTATAGCTGTTCCAAGACTGAAGAACCAGCCCTGTGCCTGCATGGGTCTGAGTAGAGGCTGGATGTTCTGGCTGGGATGTTACAAGGACGTCCTCTGTCAGGTGGGGTCTTCCACACGTGGTGGTCTCTTGCTCAAACTGTGTAAAGTATAACATATTCCTTAGACAACTACATTGCAGAAGAAACATTGCTCTTAGGCCATAACGTTTTTGGTCAATTTCTAGACCTGATCTCAGACCTGGGTTGGAATATGGTCTGTAAACTCTCTGAAAATTTCAGCCAAGTGTGTGAATGTGCAGGGGTATATTTTCTCAGGGGAGAGGGGCTGTGGTTTTCAGCAAATTCTCAAGAGTATTCATGACCTCCCAAATTTAAGAAGCATGCTCTACCTGAGCTGTCCAATATGATAGCCATTAGCCATGTGTGGCTACAAAAATTAAAATTAATTAAAATTAAATTCGGAAACTCAGGCACACTAGCTACCTTTCAAGTGGCTTGTGTGTTAGATTTTTTATCAATATGAGTAGTTCTACTGGGCATGGAGTTTCCCTGCGTGGTCTCTGAACCCTCACTGAAGACTGTTTCTGGGTTGGGGAAGTAGCTGTCCCAGTTGGTGATTCCTGGAAGGATTTTTTGGGTTAGGGTCCCTGTTCCCACCCCAAGGTAAGTGGTGAGGGATATGGAAGGGGCAATGCTTTCCTGAGTTCTAACCCACGGCAAAGCGTATTGCGTCTTTTTTTTTTTTTTAACTGAGCATGCTCTCTTTATTTATTGCTTCCCTTGAAGGCATGGGCCATGTTTTAATTATCTGCTGTGGGGAAAAACAATAGGAATGCGGTGTGGCTCCCCATCTGAAGGGCTCTCTGAAGCTGCCTCTGGGGGAAAGTGGCTTCTCCCACCCTCACTGTGCCCAGCAGCCCTGGTGAAGCTTGCCTGAGGGTTCTTACTCGGGCACATGCCCCACCCCAAGTCAGCAGTCGCCTCTCTGCCTTGGGCCTCTCATCCTGGAGAAGACAGTGTGGTGACTGGGTGAGTTGAAAGACCACATCAGGGATCTCAGGAGTTGTCACTAATTCCCCCTCCCCTTCCCGTCACTTCTTTCTAGTTCCCTTGTGGATTGAGGGCAGGATGCTCAGGAAGAGAGAAGGTGTTGGAAAGGAATACGACCCCTTTATCTACCTTGAGCCCTGCTGCACTTTGGCTGTGAGAGTCCTTTAGGGTTGCTTTGGGCCTCTGCCTGAGTGTGTCTGTGCAGGGCCCAGGCTGCTGGCACACCTGGAGTGGACACACCCCTCTGTGGCCTTGTTTCCTGTCATTTGCTTAAGAAATCTGATAACCTAAGTTTTTATTAGTCACTGAGGGAGGGAAAAAAAAGAAGTCGGCGCCCAGTGTGGGGTAACTGGCCAGCCTTCCGGTGACCACAGTGGGTTGCTTGCTTGCTTCAGGTCGCACAAGCTCTGTTCCTGCACTGCTGGCTCTGACCTGTACATGTTCTAACTCCCTTGTGCCCTGTCTCCCCACACCCAGCCAGGGAGTTCGTGGACAGAATAATGCACCTCCCACTACTAGTAGAGCAGCAATTCTAGATGCTCCAAATGGAAAGGGAGTTGCATTAGGTAGAGTCATTTGGGAGCATTTGCCAGAATGCGTGTGCCCCATAGTCCCCCACCCCATTTAATCACTGCCAGAGGAAGCCTCAGGAAGGGGTGTGGAGATGCTGGGTCAAAAACAAGTAGCAAGGTACTGGACTATAGAGTCTGTTCCCTTCTGAGCCTTTCTTGTGGGAAGGACACTGGGTGGCTCTCTCTGGTCTCATTTTGTTCTGTCTTTTTATTGATTTCTCTGCCCTTTAAGAGTAAGCTCTGGGTACCCCAGTTCCCTGGTTGAAGCTGGGAATGATCCTGGAGCCCTAGAAGAGAGAGGGAATGGCATCCTCTCACCATGAGCCTGGGTCCTGTCTGGATGGTTGACGCTGCAGGATGGGGTGGGGGCGTTGGGAGCCAGTGAGAGGAGAAGAGCTGGTGCTAGGAGGATATGGAGGGGAGGCACCTTCCTGGAATGCTTCCTCAGTCCCAGGACCTCCAGTGTCCCCTGTGCCGGGGGAGGGCAGCTTCTCTCTCTGGCGTCGCTTCAGTTTCCAGAGACAGGACGTCATCTGCTTTGACTGGTAAACCTGCAAGTTGCCTTCCCAGCCTCCTTCAGCACATCTCGCCTGGGACTGGCTGTGTGCGAGGCGCTGCGCTGAGCCTGAGCTGTCGGTAAAGGGGAGGCAGCATTTACTCTGTCCTTAATGAGCTCACAGTCTGGGGAGGGAGGCAAGCATGGCAACAAATTATTACAGTCTGGTAGGGCTACAAGGGAGGGCAGAGACCAGCCTTAGTCACTGTTAGGTGAAGAGAGACCATCATGGAAGGGAAGGGACCTGTTTTGAGAGTTTCAGCGTAGTGATATGTGAAAGATGAGGGGGGTGCTTCTAGGAGGAGGGAGGCATCTCCCCTGAAACTGAGCTGTGCAGAGATGCTACTCGAATGCTCACGGCTGGCGGCAGCGGTGTGGAAGGACGCAGACAGACCACAGGGCACCAGCTGAGGGTGTTCATGGATCCTCAAGGTGGAAGGTAAGATGCTTTGTGTTAACTATTCTTGGAAGACTTCCCCTGGGGCTGCCCCCAGGTTTCTAAACCACTCAGTATTCCTGTCTCACCTTCTCAATGAAGGTTCTGTGTTATTTGCTTGGATCCTGGAACATTTGGTGGTCCAAGGCTATTGAATTTGGGGTGGGGAGACCGTGATGAGGTTCATGGAATATAAGACCTTCTTACAAGCATTTTGGATGGCTTGTGGGGTGTGGGCAGAGCCACAGCTGCTGCTTGTCAGCCTTGGGGGGTCTGGGTGCATTCTGTTTGTTGGTATGGAACTATGCAGGTGGAGTTGCTGGCTGGCTCTGTTTTCCCTCTGACATCACTGGGTGCCTGAGTTCAGTCTGGTTCTGTTGCATCTCCAAGGAGGAGCACCTTTTCTTCCTTTGCTGCTGTTCTTTCACCTCCTTGTCTTTCTCCTCCCCGAGATTGCCGTTGATACAGACTTCCGCTGCCAAAGCTAATTGTGAGGCCTGATCAGTGAATGAAGGCAAAGGCAGTTCCCATGACAACTGCAAAGAGTTTGAAATATAGGGGATGATGTGTGTGTGATGGGCTGCAATTACTTGGGTGGAAATTGATGTGTGGACACCGGTGACTTCAAACATAGGCTCTGAAGGTGGAGGGGATGTTGGGTTTCTTTGGCAGATCCTTTGTGTGATGGAGAGGGAAGGGAAGGTCACAGATTTCCCCCACAGTCAATTCCAAGTGCCTTCAGTGTGTGGAATGCTGGGCAAACAAAACAAAACAAAACAAAAACCCCCCGGGGCTTTGAAGAGGCACGACTCTAGCCATTCTGGTTGGAGAGGCAGGACACACAGAGAGACAGATAGCAGTACCAAGTGTCAAATGAGAAACATTGGAAGTGCTGTCAGCTGGCAGAGGTGTAGGGTAACCTGAGAAGGCTTCCTGGAGGAAGTGGGGCTTGAACTGAGCTTTGAAGTAAAGCCCTGTGGGGAGTGACCTCCTTTAGGACACAGCCATGGCAAGAGAGGAGAAGTTGTCATCTACCCCCTGCCAACTCTAGAAGAGGTAGGTTGATAAGAAAATCATAAAGCTACACAGAGCAGCACCAGCTGTATTGCTACGAGTGTGGGGGGAGGCGAGAGCCCTGCTCAGTCTCCCAATTTTTCCATCTGTAGAATGGGCATTAATAATTCCTGTCTCATTGGTTTGTTTAGAGGGTTAAATAAGATACAGTACATCATGGTCCAATTATGGGGCTTGGCATGGGGTTGCTGCTTGGTTGATGATCCTCCTATAAACCCCCCCAAATCTATCTCTGGATGCATCCCCATTTCCTAGCCTTTATATATCTGTGTGGGTTCTGGCCTGTAGGTAACTGTGTTTCTGAGGTTCTCTGTGTTGGGGTATTTTGGGGATTCTGAGAGTGAGTTAATCCATTCACCTCTCCCTAGTGGGGAGGGCCGTGGCCCCATTCTTCCTGCTGGGAGTGGGGTCTAGGGGTCATGATGGAAGGTGGGGAGGGACCTCCAGCTCCTATGCAGAGGGGTCCCAGGCACCTCTGGGTTGGTCACTGTGAAGCCCCAAGTGTAGAAAGAGGGGCAGATAGGGGAGGGGGTCAGGTGTGAGGTGTGGAGAACGTCCCTGCTGGAGGCAGAGTGGCCCCGGCATGCGCCTCTGTGACTCCTTGGAGCTCTAGCATTCCAGGTGCTTCAGAAAAGGGCAGGAGGCCAGGGTGGGATAGAGATGGTTGCAGGTGCCCTGCCTTGGGGACCACGGGCTCTGCTAGGGTGTCTGCAGGCTGCGGGGGTGGGGGGAGCCGGGACCTGTGGTTCAAGCAGAGAGTCAGGGTGGCTCTTGCAGCCTTGTGAGGAAGACGTGTGCTGGCTGAACAAGGCTCGGCCTCGGCTGTAGTTCAGATGGCAGGTCGTATCCTCCCAGGAGAGCAAGTATTCCTCTGATCCCTGGGGACCTCAGAGAACACGCTGACCAGGAGAGTGTCCTCTGCATCTCAGTGCCCAACCCCCTGCCTCTCCACCCTCCTTGTGTAGAAACTCAGCTCAGCACATTCCAGCTCTGTGCAGAGCCTAGTGAGTGGGGAAGACGGGGCCCCTGCCCACGTGGGGAAGACGGCCGTGTAAATAAATAACTGCACTTGGTAGTGACAGCTCTAGAAGAGGCCCCAGGAGGAGTGGGTGAAGCTCCTGAGGGCTAGATGAGCTGGGAAGGCAGCAGTGGCAGGTGACGTTTGGATTAAGCCTTGTACCATATTAGCTTGCCAGGTGGGGGAGAGGGAAGGGAACCTAGGCAAGGAGCAGCATCGCCAAGTCTCTGAGGCATGAAAATATTACTGTTCTCAGACCCATAGCTTAAAGGGAAGTGGTCTGGTTCAAGAGACCCTATCCCTCTTTAAGTTTCCCTGGGGTTGGCTGGGAGAGAGGGCTTAAAGAACTGGAATGAGAAACACCTGGGCTGGAATTCTAGCTCACCACTCACCAGCTGTGTGTTGATGGGCAAGTAATTTAACATCTCTAAGCCCATTTTCCCATAAGGTTGTGTGTGGACTAAGTCAAATGAGATGCTCCCACAGCATGGTTGGCACAGGGCCTGGTACCTAGCAGGGGCTTGATAAACTGTGGCAGCCACAGCAGCAACAGTATTGATTGTTACTATCCAAACAGTGTTAGTTGCTCTTATCCAGCAGCAGACTGTATGAGGGTGGGTGGGGCAGGGGTTTTGGGGACTGGGATAAAGGAGGGACTTCACTTGGCCTGGCCAAGGTAAGAGCCAAGGGGTGCAGAAACCCATGGCTCAGGACAGTGCTCCTTGCCCTGCCTTGTCACCTGCCTTGTCACCTGCCTTCCTCCCTGCCCTAGGGAGGAGCCCAGTAGGGCTGCTCTTTGCCCCCAGGGGTGAGGCAGGTGTGGGTCCTAGTGCCTTCTGGAGTCTCCTCACCAGAGCCCAGCTTTGCTGTCTCTCATGAGGCAGCTCATCCCATTCTGAGTACCCCCTTGGAGCTTCAGGTAGGGGGCAGTAATTGGGCAGGTGTGGTGGAGTTGGTAGCAGAGCACGTCACTGAAGTGAGCTCTCACACATCCTAACTAGTCCTACAAGTCACATCTGTGAGTTGAGAAGTAGCACACAATGAGCTCTCTCAGAAATTGAGTGGTAGCTAGCAGCACCTACAGTGTGGCAGGCACTGTGTTGCATTTTTTCACAGAATCCTCACACCTTTGTATGAGGTAGCTGCTTCTGTAAAATAGAACTGCAAAGTAGGCTAAGGGAGGTAAGGTACCACCACCAAGGTCCTGCAGCTAGATAGTGGAGCCAGGAACTGAACCAGATACATGAGTACCAGAGACCATATAAGGGTCCCCCTCCTGGAAGGCAGAAGCCCTGGGGTGTTCAGCTACAGGGAGGGGATGGGGTGAAGCAGAATGTCTCCTGGGTTGCCTAGGAACTGCAGGGCTTTCCTCTCCCCGTTCTGTTCTTTCTCCTTCAGTCTCCTGGGTGTTGCAGCCTTCAAAGGCTCAGAGTCTGGGCTGCCTCCCCTCCTCAGCCTTTCCAGGGGATGGGAAGCCCTGAAGTCTGGAGGCGCCACCTCCTGTGGCCTTTCTAGAAGAGGAGGAAACATTGAGGGTGGTGGTGGCGGTGAGGCTGTGTGGAGGGGGTGGCCTACGTTCAGGCACTAGGGATGAGTGATCCTAGGGTGAGGTGTTGGTTGGTGTTCGTGTGCAAGGGAGGGCAGGTCTGACTTGGTGAGGCTTTGAGCCACAGGCAGTGTTGGCTTCAAGAAGAAATCTGCTGGAGGGAGGGAGTAGTAGGGCTGCATAATGGTTGAGAGGCTGGGCTGTAGAGCCGGATAGACCTGCCTTGGAGTCCCAGTGTTGCTGTTTTCTAGCTGTGTCACCTTGGGTAAGTTACTTCACTTGTCTTGCCTTGTTTCCTCATCTGCAAAATGGGGTAAAGGTTCATACTGCCAAGGCTTTATTTTTTTCTTCTAAGATTGCAGGGGCTATTGCTTTTATAGCGCCTAGCACTGTCCTAGCTGCTGCTAGGATGAGGCAGTTTGCTGGTGTCCTAGGGCTAGAGAGTGGCCTGAGGGGGAAGCCTGCCAGCATCTGCTCGACCCCGACGCAATCTGTCTTTGACCCTGGAGATGCAGAGGATGCCTCTGGGTATTACCTTCGGGTCCCCGACTCCGGAGTTGTTGAGGGTGTCCCGGGATCCCCAGCCTGCCGGGGAGCGGCGGCGGGCCTGGGCCACAGCCAGCTAGGCTCCGGCACCCTTGGCTGTGCCCCCGCCTCCCGGCTGGGCAGGTCCAACCCCCGGCGGCCCTGCCCCCGCTCGGCCGGCCGCAGGGATTGGCTGGCGAGCGCGCCGCCCCCTCCACACCAGCCTCGCCGGCGGCGGGGAGGGGAGCCAAGCCGGCAGCTGGCCGCCGCCGCCTCTGCAGTGCCTCCCTCCGTGCGCTCCGGCGGGGATAATGGGAGGCCCGCCGGCCGATGCACCAGAGGAGGCCGGCCGAGGTAGAGCGGGCAGGGCGGGGAGGGACGAGGCTAGACCGGACGCAGGAGGAGGGGCAGAGCCCTCCTGGATCTTGGGAGGGTGGAAAAAGGAGAAATGAAAACAAAAACACTCTGGAAGGCGAATGAGCCCTTCCACCGCGCGTCTGGGTGGCAGCTGGAGGCAGGAAGATGGTCCCTGCTATCCTTTCTTTCCGAGGCCCCCTGCCTCCCCTTCGCCCCCTTTCCCTGCAGCGGTGCTGGGGGTGCAGCAGAAGGACTTTGCTGCTTTCCTGGTGTCAGCCTGGCTCATCAGTCTCTCCGGCTTCTTTTGCAGGTGGAAATAAAGGCTGGTGAAGGAGCCGGGCCGTGGGGGCAAGGGGCTGCTGTCAAGGTACCTTGTGTGTGTGTGTGTGTGTGTGTGTGTGTGTGTCTGTGTGTGTGTGTGTCTGTGTGTGTGTGTGTGTGTGTGTGTGTGTGTGTGGTAGAGGTGAAGTGTTTGATGGGATTGGATAAAAATAAAGGGTCTCCTCTGGTGATCCCTTAATCTCCCACTGTGTGTGTAGCAGCAGCTGAGGGGGAGGGGCGGCGGGGGTGTGGGCGGCCAATGAATTCTCAGGCCTGTGTGGGTTTTGTTTGGATTCTTTTTGCTTTCTCAGCTGGATGGTTTGGGTGCAGTTGGGATTGGGTTTGTTGAACTGGTTTTTTTTTTTTTTTTTAAGACATGCAACCCACTCCCACCCTTACCTCTGGAAATCTCTCGAGAATGTCCCTGCCACTGTTGGTTTGCATCCAATCTGCAGAAATCCCGGGCGGGGGATGGGGGGTGGGTGGGGGGGGAGAGGTTAAGGGGGAGGGGGAATTGTGCTCCTGAGTCTGAAGCTGATAGGGTGTCATTAGTCATGCTGCTGTCACCATGGAGATGGCTGGAGGAGAGGAGGTGGTGGGGGTGAGGATATTTTGGGTAGGGTGGGGGCTGATGCAACATCATGACTGGGAATCCTGCAGGCGGTCGGCTGCTGTTACTCTGTGCAGCTTGGTGTCTGGGGGACTGGAAGGGAATGTTACCAGGTGCGTGGGAAGTGGAGAAGGGGGCACTGAGCTTCTCCATGTGGTTGTCTCAGGGCCAGGGCTGGGGTATTTGGGGCAGGGCAGAGTCTGTGGAATATAAGCCATTACGAGGAAACACAGATGTTCCTCCCTGGTTGGCAAGGACCAGGATCAGTAGGTTTCCTTGGGCTTTGCCCTGTTTTCAGAGCTGGGGATCCGCTGTGAGTTTGGGATTACTCAGCAGTATCCTCTGCTGGCCCAGGGTGGAGAAAACAGAGCAAGAGGCAGCTCAGTGTGGCTGCCTCTCAAGTCAAGAGAAGAGAGGCTGGGGAAGGAGTGTAGGGATAGATAGGTAGGCAGGGCAGGACTGGATGGGACTTCTACGAGGAGGGAGCCCATTCCTGCCCCTGCCTCAGCTCTGTCTTCTCCTTCAGCCCCTGGAGCCTGTGAGGAGCTGGGGGAATCTGGTTGCTTGGGTAGCAGGTGAGTGAGCTGCTCATGTCCCCAGATGCTCTGAGATTTTTCTCCCTGGAAATCCTCCCCTGGCTTCCTGGGAAAACTGCGGGAAGCTCCCTGGAGGTGCTGGAAGTGCCACCCTCACTGCCTGGGTGGAGACGCTGTCAGGGAGGGGCTCTGCTTTCCCGGAGGGGATGGGGGCTACTGGGTGAGGCTGCGGGGTGGATCAGGAGCTGGGGTGGTTCCCTGGCTTCCTCCCAAAGGAACTTACAGCAAGGAAATACTTGGGGGAGGGCAAGAATTTTGATTCTGGGAGAAGGAGAAGAGCCAGGTGGCATTGGCTCCCCTGGGGAGCTGGGCAAGCCTTGATGAGGATGCTAGTAGTGGGTGACCACCTGGGACAAGACCGTGGTAGGTCCCTGAGGCAAGCAGAGGTGGTTGATACTGGCGATGCTGTGCGTGGGGAGGAGAGAGCTGTGAGCTCACGCCACACCCCTTCTCCGGTGAAACCCCCAGGTGTCACCTCCACTTCCGCCTCTGGCCGCCCACTGCTGTAATCACCTGTGTGCTGTTGAGGGCTGTGCACACGGAGATCATGGAGTACACCTGTTTTGCCCTCTCCCCTGGGGAAAGCAGGACAAGGGGATGAGGGCAGATGGGCTCAGGGAAGGGGAAGCCCCCTCCCTCCTCTGTGTCTTTGGCCTTGTCAGCCAGAGCTTCTCTCTCTGCTGGGAGGAAGGACTGCTGGCAGGTTTGTTTACTCCGGAAAGCACCCCCTCCTGTCTAACGATGGCTTCTCTTCAGGTCTTTCCAAGTGTGTTCTCCATTCCTCCCTGCCTGCATTCTGCTGTCCCTGCCGTCCTGCTGGAAGCTCCCGGCTTAATACCACCACCCTTAGTGTTGTGGGCATGGAGCAGGGCTGCCTGGAAAAACAGAGGACACCCTTCAAACATGTCTTCCTCCTTCCCCCTTCTCAGAGCGGGGCCTGAGCTGGCGGCGTTTTTATTATTTATTTATTTTTAAAAAATATTTATTTATTTTGGCTGCATCAGGTCTTAGTTGCGGCATGCGGGATCTTCGTTGCGGCATGTGGGATCTTTCGTTCCGGTGCGCGGGCTCTCTAGTTGTGATGCACAGGCCCTAGAGCTCACGGGCCCTAGAGCGCGCGGGCTTAGTTGCCCTGCAGCATGTGGGATCACAGTTCCTGCGTCCCCTGCATTGGAAGGTGGATTGTTAACCACTGGACCACCAGGGAAGTCCCTGGCGGCGTTTTTAAAGCTCTGAGGGGTCTGTGCTGATTTTCATTGTTAAGTTGTCTGTTGGAAAAGCCTAGCTTCCTCTTGGTCCAGCTTACCACTGCCAGCAAGCACTTGGATCTGAGTCCCTGTTCCTGGTGCCACCTTCCCCCCAGATAGTTTTCTTAGGTGGCCAGTTGAGTGTGGTGTCCCACATACCCTGGTGGAGCAGTTTTGCTAGATCCTCTTCCGTCAGGAGGTGGTGGTGTAGGAAGATGTGTGTGGCGTGTGAGCTCATTCAGATCAGGCAAAGACTCTGGGACACAGGACAGAGGGGTCTCCCAGTCTGTGTTCCCACAGGATGGGCACAGGATCACAGGATGGGTAAGCCCCCTGGGTGAAGGGTATCCAGCAACCAGTGGGAATGTGCTCATCTACTGTGTGCTGAGTCCTGCCAGGGTTTCAAGAATATTCATGATGTAGGGTGTGCGTCATGCCTAGCACAGGCATAGAGTTGAGCTTGATGATCGCACGTGGTCATTTACTGTCTAGTGTGTTACGTGTCTACCCACGATACCCCAAGGAACATGCCATAGCATACGCTGTTGCCACTGCCTCCCTCTTCGCAGCCTGGACAGGAGCGAGCGCCCAGTGCCGAGAGCACCAGGCTGCCCTGCTCTCGGGCTCCCACACTGCTCCCATACTCTGCCGCATGGGAACCCTCCACTGGCTGAGGATGTGTGCAAACTATTTTGGAACTGTGCCTAGGATCTCTGCCTTCTGTCTCTCCTTTGGACCACTGCTCCTTTTGTCAAGGATCTGTGATCCTCCACTTTCCACACACCGTGGGTCACTCCTACTAGTTCTTTCTCGCCTGCTCTTCCCACTCTCCAGCTCTCTGTGTGGGTCCAGCGGGAAGTCTTTTCTCTCTGAGGTATGTTTACAAGCAGTAGTGAACTTGGGGAGATATGGAAGCAGGTGAGCATATCGAACGATGATAGGAAAGGAACCAACCAAGAGGATTTCAGAGTTGAGTTTGAGAATGGAAAGAGAGGGCTTCACCGTGCATAATAAGTGGTAGAGTTAGAGTCCCAGAGCTCAGCTCCGCCTCCTTGGTGACCCCAGCCATTTTTTAATGTTGTGGGAGAGCGGGAAGACTTTGTAGTACAGATAGGTGAGTGAGCCCAAGGGAGAGCCTTCCTGCCCACCACGGTGCAGGCCCTGGAGCTGCCTGCAGGGGTCACTGTGATGGCTCCTTAGCCCCCTTGCTGGGCTGGCTGAGGAGGGACCTAGGTGCTGGGCTCCCTCCAGCTGTAGGTGGACATTTCTGCTAGAAACCATCACTGTGGTCTTGCCAAGTCCCCTCCCATGCCCCCGAGGCTGTAGCAAATAGTTTGGCTGGCTGGGGATGGGGGCAGGGAGTATAGGGAGGCCTTGGTTTGGCTCAGCTTTTGGGTATCTTGTCTTTCCCACCCTGACCTCCTGGGCTTTTGGCCTCGTTTTCTCTCCTACTCCGGCATCTGGCAGTCAGCTGAGGACTCCCCCTCGTTACCAGCCTGTCTGGAGCTTCTGAGGAGGAGATAACTTCCTTATGGATTAGTTTAGGAAGCCGTTGGGCAAATAGAGATGGGGTGGCTGAGACAATTAAAATCCACAGATTATCATGCTATCCAGAACTGTGATCCTATTCCCATTCCCTTTATCTCCCTTTCTTCCTCCCTTTGTCTTTCTGCATTTACTGAGTGTTTACCATGTTCCAGGTATAGTACTAGGTCCTGAAAAATAAGAGAAATCATTATGATTTGATATTCACAATATCACTAGAAGTAAGAGACATTGACCAAGTTGCCTAAAACTGTAACACTGTGTGAAAACCATCATTGGCAGTTGTTGTTGTTGTTTTTTTAAATACAGTAAATGCTTTTGATCTTTGTGTTGGGGTTGTGAACTAGCATGTGGCAGACCAAGCCTCTCACCCCCAGCCAGCCCTAGCTCTTTACATCTGCTTTCATCATCAACTTAGTGGACCTCAAAGGACTTTGAAGGAAGAATCAACATGCCAACTGTATATTCAATAAGTTAGTGTTTCCAGGATCTGGCGATTACAGATTAGGGTAGTGGGGTCAGAAATGGACCAGCTGGGACGATAGCTTAATTTTGTTTGTTTTTTTTTAATTTTTAAAATTTATTTTTATTTTATTTTTTTGGCTGCATTGGGTCTTCATTGCTGCACGCAGGCTTTCTCTAGTTGAGGCAAGCGGGGGCTTCTCTTTGTTGCGGAGCACGGGCTCTAGGTGCACGGGCTTCAGTATTTGTGGCTTATGGGCTCTAGAGCGCAGGCTCAGTAGTTATGGCGCACATGGGCTTAGTTGCTCTGCAGCATGTGGGATCCTCCAGGAGCAGGGATTGAACCCGTGTCCCCTGCACTGGCAGGCGGATTCTTAACCACTGCGCCACCAGGGAAGTCCTGATAGCTTAATTTTGAAAGGAAGGTGTTGGCTTTAGATGTGTTGGGTTTGAGATTCAGGAAAAGCTGGAAGAAAATACTGTGCCTGGGCAATTTACCTTGAACCTGAAATTGTCTTCTACTCATTTGAAGTGTGTGGGTCCTGGAGCCCTTACTGCTTTAGGAGCGCCCATGAGGCCACTGGCTGGGAAGAGGAGGATGAGAAGTGCAGTTGTCCAGTTTCTTTTTCTGTCTAATCCTAACTCTCCTACTCTTGGGTTCTTTCATTAGCCATGTGGCAGTCCCTGGACTTTAGTCTCCTCTGTAAAATGAAGGGGTTGCCTCCAAAGTTAGTTTTTCTCAAACTAAAAGGGGGGGAAGGACCTTTTTCCTAATTCCCAAAATACTGCAGACCAAAACAGGTCCTACTTTGTACAACTAGTTGGCAGCTCTAGCCACGTGTGGCTCCCCTCAGGAGTTCAGCACCGTCTAGACCAATCTGTTAGCCATTGGATGAGGTGGTCCAGCGAATGTACACTTGGACGGAGCAGCAGGTTCAACTCGCAGTGCTGGTTTCTAAAAGCTTATTCTTGGTTCTTGTGTTTATGTTGTGGTGAACTGGTGATAAACAGTTTATGGGCCATTCCCTGAACAGCATTACTTTAGAACTTTGCTTCTGGGAGAGCAGAGGGTCTCTGTTTTGACACCTGTCTTCCATAGTCTCCATCTTGGGGACAGAGCCACCACTTGGAAGAGTAGAGATCTTGCTGCCCCCGAATTCTCTTGGAATACCTCAAAAGATTTTACTTGCATCTCAGCCTCTGTAGATAAGGATGCCTCCTGTCTGCCCTTTTATATCTGCAAGTCTCAGGTTCTCACGGTGGATCGTCAGAACCTGTGGGGCAGGACAGAAGGGGCAGGACTCTGTGAGTGTGTGTGTGTGTGTGTGTGTGTGTGTGTGTGTGTGTGTGTGTTTGTGTGCTGCATGACTTAGAGGAAGAGAACAGTTAAGGCTGAGGCCAGGCCCCTGTAGTTGCCAGAGTGAACTTGGGCCCTGCCAGACACTAAAGCTCCATTGCCTTGGGCAGGGTACCTTGACTTCTGACCTTTCTTCATTTGGTGGCTTGAACAAGTTCAGGCTGGGTGAAGAAGGTGCCGTCTGACTGTACCAGGCTCTGCTGGACCCAGAGCCAGGAGACCGTGCCTTCCCAATTGGGATCATTGTTGCCCTGCACCAGAACTCTAGTGGGGGAATACAGAAATGGATTTTCAGTGGAGTGCTGTAGGCTGTGCCCAAGAGATGCCTACCTTGTTTTTCCTGGCACTGCAGATTCCTTTCTCTTCTCCACCTGTGCTCTCCATCCTAACATTCTCTTCACGGCCTCAGCCCGTCCCCGTTCTCACCCCTCGTGCTTTGAGCTCAGCCCTAAGTAGACTGAGCAGAGAGACGGCCTCCAAGAGCACTGCTTTGCAGGGCATGGGCAAAGGACTCCTTGTGTCAGAGTTATCTAGGAGCTTGTAAAAATGCTGCAGGGCTGCCAGGCCGAGATAGCCATCTGTTGGGGTCACACCTGTGGGTTCCTGTCATATAACTAGGTAGAATGGATGCAGGATGACTGGGTGTGGGAGCCCCAGAGGTGAGTGTTGGAACCTCTCAGCAGGTGGGTTGCGTGGCATCCCCTTTTCACTGCCCCTACCACTTGTCCCTGAGCCAGGTCCTACCTGATGATTGAGCTATACACTGACCTCTGCCCTGTGGCCCTTTTTTCCACTGTTATTTCTCCTCGGTTTCCTGTTTTCCAGCTGTGGGTTCCCAGTGGTGTCATTTGGACCCTGGGTAGTAGTTAGGGCTTAGTTCTGGGGTTGTGTGGTTGGAGTGGTATATGCCTTGGGGTTGTATTGACAAGTGGTCTGGAGCGGTCTGAACACCCAGCTGGGAGCCAGAGCCCAGGGTTCGGTGTCCAACCCCTGGGAAGCCCCTCCCCCTTACTTTCCAGAGGCTGCCTCCTCCATGTGGGGGGCATTGCTCCTCGCTGGGTCTCTGCTGAGGTCTGGGGAAGCGGCATGTGGAGGAAGACCTGGGCGGGTGGCAGGGCACTTCAGCCCTGAATACTTGCTCCCCTCCACAGCCTCCACCAGGATGCGCAGGGGCCACGCTTCAGCTTGCCTCCAGAGTTTCCAGCGGCCGGGCCCTCTGGTTCAACTAGTTTAGTGCATATTAGAATCATCTGTGGAGCTTTTGAAAAAGAAAATATCAATGTCTAGGCCTCAGACCCAGAGAATCTGATATAATTGGTCTGGGGTGGAGCCCAGGCCCCAGCATTTTTCAAAGCTCCCCAGGTGATTTAAATGTGCACTCAGGGTTGAGAGCCACTGCCCTCATTCATTTTGGCTTTCCCTGTGTCTCCTATATCCCTGGCTTGTCCTGGAATTTTTTTTCTCATCTATTGATAATTATAGTGAAAGTCTTTCCAGATGCTGTATTTATTAAGACGAGACATGTCAAGCAAAATACTGGATTGAATGTTCTGTTCCATGAAACTGATCCATAAGTTCATATTAAAACCAGAATTTAAGAGGGAAATTCTGTAGCTGATGACAGAAACTCAGTGTTCTCCTCTCAGCTTTTAATTTTAAAAAACTTTTATTGAAGGATAGCATACACACAATAAAAGCACATACTGTGTACAGCTTGGTGAGTTTTCACAAAGTAAGTACACCTGTGTAACCAGCACCTGGATCAAGAAATGAGTACCCTCACCCCATTGCCATTGTTCAGAATTTCTGAAGCATTTGGGCAAAGTAGGTGAAGCTATGCTTACTTAGTATAGCAGTGTTTTCTTGCTTTGGGCCTGGAGGGCTTCAGCTGGTCTTCTCTCAGGAACACCTTTACATGCCTGTGTGGGTGTTCCTGAAACTGAGTGGATTTCGAGGTGATAGGGCGCAAGGCAGAGGAGTCCTGCAAGCCCCTCCCTGGTGTTACCCTCTATTCTGTCTACCCTTTACTTCCTTTTCCACCTTGGCCTTTAGGCTTGTCAGTCCTCAATCTTGGCTAAATCCAAAAGTCTGTAACATTTTTTGGCTTTTTAATCTCTTTTTTGATTATATAGATACTACATGTTCCTTGGAAAAATTCAAAAATAGAAATAAATAGAAGGGAAGGAATTTGTCCATAACTCACAACCTGTTTAACCATTTTTAACTGGAATATCCCTCTGCACTCGATTCTATGCACACTGGATGCTTGTTCCATGTTCTTTATAAAAACGGAGTCATGCTGCATTATAGCCCACTTTTCCCTACATAATAACTTACTGCAGTTCTATCTGTTGAGCACTTACCATGTGTGTGTCTCATGGGGCAAAGTTTTCATAGTTCTCTCTCTCATAGTTCTCATGACAGCTCCAAGTCAGATGGTGGTAGCCCCACCTTTCAGATAAGAAAACTGAGATTCAGGACAGTAGTATGACCAAGGGACCATGTTTCATAAGGGGGTGGAGCTGGAATCGAGGCCAGGGATGTCTTTTTAACATGATTTGAAGATAAAAGATATTTCTCCTTCACCTACTGATAAGGTGAACTGTGTTAATACAATTCTTAATACTGAACTATCTTTGCATTCCTTGACTATACCATGGTTGGTAATGGGGAATTTTTTTAAACATGCTGTTTTGATTTGGTTTATTAATGTGGGAGTTTAGCATCTATATTTGTGAATGAGATTGATCTATAATTTTCATTTTGTGTTTTTATTGTCAGATGTTGGTATTAGAGTAATGGTAACTTCGTATAATGCATTGTGAAACTTTTATTCTTTCTTTATGCTCTGGAACAGTTTAAATACAGTTTAAATAGTCATTTTATTCCTTAAGGATTTGGAAAAAAAAAAATCTGCTGATGAAACTGTCTGAGCCTGGTACCTTTTTTGCTGGATGGGTCTTTGCGGCTTTCAGATGTTTTTCCCCCTGTGGCTGTTGGTACAAAACATTTACTTTGCCTTTTCCATGAGATCTGTTTTCAGATTTATTATTGATAGCATAATGCATATATGGTTATTGGTTTTCAGTTTCCTCAGTATCTGTGATTTTTTCACTTTCTTAATTTCTAATGTTGTATATTAATTTTGTCTCTTTTCCTTCCTTAGCTTTGTCAATTTTATGTGATATAAAAGCAGGTAGATTTGTCAGTTGTGCTTTCTGTTTTCTAAAGCATTAATTTCTGCTTTAGTCTTTATTAATTGTCTTTTTCTTAGGTTTATTTGGTATGTACTTTTCCTTTTTCTTTCTTTAAAATATTTATTTATTTATTTATTTGGTTGCACTGGGTCTTAGTTGCGGCTCGCCAGCTCCTTAGTTGCGGCATGCGAACTCCTAGTTGCAGCATGCATGTGGTATCTAGTTCCCTGACAAGGGATCGAACCCGGGCCCCCTGCATTGGGAGCACAGAGTCTTACCCACTGTGCCACCAGGGAAGTCCCCGGTATGTGATTTTTCTAGATTCTCAGTTGGATCCTTAGGGCGCTCTATTTTTTCTATCTTTGTCTGCTTTTTTCTTCTTTGATCACAAACACATTTAAAAATATGACTTTTTCTCTAAGTTATACTGTGGCCTCCTTCTCCAGGTTTTGATATTTTATGTCTGTTGGAGTTCTTGGGGAGATGCCGATGGCTTACCCAACCTGAAAATACCACGTCCTAATGTAGCCTGACTCCCTTCCTCCTAACACAGGCCTAGTAGAGAATCCCTGTATGTGGAAAAATGGCAAGGCCAGACAATGCAGGGCCTGCTTACTTTTGGGGGCTTTGTCTCCAAACCCCTAGGAAGGGACCTAGTAATAGCTTACCAGCTAAGCAGACCGGACCTGTGGAAAACTTTTTTTTAAACCTAATAAGCAAAATCAATTTGAATTGCAAGGACCAGAGCATATCCTAAGCCCAAATTGAAGTTTTAGTAGTACTTAGAAAAGCCTCGCACATTAGCACCAGAGAAAATGAAGCTAGAAGCTAAGGATAGAGAGAAAGAAACGTTTGACCTAGAGCTCATGGCCTAGCTGAGCTGGCCTAGGCTGCAGGTTCAAGTCTTGCTCCCTGTTCTTTCATGCACCTCTAGAAGCTATGGCCCAGTTGGTGTCCTTGAGGCTGTGAATAATGTCCTAAGATGGAGAGGACAGTAGAAGACAAGTGAGGGATCCATAGTGCTAGGAGAAACAGGGTGGGCATCTATCTCCTCCTGCGCTCCGCTGAAAATCCATTTCTGTGTTCCCTCCTAGAACTCGGGGTGCTGGCAACAATGGTTCCAATTAGGAAGGCAGAGT
Organism: Balaenoptera musculus; assembly: GCF_009873245.2. NCBI lineage: Eukaryota > Metazoa > Chordata > Mammalia > Artiodactyla > Balaenopteridae > Balaenoptera > Balaenoptera musculus. The sequence continues at coordinate 25,841,780 of NC_045797.1, forward strand.
CTCCCCTGTCTGGGTGCAGCAGGGCCTGGTGTGGTGGGGGGAGGCCTCTGTAGCCAGCCTGAACTTGTTCAAGCCAGCAGAGAAGGACTTGGCCCAGGGGTCACACTAAGGGGAGACAGTGCAGCACCTTGGTGGGTAGAGTTTCTCACCCTTTATCTTGGCTCCCTAGAGGACACTAAAGGCCAGGGGGAGGGTATGGGCAGGGGACAGAGAAGGGATGAACTTCAAGTTCAACCTAGAGACCGATGACAAAATTATTATTTCTTTTTCTTTTTTTCTCCAGAATGGAAAAGAAAATTTTGGACTTTAAATAAAAGTAGTACAAGCCCATTTAAAGAAATAAAATAATATCAAAGTATGTAAACTGAAAATCCCTATATCTTCTCCATCCCAGTATAATCTCTATTAACAATCCAAAATGAGTACATGACCCCAAAATGAGCACATGAACGTAATGCCTTTCCTGCAGTAATGTGTTCGTACCATACCTTTTTTGGGGTAATCTTTTTTTCTTTTTTTAAAAAATACAGTATATTTTATTTATTTTTAAAAATTTTATTGGAGGATAGTTGATTTAAAATGTTAGTTTCTGCTGTGCAGCAAAGTGAATCAGTTATACATATACATATCGGGCAATCTTTTATTTGCTCATAATATGTTGAGGCTATCTTTCAGTGTTGGTACACTTATCTTAGCCTTTTAAATGGCTGTGGAGTCTTTCATTTTATGGGTTAATTGTAATTAATTGTTTCCTATTGATGGACACTTATAGTTACAATTTCTTGCAATTATAAATGACGTAGTAGTTTATATATTTGTACATATATTTGCGGGTTATTTGTTCAGGTGTTTGTATAGGACAAAATCATACGAATGGAGTTTTAATTGACACCACCAAATTACCCTCCAAAAGGTAATTTGATAATATCTATCAAATTTGCTCTCCTACTAACACTGAATGAGAAATTACCAGTTTTTAATTTTTGCCAATTTGGTAGGTGAAAAAAGATATAGCATATTAGTTTATTTAATTAGTGAACTTGAGAATGTTTTATGTATTTATTTATTTTGGCTGCGCTATGCGGCTTGCGGGATCTTAGTTCCCTGACCAGGGATTGAACCCGGGCCACCACAGTGGAAGTGCCGAGTCTTAACCACTGGACTGCCAGGGAATTCCTGAGAGTGTTTTAAATGTTAACCATTTTGCATTTATTCTGTGTATTACCTGTTATGTCCATTACCTACTTTAAATTAGATTGTCTTTTTATTGATCCATTAAAGTTCTTAATATATTATCAGTATTAACCTCTATTTTGAAAAACATTTTGGCTTCTCATTTGTCTTTCATTGTGTCTGTCAAATGGAATTTGATTTTTGTACAATTGGAATTCATCAGTATTTTGGCATCCAAGTTTTTACTTTTATTTTTAGAAGCGAACCATGCAACTCTTTGTTTTTTAAGTTAATTAATTAATTAATTTTTGTCTGCAGTGGGTCTTCATTGCTGTTGGTGGGCTTTCTCTAGTTGCGGCGAGCGGAGGCTACTCTTCGTTGCGGTGTGTGGGCTTCTCATCACGGTGGCTTCTCTTGTTGTGGAGCACGGGCTTTAGGCACGCGGGCTTAAGTAGTTGTGGTGCATGGGCTCAGTAGTTGTGGCACACGGGCTCTAGAGCACAGGCTCAGTAGTTGTGGTGCACAGGCTTAGTTGCTCCACGGCATGTGGGATCTTCCTGGACCAGGGATCGAACCCGTTTCCCTGCATTGGCAGGTGGATTCTTAACCACTGCGCCACCAGGGAAGTCCCAAGTTTTTACTTTATAGTATAGTCTTATTTTACATATTTAGATCTCTTTAAGCTGAGATTTATTTTTGTATATGGTATAAGATAAGGACTGATTTTTCCCAAATAGAAAGCCTGTTATCTCCAGTCTGTTTATTAAATATTTATAGTTTCCCAAATGGTTTATAATTCTACCTTAAGCATTTTATAAATACCCATATATTCATGGGCAAATGTTTTAGGGCCTCTCTTCAGTTCCATTGAATTATTTGTCTGATTCTGTGTCAGTATTTCATTGTTTTAATTACTGCAATTTTTATGTAACAATTTGGTTTAAACAAAAACAAACTCATTTTTTTCCACAACATTTCTTTGGCTTTTCTTTTGCCAAATAATTTCCTTTTCCAAATATGCTTACAGACAGTTTGTCAAGTTCTGTGAAAAATGTTGGGCTTTTTCAATTGGGATCACATGGAATTTATAGATTACTTGGGGGAGAATGGACAGCTTTATAATGAGTCTTCCTATCCAGGGAATAGGAAGTGTATCTGTTTATTCTAGTCTTTTTGTGTGCATCAAAGTTTTTTAAAGTTTTCTTCATATGGTCTTATACATTTCTCAGTAAGCTTATTCCTTGGATACTGTAGGTTCTGTTGTTGTTTTTGCCTTTATACTTTCTAGCCAGCCCTTGCAGGTATATTAGAAATGCTCTGGCTTTTGTCAGCTCCTCTGTGATGGCCGAGCAGCCCCTTGTTCCCTCACTCCCCGTATGCACTGTCTGTACCAATGCAGTGATACTTTAGTGCCTGGTATGAATTCCTAGTGGTGAGGTGCTCATCTTGCTCAGTTTTGTTCCCCGGTACCTGGCACAAAGCCTGGCATGCAGTAAATCCTTTTAATAAATGCTGTGGAATCAAATTGATGACAGAGACAATGAGCTTCACCTCCTCAAAGTGTGACAACCTAGGCCAACGTGAGGAGCAGAACCTAAAGCAGCCCTGGCGGCCAAGCCTGGGAGCTGTGAGCCGGGTGACAGAGATGGGGCACCTGCCCTGTCCCCACAGTAAAAAGAAGGTCCTGGGCCATTTTCCCACAGGCCGATATCAGGGAGGAGCCCTCTGAACCCATACCTCATAATTACCCTGGGGCTGATGCCCACTGGTCATTAACCCTCATTAGCACTAAGTAATAGGGAGAGCTGCCTTCGTGGTTTCCAGATACCTGAAGACAGCCTAAAACAAACTTATCTGCAACTGCCCTTTGGGGATGAGGATTCATCAAGGCTGGAAGCAGAGCTTGTAAGACCACTGGTGAAATCGGCTCCGCGTCTGTGTGGCTGGTCTCCTTTCTCAAATGTAGTGGCTTCTCTCTACTGTTCTCCTCCAGAGTCTATGACCGTGCCCCCTCCAACCCCCCAGGATTTCTAGGATTCCTGTCAATGTGCTAATCCTTCTCATTGTGTTTTCATTTTAAGTTTTTACTTGTAATTGGGGAATGGAAGGCACATTTTCGTGGTGGAGCTGTCCAGTGCAAGCCACTCTGCCTTGCTCCCCTGCCGGTCTTACCATAACCACAGGTCCCTGATTGCTGCTGCCTAGGAAGGCTGGACCCACCAGGACCCATGAATGAGGGACCCCTCATCCCTGGGGCATGGGGTCTACAGACCTGGAGACAACGAGAATCCCCGCTGCCGTTAAGCAGAGGTTGGGATTTCTGCCTCTTGGCCTGTGTAAAAAGAAGGTGGGGGGGAGGGAATTAACCTGGCTCATGCATGTAAAAGAAATAGCCATTACAGGTGGGCTGTGAGCCGCTTCCCAACCACTCCGTACCCTTGTGCATCTGGTTCAGTGTGTCACCGTGTTGCATTTGACTGCAGCAGTGAATGGTTCTCATTTAGCCTGTGGTCTGTGCTCGCCCTCTCCTTCAGTGCTCAGGGCGGCAGAGGAGAGAGAGAAATTCTTTCTCTGGCTCTTCTGCTAGTTCATTTAAACCCCTGGAAACGGTGGAACCCAGGGTACACCCATGAGGTCAAGGAGGAGGCAGGAGCACTGCTCTGGGCCCCCGCCCTATCCGAGTCTTACTCCTTCTCCCAGTGCCCACCTGGGGTGGAGGAGGTCGCCATGGGCCCTGCCGGGGCCATGACGAGTCCTCCAGCTCCTTGTGGCAGCCACAGCTGCATCTCTGCCAGCTCTGGAGGAGCTGCCTTCTCAGGGTGCTGAGCAGAAACTCTTGACAGATGGACCTCCGTGAACCCATGGAGTTGGTCCAAGTGCTTCTCCCAGAGCAGAGTGCATTCTGGCAGTTACGCGGCAACGTGGGGCTGCTCAGGGCTTTGGTTCACCTGTTGGAGAAAGCCTTTTCCTAGCCCCGACCCACACCTGCTTGTCGCCCTCTTCCAGGAGTAGAGGCGCTGACCCCTGACAGGTGGAGCCTGCGTGTGCACACGGTGGGTGGAAAGAGACTGATGTTCCCTGCCAACCAGTAAGACCCTCAGTTCACCCAGTTTCTGAACTAGCTGGGACTTCCTGCTTTTCTGCACTCACCCTCACTCCCATAGGGTTATTGGAGGGGGATTCTCAAAGGGTAGTTTGAGGACCACTGTGTCTGAATCCCCTCCATAGACACACAGGGTTGCTCTCTGGGGGTGGGACCTGGGAATCTGCATCTGCGGCCAGCTTCCTACAGGTAATTCCTCTGTCCACAGGAGTTTGAAAACCTGCCAGTCTATGGAGTAATGTAAAAGGGGCTCTGTTTATTTGGGGCTCCCAGTGCTTGATGAGGACAGAAAAGACATGCCTTTAAGTGCTCTGATGGTTTGTGGAAAGGCATTACGCAAACACTTGTGAAAAACCAAGAGAGACTAAGTGTAAAAGCTATTACATTTCAGAGAAGATCAAACTCTAGGAAATAGTTAACTTTTTTGTTGTTTATTACAAAGAATGCAGATTCATTGTAGAAAAATCAGGAAGTTCAGGTATGCAAATAGAGAAAATAAAACATCTGTGATTTTACCACTCAGAACTCCTGTTAATATTTTTATAGCTTTTAAAATTTTATAATCTTTTTATAACAGTCATATTTTTTAAAATTTAAAAGTCTTTATTGATTTTTACCTCCGATTATAAAAATAATGCATGTTTATTATAAGCTATTTTTAAAAATAAATTTATTTGTTTTTGGCTGCGTTGGGTCTTTGTTGCTGCACACGGGCTTTCTCTAGTTGCATCGAGCAGGGGCTACTCTTCGTTGTGGTGCGTGGGCTTCTCATTGCGGTGGCTTCTCTTGTTGCGGAGCAGGGGCTCTAGGCGCGCAGGCTTCAGTAATTGTGGCATGTGGGCTCAGTAGTTGTGGCTTGTGGGCTCTAGAGTGCAGGCTCAGTAGGTGTGGCTCATGGGCTTAGTTGCTCCTCGGCATGTGGTATCTTCCTGGACCAGGGCTCGAACTCGGGTCCCCTGCCTTGGCAGGCAGATTCTTAACCACTGCACCACCAGGGAAGCCCTAAGCTATTTTTAATTGGTATAAAAATTGGTGTTAAATGTTTTGATTTGCAAAATTTTTATTGCTATATTTAGTTGTGATCTGCACTTCTTTGTGAATATATTCTGTTTTGCTTTGCCTGTTTTTCTTTTGTGTGATTTTTCTTACGAATTCATAAGAGAGCTTTATATTTGTATGTTAGTGGTATTAATGCTTTGTTGTACCTTGGCAAATATTACAAATGTCTTTTAATTTTTTAATGTTTTTGTTTTACTTTGCCAAACTTTTTTTTTACATGTTTGTATGATTAAATCTAGTTCTAGTAGTTTATCAGTTTTTTTTGTTTTTTGTTTTTTGTTTTTCCAAAAAGAACAGGCACTGCTTTTGCATATTTTAAGAGGAATTGGACAAGATCAGACAGATATAGGCCAGACCTGTGCTTCTCACATTTTAATGTTCATCCAGATCACCTGGAAATTTCTGTACAATACATTTTCTAATTCAGCAGGTCTGGAGTGGGGCCTGAGATTCTGCATTTCTAACAGGCTCTCTAGTGATGCTGCTGCTGTTACAGGTGGGCTGTGAGCCGCTTCCCACTGAACCACACTTCATTTATTATTTATTTATTTATTTGGCCCTGCTGCGAGGTTTGCGGGATCTTAGTTCCCCGACCAGGGACTGAACCCGGGCCTCGGCAGTGAAAGCACAGAGTCCTAACACTGGACCGCCAGGGAATTCCCTGGACCACACTTTAAGTAGTAAGGGCCAGAAGTTTCCAAACCTGGCTGATCACAGAGGTACTTAAGGAGCATTTTAAAACACTGAGTTTTCTGGGCCTTCTCCTGGAGATGCCAGGCTGTGGCCACATCTGGCTGGATGATTTAGAGACAGTGCCTTGACCCTTCTGAGCCCTTGGAATTATTGTCTATAAAATAGAGAGGCAGTGCTTACCTCACAGGGGTCTGGGATAATTAAAGAATAAGAAAGATCAAAGAGGGAGGAGATTTGGGGTATATGTATATGTACAGCTGATTCACTTTGTTATAAAGCAGAAACTAACACACCATTGTAAAGCAATTATACTCCAATAAAGAAGTTAAAAAAAAAAAGAATAAGAAAGATCAACATTTTTTATGAGCTAGAAAAATAATGTAATAAACAACTACCGGGCCTGGTGCCTTTTTTCGAGGGTAGCTCTCTGACAAATTTCTACTTGTTTCCTGATTAATATTTTTAATATTTCTACCTCTTTCCTAGAAAGTCATTCTTTCATCCATGTTTTCAAACTTTTTAGTAAAGTACTTCATGTCTTAATCACTGATGATGGTTATATTCTTTTTACATTTCTAATGTAAATTTTTATGTTTTCTTTTAAAAATGATCAACAGAAGTTTGCTTATTTTATTGGCCTTTTGGTGAACCATCTATTAGATTCATTTATAAATACCACTACATTTTGTTTTCTAATTAGCTGTTTCTGTCTTTACTGATTTCTCTTTCCTGCCTTTTATTTAGTTCTTATTTTCTAGCTTCTTGGAGTGAAACCTTTGTTTTCCTTCTTACTTAACAAAAGTATTATAGAAGCATGAATTTTTCTCTGTTAATAACTGTTGTTTTCATTGGTATTAATTAATCTTCAAATCTGTAATTGTGACTTTCTTCCCACAGAAACAACTCTATTTTTATATTCATATCAGATTATATATTAATGATATTTAAAGTACATACTTACCATAACAAGTACAATTAGCATAAACAGATTGGAAATAAATGTAACTGTGATTTTGATTTTTTTTTTTCCTCTTGACCCTAGAGTTATTTAGGAGACTTAAGATTTCCAGATGTTGTGTTCTTTTTGGTCAGAGAGGGCCAAAGGCCGCCCTCCCAGGGCTGTACTGCTTGTCAGCTCAGGCTGTGATTCTGTGCTCCACATGAGCCTGTGTGTTCTGTTGGAGCTTGTGTGTGTTGTGTGTGTTGCTAAAGCTTCAGGTTAGCCCTCTGGGGTGTGCTCTTTACATGTGGGGGGAGGGGGTCTAGGTGGGGAGTGGAGTAGCGCACATCCTGAGGCTCTCCGATTCTCCCGACAGCCAGCCTGACACTGCCCAGGTGTTCTCTTTCTTACTTGCCTTCTGCTCTGCAGTTCTCATCCAGTGCCTGGGGTAGTGTGTGGAGCTCACTGTCCTTCAGCGGTGGGGAGAACTTGGGGTCTGGTGGCGGGGTAGGACTTGATCAGAGACCCCGAGTTCTAGAGCCTTCCTCCTGCTGCCGAGGAGCCGTGCTCACCCTGTTTCCTGTTCCTCGTCTGTAAGATGTGGATAATGTTACCTTTTCACAGAAACTGAAAGAATCTTAGAGATCATCTAGTAACATAACTCTTCTAAAAAATATTTCGGGGCTTCCCTGGTGGTGCAGTCGTTAAGAATCCGCCTGCCAATGCAGGGGACATGGGTTTGAGCCCTGGTCCAGGAAGATCCCACATGCCGCGGAGCAACTAAGCCTGTGTGCCACAACTACTGAGCCCACGTGCCACAACTACTGAAGCCCGTGCACCTAGAGCCCGTGCTCCACAACAAGAGAAGCCACCACAATGAGGAGCCCACGCACCACGACAAAGAGTAACCCTCTCTCACAGCGACTAGAGAAAGCCCGCGCGCAGCAGTGAAGACCCAACGCAGCCAAAAATAAGTTAAAAAGAAAAAAATTCGATTTTGGCACAATTTCAGAGTTTTAGAAAAGTTGCAAGAATAGTACAAAGAATTCTCTTCACTCAGATTCCCAAATGTTAACATTTTGCTACATTTGCTGTATTCTTTTCTATCTCTTTCTCTATAATTTTTATTTGAACCATTTGAAAATAAGTAGCAAATGCGACACCCTTTACTTCTAAATACCTGAGTGTGGATTTTCTAAAATCACATAAATAACCAAAGTGCAATGATCAAAATCAGGAAATTAACATAGATGCAACACCAATGTAGACTTAATCTTGTGAACACTAATAACACTAATCTGCAGACCTTATTCAAATTTTGCCAATTGTCACTACCTCTTTTGTAGGGGGAAATGCCCCAGATCACACATATTCATTGGTGAGGTTTTTGTAGTCTCCTTTTATCTGAAGCAGAATCTCAGTTTTTCCTGACTTTTTTTTTTTTTTTTTTTTTTTAAAGCAAGTGAGAAATTCGAGGCCCAGATAGATAAAATGACTTGTCCAGGACTTACTGTCAAACAGTCTTAGAAGAGCTGGGGCTAGGAATCTAGTCTCTCTGCTCAAGTGCTCCTGGTCACATGCCCCTCCAGGTCAGGTGATCTCTTAACTCCTAGGACTTTCTCATTTGCCAGCTCCCCAGGTGGCACGGGGCCCAGTTCTCCAGGGAACTGCCTTCTGCACTTCCCTTTGCCCCTCTATCTGCAATGCCAGACCACAGCACCCCTCCCCACCCCTTCCCTAGCTGGTTTGGTGTTGGCCAGGGATCATGGCCAGAGGTGGTGAGAGAGAGGGACTTTAAAACTGGTCCAGGGGCTTCCCTGGTGGCGCAGTGGTTGAGAATCTGCCTGCCAATGCAGGGGACACGGGTTCGAGCCCTGGTCTGGGAAGATCCCACATGCCGCGGAGCAACTGGGCCCGTGAGCCACAATTACTGAGCCTGCGCGTCTGGAGCCTGTGCTCCGCAACGAGAGGCCGCGATAGTGAGAGGCCCGCGCACCGCGATGAAGAGTGGCTCCCGCTTGCCACAACTAGAGAAAGCCCTCGCACAGAAACGAAGACCCAACACAGCCATAAATAAAATAAATAAATAAAATTAAAAGAAAAGAAAAAAGAAAATGCTCCCTATTTCACTTACAAAATTAATTAAAAAAAAAAACAAAACTGGTCCAGCCAGTATTACCTCAGGACAAGTTACTTCACCTCCTATGTGTCAGTTTTCTCTTGGGTAAAATAAGGGGTTGTGAGGATGAAAAATGTAAAGCTCTTAGAACATACCTGGAAAGTAGAAAGTGTTATATATATGTTAGCATTTGTCCAGCCTCTGAGTCAAGTAGAAAAAAATCCCCAAATATCTGAATAATTCGCACTAAAATGCTCTGATAACTGAAGCCAAATAAAAATATGCTTCTCATTTTATACAAACAGAAAAACTGGCCCAGCCACTGCCACTCCCTTTTGCGAAAAGGGCTGAAGAGCAAGGATCTCCCTGCCTTGGGTGGGGCATCTGCTGCTTTCTGAGGAGTGACACCTGGGCTGGAGGTGTGGGATTAACCCCCTTGGCAATTTTGGGGTTAGTGGCCAGACAGCCAAAAGTGGGAGCCTTGGATATGTCCCAAGGCTTGGCCAGAGCTAGCAGGTCACCAGGCCCCAAGTCCTTCTGTGGAGGTTCTGGAGTGGTCATTTGCACTACAAGGGGGACATGGAACAGATAGTTATCTTGCAGTGGCAGCACCCTCTTGTATTGTGGGTATTAAAAACATGATTCATTTTTTTTCAGCAAAAGTTAGCTTTTTAAGGGCATGCTAATTGCTTAATACATATTCTCTATCTTATTTGTTATAATTTTACTGAATCTCTTGCAAACTTCTCCCCCGCCCCTTTTTTTTTTTTTTTTTTTTTTAATTTTTGGCTGTGTTGGGTCTAAGTTTCTGTGCGAGGGCTTTCTCCAGTTGCGGCGAGCGGGGGCCTCTCACCGTCGCGGCCTCTCCCGTTGCGGAGCACAGGCTCCAGACGCGCAGGCTCAGTAGTTGTGGCTCACGGACTTAGTCGCTCTGCGGCATGTGGGATCTTCCCAGACCAGGGCTCGAACCCGTGTCCCCTGCATTGGCAGGCGAATTCTTAACCACTGTGCCACCAGGGAGGTCCCTACCTCTTAATTTTTCACTTTGCAGTGACAGAAGTTTCTTTTCTTCCATCTCTCTCAGTATCTTCTACAACTGTTCTTTACTGTCCTTATCGTTCTATTCTTATGATCTTTCTGTATTCTCTTGGGTCATCTACCAGGGTTTTCCCTGGCTCTATAATGAGTTTTATTATGCCTTTGATGTTCTATCAGTAATTACACAAAGGGCAGCTTCACTTAGAGATAAACTTACAGTTAATATCAGTTTTCATTGCTTTCATCACATACTCAAAGTCACAGAGTACATGACAGATTTATACTGCTACACACATTTTAGAGATAGTGGTACATGTTCTGCCCTGAAGGAACTTACCTTTGAATGGAACCCAAGACAAATCCAAACATCTAAAAAGTCTGTCCATGAGGCAGGGACTGCTCGGTCACTGCTGTATCCCCAGTGCCTAAAACTGACACTCAGATAGTAAGTGCTCAGTACATATTTGTTGGAGGGATAAATAAATGAATGCATAAGTTTATATATTCATATATGAAATGTATGATTGTTAAAATGTGCTGATAGCATCTGCAGGTGAAATTTCATAATTCTTTGGGGCTACTATAGCTATTTTCACTTTAAAAACCCTCCTTTCCCTCTTTTATCATTTGCATGCATGGTTTTACATAGTTCATACAGTATGGTGTTTACTTCCCACTTTACCCAATATTTTCCTTGGTGTTCATAATTTTTGGGTTTTCATGAGTGTATAATATTCCACTGAGTTGTATCATAATTTACTAAACTGTTCCCCTCATCCTGAGTTTTCAATTTTCACTAAAGTGTAGAAAATATTTTTTGAAGTGCAAATTTATAAACTTAAGTTCCTAGGAGCAGCACCATGAGATGCAAAGTTCTTTATTGCCCTCGATACATTTATTTATCTGTCTATTTATTTGCTTATGTACTCATTTATTTCTGTCATTTATATCAAAAGAGAAGATTGAAGTAGTGAATTAGTGGGCACCCTGGCCTGGGAGTTGGGGGATGTGGGCTCAAGGCTCAATGGATTGAATATGATTCTGAGGGTGGTGTACTGGGGCAAAAGCAGAGGTGGGTTGGCCAGTCAAGGAGCCTCCTACGATTGATTGTTCCTGTGAGAGATAAGTAAGGAGAGAACTGAAAAAAGGCAGATCTGGAATACTGTCCAGAGGAGCAGTTGACAGGACTAGGGTCTGCTTGCATATGGAAACATAAAGAGGAGGACCTCAAAGGTGACCGAAGGTTTGAGCCAGGATACCCAAGAGAATGACTCTTTACATGAATTTTAAGAAAGGAAAGTCCAGAAGAAGAGTTGCTGGAAAAGGGGGACAGGTGCTGAATTAGGTTTTAAGTGTGTTGGACTTAAGTTGCACCCACGTGGAAACGTGCTGGTTGGAGAGCAGGGCAGGAGCTTGAGGAACAGTCCAGGAGAAAGGAAGCTTTTGGGTTATTGGTGTAGGCTGAGCAGTGGAACCTTGGGTGTAGGTGAGGTTTCCAGGAGGGCTGAGAGGGTGAGGGCGGAAGGGTGGAGAGCAGCTCCGTGGAGGGGACGAAGGAGGATCAGGATCCAGTAGCGTCACAAAAACCTAGGGAAGGAGGTGTGGGGGTGGGTGGGAGAATGGGGTCTGCCACAGAGAGGGAGGGGGATTCCTACTGACTTCCTCATCACCCCTGACCTCAGGGAGGAGAAAATGGATGAGGAAAGGCTGAGGTTCCTGTTTCCGTTTTTTCCCAACATTGAAGACAGGACTTTCAGATGAACATGTACAACAACCCAAGTTACTGGCATCTTTCAGTTATCTGGGCTAACAGACCTGCAGTGACTGCAGATAACAAGACTTTACACTGAGATGTATTGTGTGATTTTTTTCCAGGGGTATAGGATAAATAGAACTTGTTTGCACTCCCCAATTTCCTGCCTTCTGGCTTCCCTAAATGCCAGCTTCCCCCTTTTTCCATTTCCTAGCCCATTATGTGAAGTCTGTCTTATGACTGGCCTCCACCAGCCTCCTCTGTCAAAAGTTACTTTTCCTACAGATTTTTGGGCGGTGGCTTAAAGATTCATTTCTTTGCAAGAGAAAAACTTAAGTCCTCTCGAGTCTTTGAGAAAGGAATGGATGAGGGCAAACTCACTCAACAGGGGTTCAAGTAGGTGGCTGAAGTCCATAGTTATTGAGACTTTCCTGCAAATGTGGGAGCTCATTCTCTGAAAGACTAGAACCCTGGTAGCTAGGAGGCCATGGGCATCCACTGTCGGCCCCATGTTAGATTTGGCCTTTGCCACTCACCAATTTCCAGCCTTTGGAGTATGTTAGTTAACCTCTCCATGCCCCAGTTGCTCATCCACTGAAATGGGGGTTGGGTTGTTGGAAGACTTGAAAAGGTTTTGTTTAAACATGAAAGTGCTTTCTCAATGCAGAGGATAGTACCCAGCACTCAGAACTGTTAGGTGCTCTCTCATCATCGTCCTCTCGCGCTGGTCCTTTTGACACACCGGAACTGCCAGTAGGTTTTATGGGGTTTGGGGCACCTTTAGGGAGAGTGCATGGAGCTATTAGACAAGGATTGCCTCTCTGTCAGTGGACTGTGATGTTGGCAAAGTTTCTCATTTCCTTCGCTTTTCAGACTTCGGGGGTAGGAGGTGGGTGGTAGGAACTGAGTATGAGCAGCTGGGTGGGTGGAGCCGTGGGCTTGCGCGGCCTGGGTGGGGACTGATGGGGGCTTTTCTGGCTGTGGGACACGCACTGCGTGGCTTGGGCGATGGTCTCGGTGGCTGTGGCGCTGTGTGGGGGGTGTGTGCGAGGTGTGTGGTGTGTGTGTGTGTGTGCTAGGGAAGACGGGCTGTCTCGCTGTCTCGCTGTCTGGCTGAGGAGCCGCCTCCGCATCCTGACCTGGTTCTCCGGTTCTCTGGTTCTCGTGCGCTGGCGGCCTCCGAGGCAGCTGCCGCTCCTTTCGCCAGGCCTCAGATGTGGTCGGCTCCATTTCCTCCCGCTGGCCTCGGGCTGGGCTGCTGCTTGAGGCAGGGGCTCCCGTCTGGAGAGCCGGCTGGGCTCGGCTTCATCCCGCCCCTGCCTGGGTCGCTGTGGGGAGGAGCAAGCTGCTGGAGGGGTGAGGGGTGCCGCAGGGGTCGGCCTGGTAGGGCTGTGCTGGGCACAGCGACTTACAGAGGACTTCTAATGGGTGGGGAATCTCAGGCTTGGCACCCCGCCCCAGCCGGACCCAGTCTCCCTCCCAGAGGGCTGCTCAGCTCTGTGTGTGTGTGTGTGTGTGTGTGTGTGTGTGTGTGTGTGGCAACAGAAATAGCAAGAAGAAAATGCACCCACGAATTCCTCTCCATGAGGCTCCCCTCCAGTCTTTGTTCAGAGGCCCGCATAGTTTGTGCAGGGTTTCAGGTGTGTTGTAGGTACTCTATTCTTAAGCTTTCCCCCCTAAATAAAAATGTAATACCTACAATAAATTCTGGAGACTGTGAACACGAGAATATACCCATTCTCTGCTACCCAGAGATGAGCACTGTTAACATTTCTGCATAATTCCTCTTGTTGTTTTGTTTGTGTGCACAGACATGCATTGTTAATAGAATTGGATTCTTAAATTGGGCAATAATTCAAATCCTGTTTTTTTCCACTTCAAGTAGTGTAAACACTTCCCCTGTCATAAAAACCCTCAGAAAGCATCTATTTATGAGTATAAGTACATTCTTGAGTTTCTTTTTTTTTTTTTTTTAAGAAATTCACGTTCTTTTATTTATTTACTTATTTATGACTGTGTTGAGTCTTCGTTTCTGTGCGAGGGCCTTCTCTAGTTGCGGCAAGTGGGGGCCACTCTTCATCGCGGTGCGCGGGCCTCTCACCGTCGCGGCCTCTCCTGCTGCGGAGCACAGGCTCCAGACGCGCAGGCTCAGCAGTTGTGGCTCACGGGCCCAGCCGCTCCGCGGCACGTGGGATCCTCCCAGACCAGGGCTCGAACCCGTGTCCCCTGCATTGGCAGGCAGATTCTCAACCACTGCGCCACCAGGGAAGCCCTTGAGTTTCTTTTTTTTTATTGAAGACATTTCCCTGTGTTTTTATTCTTTATCATTTTAAGTCATATATCTACTGATGGAATATTATATATTATAATTTTTCTTATGTATTATTTGAAACATACTTGATGTAGTGTTTCATATATGTTAAACATACTGCAATATAAAGCATAATAATAAACACATGTAAACTCCCTACCTACATTAACAGCTAGGATGTTGCTAACATCACTGAAACTCCCTGGATGTTTCCCCAACCCTGTCCCCCTTCTTCACCTCCAGAGACAACCACTACCTTGACTTTTGTGTTTATCATTCCCTTGCTTTTTAAAAAAGTTTTAATTACGTATGTTTATATTCTTACACAATACTTTTATATATGCTTTTTTTGTTTGAGCTTTTTAGAATTGGTCAACTATATAGTCTTTTGAGGCTTGCTTTTTTTTTTTACTCAGTGTAGTTTCTGAGATTCATTCATGTTCCTATGGTTCATTCGTTTGCACTGCCGTATAGTATTCCATTGTCCATTCTGTGGTTGGTAAGCACTTAGAATATTTCCACAATTTGGTTTTTATGAGTAATGCTGCTATGAACATTTGTGTACACATTTCCTGATGCACACATGCAACGTGTCTCTAGGACTAGAATTGTAGAATCATAGGGTGTGTGCGTGTTTACCATTAAAAGATAGCACCACAGACCTTTCCAAAATGGTTGTTTTGCCCTCTGCCAGTGGTTCATAAGAAAAAGTTCCTGCTAAATCCCACTAGCACTTGGTATCAAACTAAAATACCCTTTCTTGGTGCTTGTACCTGGTACTGTTGTAAGTGTTCTTCATATGTTCATTTGTTTAATCCTCATGACCACCTGTGAAGTTAGGTACTGTTATTAATCCTTGATTTACAGATGAGGAAACAGAGGCATAGAGAGGTCAACTTTTAACCCCAGATATACAGATTTAAAAAATGAAGAACAGAGAGGTTAATTAACTTGTTCAAGGTCACACAGCTAGTAAGTGGTGGCGGCAAGATTTGCACTAAACATACTTGCTCTTAAATTCTTTGTAATGGATATAAAATGGACTCTCACAGCTGTCTTATTTTATATTTCTGTTTACTAATGAAGTTGAGTATTTTTTTACTTATGTTTATTCCGCATTCTCTTTTCATGAAAAGAAACATTTAAAAATCATTCACCTATTGTTGGGGCACTTAGGTTATTTGTAATTCTTTACTATTAATGCTTCAGGGAAAATCCTTGGCACATATAATTTTAGTATTTCTTCTGTTGTCTTATTTATTTTGTTTGCATTTCCTTAAGTGAGATTAAGAGCGGTTAAAAATGTCTCCTCTTTTGGATTGCTGTTTGATACTGTGTCCTCATCTGTGGAGGCGAGCCTCTACCTTCTAGGACTTTATGATGACTGGAGGAGGTTAATGAGTATGCAGTGATTAGCATGGTACTCGGCCTATCATAAGAATACCGCATCATAGTTACGTAGAGGCTTTTCCTAGTTGCTTCTCCTCTTTTCCTGTCTTCCCCGAAACCACATTAATTACTCTTAGATCAGGGGGCATGAACAATCACCGTCCTGTGCTTCTGCCAGATGTGATGACCTCAGGGAATTAGGTCTTTGCTTCAGCTTCTTCCCGAGCATCACTCCAACCATTGAGAGGTTTGCTGTATCTGTTCATTTTGTAGTAGGAAAAAAGTTAGATTTTAAAATATGTTATTGGTATGTATATAGTAACCACATGAAACATTACCTCCCGCCACCTCCCACAAGGACACCCACTGCTACACATGACAGTCTCTAGAAGTTAGGTATAACCCTCTGAGATTTGCCGTCTACAGAGAGAGCTCAGATGTGGAGAGTGTAGACAGGGGACTGGGTTAGCCAACGTGTGTACACACACACACACACACACACACACACTCACACACACTCTCACATTCACTCCTGCAAAAACAAGCAGATGTGTACATCCTCTGAAAAGGTTCCCCTAAAAAGGTCTCTTTCCCTACTTATAGATTTGTATCATCAATAAATCCCAGGAGGGGAGAATTCTCTAAAGAGATGAATAATTGATCAACTCTAGACAGAAAATGCCATAAATACAACCCCTGTGCTACTGGGGGGCGGGGTGGGGCCGTCCACTTGGGGGAGGGAAGGAAGGAATTGGTTTTATGCGGAGGTGGCTGCTGAACTCTAGGGCTGGGGAAAAGGATGGAGCTGCAAGGCAGCCGTGGAACAGCTGCTGGAGGAGCAGAGGAGCTGAGTTGGTGGTGCGGGCAGCTGGGACAGTGCTGGCCAGCTGGCTGGGGAGCGGCCACTCTTATCCTGGAGTCCCACGAGAATTCATTCTTGGAGATTGCTCTGTAGAGGATGTGCCGCAGACTGGCCCTGCCTCCTGGCCACTGGCCTTTGTGGAGCCTGCCTGCAGGCTTATTCATCCTGGCTAAAAACACCTTCTTGGACATGTTTCTTCCAACACGGTGTATAACTGCTGAACAGCAGGACAGCCCCTGGGACTCTGCCTCTTCTAATATCCCCTTTCCCCAGAGGCCCTAAGAAGGATGGTGAATGAGCACTTTGATCTCTCACAGGAGTAGCCTTTATCTTCCGGCCTTCCTTCCATTTCCCTTTCATAGAGGATTGCTGATCTGGTTTCATGTGTTGGCATTCTGAGAGTCAGGAAAGACTCGGAAAACCTGGTGTCGGTTCCACGCCTCTCATTGTGTTATGGATAAAATGAGGTGTTTGGGGGTGGAGTTCCACACTTCTGCAGCCTTGCCTGACATCCAGGGGGCTCTGGAGCCCCTGGGGTGGGGAGGCAGGCTGTTGCTGTGGTTGGATACCTGCAGATTGTCTGAGGGACCAGCTGTGGGGATGGGGAGCGTAGAGAGGAGCAGGCTGTAGAGGAGGAGGGATGTGGGACCTTGGGAGTCCTGACCAAGCAGGGTACAGGGACAAATTCCAAAAGGGTTCCTGGGCCCCTGGAGGAAGACCTGGAGTCTTCTGCAGGTGGCGATGCTGTACATCCTTCATGAAGTAGGTGAGGGGTCAGGTCTCTTGGCTCTAGGAAGGCATCTGCTCTGCCTGTCTTCCAGTAACAAACCCCTGCTGCCCACCGCTTGGTGAGGGGAGCATACCCCCAGCCTGTCCACACCAGGCCTGGGATGGGCTGGAGCTTTCCCAGTGAAAGCAGAGGAGAGACCTGGTAAGACTGGGTGTGCGGGTCCCAGTGAGGGCAGGGCGGGGTTCTGTGCCTGGAAGGGGGGCTCTGAGAAGGGGCAGCGCCGGCACCTTTGGTGGGCCTCTCTGTGGAGGCAGGTGGGGGTGCAGGCCGTTCAAGATCAGTTGCTGACGGCATTGGCAGCTTTGCAGACCTCTACGTGTGTGCACTGTGACAGGCGCCTTAGCAGAGGAGGGCTGCGAGCTCTGCCCTGAGCTTCAGCTGGCCGCCTCTCACAGTCCCGGGGTGAAGAGGCTTGTACCAGCTAGGCCCCAGGAGGAGGAAGCAGCAGACCGTTTTGAACGCATACTGAGCACTCTGTCAGATTCTGAAGGTGTGATGGAAGCCTTGTCCCTTAGGAGTTTTTAGAGTGTAACTGGTCATCCTCTCTTAGAAGAGGATCCCCAGCAGAAGGTGGCTGTATGTGGTGACCGTGTAGGATCTGCTTCAGACCTGTGGTGAGCAGGACTGGTCCAGGAGGACTTTATCAGGAAGGGGTTGATTTTGTTCCTTGTCTCACCCCCTACATCTAATCATTTGCTTCCGTAATCACACTTCATTCCCATCTCTCTGCTGTTGCCTTAGTTCAGGCCCTTATTATCACTGATCTGGACAGCGGCATTAGTCTGCTAACCGGTCTTCACGCCACCAGCCTTGAAGTCTGCAGTCAGTGCTCTGTGAAATCATTTGAGCGCCCCTCCTGAAATGTAAATCTGCTCCTATGTGTTCCTGCTGTGAGCCACACGTCTGCCCTCCCCACGCTTCACGCTCAGGATGTGCCCCGCAGCTCACCCTTCCCCTGGCCTGCCAGGCCTTCTCATGATTCTGTGCCTTTGCCTATGTGAGGCCCTCCATCTGGAATTCCTCCTCCTTCCCCTCCTCCAAAATACCTGCCCATCTTCCAAGGCTCGTCCTGAAGGTTTCTTCAAGGTGAAACCTTTCTTGACAGACACGTCCACCTTCCCAGAGAGAAGTGGCCCCCGTGCCCCAGGCCCTGGATAGACTGCTCTCATGGCACCAGTATGCTCCAGGGCATTTGTTTGTTTATGGGTCTGTCTCTTGCCTTTTGCTTATAAACTTCTTGATGCTCCTGAAATATACAGTCTGGTCTGTTGTAAGGTAAGAAACCACCACAAAATTTA
This sequence comes from Balaenoptera musculus, assembly GCF_009873245.2. NCBI lineage: Eukaryota > Metazoa > Chordata > Mammalia > Artiodactyla > Balaenopteridae > Balaenoptera > Balaenoptera musculus. Next base: position 25,860,308 of record NC_045797.1, read on the forward strand.
GTGGCATGAAACAGCTATCATTTTATTATGTTCATTGAGTCTTTGGCCCTGGAAGTCAGGAAGGAAATAGCGTGGGTAGCTGGTGTCAGCTCCTTGATGTGTAGGGCCTCAGCTGGGAAATCTCAAAAGCTAGAGGTAATTTGACAGCTGGGCTGGAATCGTTGCAGAGCTCCTTCACTCACTTGTTTGGCAGGTTGATGCCCACTGTTGGCTGGCACCTCAGCCGAAAAGGTCCGTGGACACCTTCACTTGGCCTTTCCACGTGGCCTGTGTTTCCTCACAGTGTGGTAGCTGGGTGCCAAGAGTGGGTGTCCCCAAGAATCAGGCAGAAGCTGTATTATCTTTTATGATCTAGCTTTGAAAGTCATGACAGTGGCACTTTGACCATTGTGACAAGCTCACCCTGATTTAAAGGGAGGGAATGTAGACCCCACCTCTCCATGGGAGAAGTGCATGTGGGTGGAGGGGTTGTGGTGTCCGTCTTTGGAAAGTAAACTCTGCCACACCTGCTAAGTACTGGGTGCGTGCACATGGCACTCTTATTAAATTCTGAAGGCTGAGCAAGGGTGGCGTATGAGGAAGCGTCGTGAAGTTGGCGCTGGGAGTCTCGAGGGAGGGATGCGATCCACAGCAGATTGTAGGGTGGAGAAAAGACTGTGGGGGGCTGGGGAGCTCCTGTCAGGTTGGACAATTAAAAAGTGTGTACGGGGACTTCCCTGGTGGCACAGTGGTTGAGGATCTGCCTGCCGGTGCGGGGGACACGGGTTCGAGCCCTGGTCCGGGAAGATCCCACATGCCGCGGGGCGACTGGACCCGTGCGCCACAACTACTGAGCCTGAGCTCTAGAGCCCGCGAGCCACAACTACTGGGCCCACGTGCCGCAACTACTGAAGCCCGTGTGCCTGGAGCCTGTGCTCCACAGCAGGGGAGGCCACCGCGGTGAGAGACCGGCGTGCCGCAACGGGGAGTGGCCCCCACTCGCCGCAGCTGGAGAGAGCCTGCGCACGGCGGCGAAGACCCAACGCAGCCATAAATAAATAAATAAATAAATTTAAAATAAATAACTAAATCAATTTAAAAAAAAAAAGTGTGTACGCACACCAAGGTCCCAATGAGGAGGACAGGAAGGGAAAGGGAGGAGATAGAACAGAAAGGCGCTCACATTTAGAATTGTTTGGACCTGGTGACTGGGCACATTGGAAGGACGTGGAGGATGTCGGGGTTGGGGACACTCGTGGGAATGGGAGTCGGGGACGGAGCTGTTGGAGGTGGGACGGGGAGTTTGGTCCGCTTTAGACAGGCTGCTCTCAGTGGGCCTGTAGCATGTTCCAGGGGCTAGAGGCAGCTGGAGACCAAACTTTAAGAAGCACCCTCAGAGCGGTGCTTGCTGCAGACCAGAGGGGAGTGAGAAGTAAGGGATATAAAGTGTGGAGGCCTTTAGGGTTGGGGCATGTCTAGCTGGGACTTTGCAAGCACCTAGACTAGCCTCCATCCTCCGCCAGCATTGTCCTGTGCCTTGCCAGTAATCGTCAAATAACTGCTCGGTTTCCTTTTCAATACCCCCTGCTTGTTAGGGGGACAGGATTTCAGTGTATTTTTTAGTATCTCTCAGTATTAAAACTTCTCCTAAATTGAGCCTAAGTCTTCTCTTCTTCCACTTCTTAGGGCCACTTGAAACAAGTTTAATTTTTTTCCCAAATGATAGGCCCTCAGATGTTTAAAGATCTTCTTGAGTTTTGTCTTCTTCAGAACCAAAAGGGACCTGTTCCTCTTACGGTTTTGAACTGTCCTGCTTCCTTTTTCGCCAGAGGGAAGCCTGTGTTCAGGTAGGGACTGGCCAGGCAGAGCAGGGCTGTTGCAGGTCCTGTTCCGGTCAGTTCCTATCTGTGTGTGTCCAACTGCAAATGGGTTGGGACCTGTTAGTAGACTGTGAAATCAACTTAGATTGTTGCAACCTGCAAGAAAGAGGGAGGGAGGGATTTGTGTATCTAGTAAGGGGAAATACTATTTTACAAACTTGTCATATATATAAGAATATAATGGATCACAGTGTAAAATGTATTTCTTACTGTGGTTTGTAGTAAAAAATGTTTGAAGAAACCTTGAGTAATAAGACCTTTTGAAGCTGCCAAATCACATCATATTGAGTATACCATCAATATACTGGTGAGCAGGGGCTACTCTTTGTTGCAGTGCGCGGACTTCTCATTGTGGTGGCTTCTCGTGGAGCATAGGCTCTAGGCGCACAGGCTTCAGTAGCTGTGGCACACGAGCTCCAGAGCACAGGCTCAGTAGTTGTGGCACATGGGCTTAGTTGCTCCGTGGCATGTGGGATCTTCCCAGACCAGAGATCGAACCCGTGTCCCCTGCATTGGCAGGCGGATTCTTAACCACCGTGCCACCAGGAAAGTCCCCCATCAGTAAGTCTTTTATCCCTCCTGATTTCTAAGACATTTTCATGTGCACTACTGCCATTGTTATGTGCTTCTTCCGTCTTTAATTTGCACAGATGTGGCTTAGGACCCTATTTACCCTGTTAGATCTTTTTCTCTCCTGCCTATTGACCTTTTGGCACCTGGTCCTATCACTTAACATAGTTTTATCCCTCCTGTTTTCAACATCTGTCTATTTAATAAGCGTGCCTTCACTATCATTATTAATAAATATGTTGAACAGGACAGTTCTGAGGACAGAGCCCTGTGGCAGGCCACTACAGACCACCCCCCCCCAATTGATATACCACTCTTACTTTGAGCGTGGCATGGTCATTCAGCCATTGGTGAGCCAGCCCATCCAGCCTATCATTCTCCATAGCTGTCCCTCAAAGGGATCACAGCCAGCCTTGTGGAACTTCAGTGTCTGCAACCTGATTCGCAAACCCAGAGCCTTGGCAAGTAATACAAATGAATGAAGTGATAATTAATTCAGGCAATTAATAAATAATCCCTGACTCCTGGCCTTGGTTTCAAGAAGGCAGTGCAAATAATGTGGCTGGGGGTGAGCTGGAGCGGTAGTCAGTGCTCAGTTGTAGACGAAGTTGCCGGGCAGGAGTGTGGACCTTCAGGAAAATCTGGGTTTCATGTGAAATTTGATTTTTTTTACCATTGGCAAAACAAACATAAAAACCAAACAAAACAGATTTGTTTTGTGGCAGATTTGGCCTGCAGCCCTTGAGTTTGTGACCTCCTTATCTCCTGGTCCAGTGACCACACAACACAAAGCACTAAGATTAGTTGCGTGTTGATGGGTTGATGGCCTTCATTGAACCTGACTCCTTTGAGGTCCCTTTAGTTACCCACTCAGGACTCTTACATGGACTGAACTCACCCAGTGTTCTGAAAGTTGGGGATGACACTTGCTCTTTTCTCACCTGTTGGCACCTTCTCCTGATGGCAGGTTTCTTCCAGGATCACTGGCAGGTGTGAGGAATGTGTCAGTGGGATCCCTTGTCTGGGAAAACTGGAATTTAGAGTTTCTTAAAGTCTCCCACCCGGCTTGGTTTCACTTTCCTCTTATCTGTATCTACTCTTCCTTTTCTTTTCTCTTTGGTCTGAAGAGCATTTTCCTTCCCAGGGAATTCATAGGCACAAGAGTGGGCCTAGCTCTTCCTTGTTCTTCTTATTCACACACCAAAAATAACTTTTAAAAATCCTTTTAGTTGTCTTGAGCATTTGGGGAAGCCTTAGCTCACGCAGCATTAGTCTTCCTGACACTGTTTTTGTAAATCCATGCTACTCTCTCGTGTTTCTTCTTGTTTATGCATGCTTCTTCTGTCTTGTATACATAAACATGTAAACATGTAAAATTTGATCACTTCAAATTCTGTAGCCTTTGCAGCCACGTTAGTTTAGGTTTTGAAGAAGGAAGGAAGGGAGAACTGGGTGATCAGCCACATTCCTAGAGGAAAGGTATTTGTTCCTAGTTTCTAGTTCTGAAGGGTAGTAGTCTTCCAGCAGCGTCAGGGAGAGGCTGGCGTATTCCATGGCCTGTGGGGCAGACGGATGGCGGACCGGGCGGGAGGCACAGAAGTCATTACGATTGGGCTCTTGTCTTGAAGGAACTACCATCTGGTGGGGGGAGGCAGCTGCTTGGCAGGTGATAAGTGCTAATAGAGGCATGTTTAAGGTGCCGTGGGAGCCTAGGGGAAGGAGCGTCGGTCAATCTGCGAACCAGGTCAGAGAGGAGGTGACATTGAGCTGATGCTTGAAGGATAAGCCAAAGAGACCTCACAGAGGCTGGGAAGGGCATTCCAGGCAATGAGAACTGCATGTGCAAAGCTCAGAACAGCATGTTGGAAAAGCATGAGGGTCCTTAGTGGCCAGAATTGGGGCAGTGATGAGAATGAGATGGGAACCACAGGCTGGGGCCTCTGTTCATCTCCCAGAGGCCTGTCCCAAATCCCAGCTCCCTGCTACTGCTTTGGAGCCCATGATGGCCATGTTTGACAGTCTGGGGACTAGTATCGTTTAACCATCTGTTTAATATACTGTATGTTCTACCTGAGGGACTAATTTCTTTTTTACAGATCTTTTTTTCAAATTTATTTGTTTTGTTTATTTTTTTTTTTGGCTGCATTGGGTCTTTGTTGCTGCGCGCGGGCTTTCTCTAGTTGCGGCTAGCGGGGGCTACTCTTTGTTGCGGTGCGCGGGCTTCGCATCGCGGTGGCTTCTCTTGTTGCGGAGCATGGGCTCTAGGTGCGCGGGTTTCAGTAGTTGTGGCTCGTGGGCTCTAGAGCGCAGGCTTAGTAGTTGTGGCACATGGGCTTAGTTGCTCCGCAGCATGTGGGATCTTTCTGGACCAGGGATCGAACCCACGTCTGCTGCATTGGCAGGCATATTCTTAACCACTGCGCCACCAGGGAAGTCCCCTAATTTCTTTTTTAACTTTTTATTTTGATAGAACTTAAAAACTTATAGAAAAGATTAAAGAAGAGTACCTGGGACTCCCGTATACCCAAATTGTTTACATTTTGCCGTATTTGCTTTATCATTTTCTCTATGTGTATATATTTTTATATATGCATATACTTTTTTTCTGAACCATTTGAGATTAAGTTGGAGATACCCTTTATCCCTAAATACTTCAGTGTGTATGTGTTCTAAGGACAAGGACATTCTTTTACATAACCATAGTATAGTCATCCATGTCCAGAACACAGAGATTGGTATGATATGATCTTATCCACATCCATATTCAAATTTCATCAGTCGTCCCAATGATGTACTTTATAGCTCTTTCCCCCCACTCCAAGATCTAACCCATGAGCATGCATTTTGCTGTCTCTTTAGTCTTGTGTCAGCTGGGAGAGATGTTTGTTTTTCTTGTCTTTGAAATTTTTGGAGAGAATAATCCAGGTGCTTTCTAGCATACCCTTTAGTTTCAGTTTATCTGACGTTTCCTATGATTAGATTTAAGGTTATATGTTCTGGCTGCACTTCTGTGTGAGTGACGTTATATCCTCCTTCTCAATGTTACGATATCAAGAGACACATGATGTTGGTTTTTTCCCAGTATTGGTGATGATGATAACTTTGATCATTTGGTAAAGGTGGTGTCAGCCAGATTTATTTCTCCACTATAAAGTTGCTATTGTATTTAAGTAATTTTTGAAGAGATGTTTTGAGGCCATGTATATATCCTGTGCCTCATTAAGCTTTCACCTGCTATTCGTAGCATCCACTGATGAGTTTCTAAATCCTTCTATATCCTTCTATATTTTTTAATTGGCATTCTACTGTAAGGAAGAGCTTTCCTTTCCGGTGGGATGAATTCTTGCAAACTCAGATCTGCCTCGTATTACCTTTTAACTTGCTGGACTGGACTCCGGGCCCACTTCCTCTTGTGCTCTCCCCCTTCAGTGTGCTTTGGGTGGACATCAGATGAATAATGGTGGTTCCTGGGAAGCTTGGATCTTCTTCCAAGCAGCACCTCACTTGTCATTGGCGTGACTGGCTTGGCGTGGGGCTAAACACACGCTGTATTGGATGATCAGTGTTTCCTCAGGCCTGGGGCTGGGGTGGGAATGTTGCCTTGTCAGCTCTCTGAGTTCAGCCTGAGCTTAAGCGAGGTCAGTAATGGGCAGAGAAAAGAACTGTGGGTTCCTTCCCCTGAGAAGCCATGGCTGATTCCTTGTCCAGGCTGAATTCGTTAGTCAAAGCTGCTCGTTCCCTGCCCATTCACACACAGACTTCGCACTTCTGGTGCATTGTTACATGGATGCTTAGTTAGCTTTCTTTTCCTCCTGACAAAAAACAAAGGTTCTGGTGTCACTTTGGTCATTGTGAGTTAAAGACCTCTTTGTGTGTCCTCAACAAATACTTGGTTTCAGGGGAGTTTGATCAGTGTGATCAATATGAGGCTCAGAAAGGGTCTGAGCAACATTCAGAACTCTGCGTTAGGATCTCTTAAAGACGTGCTTTCTGCTTCTGCGGTGCAGCCAGCTGAGAAATGAGGTGTGAGAAGTTGAGCTGAGGTTCAAGCTCTATCAGAGACAGGGAGGGTTTGCAAGGAAAGCAGGGTTAGTTGTGCCTCTGAGTGGTGTGGTGCAGGACAGTGCTTTTCAAGTACTGTGGCTCATCTTTTCCCCTTTTGTTCCTCCTCCTCTCTCTCTCTTCAGACAGGCTCAGAGCTCAGCCCAGTTGATGGACCTGTTCCAGGTCAGATGGACTCAGGGCCAGTGTACGATGGGGACTCACGGCAGCTAAGCGCCTCAGGGGCGCCGGTCAATGGTGCTAGAGAACCTGCTGGACCCAGTTTGCTGGGCACTGGGGGTCCTTGGCGAGCAGAGCCGAAGCCCGACTGGGACGTGACCCCAGGACCAGCTCATACTGCTCGCCTGGAAGATGCCCACGATCTGGTGGCCTTTTCGGCTGTGGCCGAAGCTGTGTCCTCTTATGGAGCCCTTAGCACCCGGCTCTATGAAACCTTCAACCGTGAGATGAGTCGCGAAGCTGGGAACAACAGCAGGGGACCCCGGTCAGGACCCGAGAGCTGCTCTGCCGGCAGCGAAGACCTTGACACGCTGCAGACGGCCCTGGCCCTCGCTCGGCATGGCATGAAACCACCCAACTGCAACTGCGATGGCCCAGAATGCCCTGACTACCTCGAGTGGCTGGAGGGGAAGATCAAGTCTGTGGTTGTGGAGGGAGGGGAGGAGCGGCCCAGGCTCCCAGGGACTCTGCCTTCTGGTGAGGCTGGTCTTCTGGCGCCAATCACCAGGCCACTCCTCAGCTCTGAGGTCCCTCATATACCTCCTCCTCCGGAGGGCCTGCCCCTGTCCCAGAGTGCCCTGAGTATCGCCAAGGAAAAAAACATCAGCCTGCAGACCGCCATCGCCATTGAGGCCCTCACACAACTCTCCTCTGCCCTCCCCCAACCTTCTCACGCCACCTCCCAGGCTTCTTGCCCCCTTCCTGAGGCCTTGTCCCCTCCTGCCCCTTTCAGATCTCCCCAGTCCTACCTCCGGGCTCCCTCATGGCCTGTGGTCCCTCCTGAAGAGCACCCATCCTTTGCTCCTGATAGCCCTGCCTTCCCTACAGCAACTCCTAGAACAGAGTTTCCTGAAGCCTGGGGCACTGACACCCCACCAGCAACTCCCCGGAGCTCTTGGCCCATGCCCCGCCCAAGCCCTGATCCCATGGCTGAACTGGAGCAGTTGTTGGGCAGTGCCAGTGATTACATCCAGTCAGTATTCAAGCGGCCCGAGGCCCTGCCCAGCAAGCCCAAGGTCAAGGTTGAGGTACCCTCTTCCTCCCCATCCCCATCCCCATCCCCCATTCTCCAAAGGGAGGCCCCCACACCGTCCTCAGAGCCCGATTCCCACCAGAAGGCCCAGACGGCCCTGCAGCAGCACCTCCACCATAAGCGCAGTCTCTTCCTGGAACAGGCCCACGACGCCTCCCTCCCCCCTCCCTCGGAGCCTCCTGCTCCCGGCTGGTGGGCACCACCCAGCTCACCTGCCTCACGGCCATCCGACAGACCACCCAAGGAGAAGAAAAGGAAGCCCCTGGCACCAGCTGGAGGTCTCGTGGGAACTGACAAAGCTGGCCCTGGGATCAAGCCCAGTGTCCGGAAGTCCATTCACATCAAGAAGTCCAGGCCACGGGAGGCACAGCCCCTCTTCCCACCTCTGCGGCAAATCATCCTGGAAGGGCTGAGGTCCCCAGTCTCTGAGGACGTGCAGGCACATCCACCTGCCCCCGTTCCTGCCTCACAGGGCTCTGCTGTCCCCCTGCCCCCAGAACCTTCTCTTGCGCTATTTGCACCTAGTCCCTCCGGGGACAGCCTGCTGGCCCCTACTCAGGAAATGAGGTCTCCCAGCCCCATGGCAACCCTGCAGCCAGGCTCCGCTGGCCCTCTTCCCCCTGCCGATGACAAGCTGGAAGAGCTCATCCGGCAGTTTGAGGCTGAATTTGGGGACAACTTTGGGCTTCCTGGCCCCCAATCTGTGCCCTTTCAGGACCCCGAGAACCAGCCAACCTGTCTCCCAGCCCCCGAGAGCCCTTTTGCTACCCGCTCTCCCAAGCAAATCAAGATCGAATCTTCAGGGGCTGTGACTGTGCTCTCAACCACCTGCTTCCATTCAGAGGAGGGAGGCCAGGAGGCCACACCCACCAAGGCCGAGAACCCACTCACACCCACCCTCAGTGGCTTCCTGGAGTCACCTCTTAAGTACCTGGACACACCCACCAAGAGTCTGCTGGACACACCTGCCAAGAGAGCCCAGGCCGAGTTCCCCACCTGTGATTGCGTAGGTAAGTCCTCCTGGGTGTCGGGGAAGGGCAAGGGGATGTGACCTGGCGGGCTTGGATTTCTAGGCACTGTCTTTTATCTGGAAAACATTCACTGTGTGCCAGACACCACACCGGGACACAGAAGTGAGCTCCAGGCTAGTGGAGAAGACATTGAAGGAAACTGATGGTGATGCCGTGTGGTGTATTGTGTGTCAGTGGAGGTGCTTTGTCGTACAGATTGAGGTGAAGGCATCATGGAAGCCTTCCTGTGGGAGGTGGTGCTTGTGCTGAGGCCTGTAGAGCTGTCGGGTAGAAAGAAGACATGCTGGGAAGAGGGAATAGTTTGGGCAACAGCTCGGTGGCTGTGACAAGGTAGTGCTTATTTAGAGGGCTTTTGGTCTGGGGGAGCGAAAGGGGAGGAGTCAGGGTGGGGATGAGCAAAAGGTGGCTGGAGAGGCAGGCAGGGACCAGATCTTGCAGGGCCCAGCGAGCCACAATCGGGAGTTTGACTTGATCTCTGGTAATACGTCGTGAGCTCTTGAGGGTTTTAAAGCAAGTGATGACCAGTCGTCACCTTGTGCTTCTGAAAGACTATTCCGGCTTGTGGTGGGGAGGAAAGGTTGGCCGGGGAGCCTGTAAGAAAGGTACTGTTGTGAGCCAGGCAAGAAATAACAAGGGCCTGTACTGAAAGAGGAGGTGGGCAGAGGCTGCAGAGTGAGTGGCCTCTGAGGAGGGGGGCTATGGGGATGCAGACCGCTCAGGTCTCCGCCTTGGTGGTGGGGGGCACTGAGAACACGCGTGTGGAGAAGTGGTGCGTTCTGTTCGGACCGACTTGAGTTTGAAGGGGCTGAGAGATTGGAGATCGGACTCTGAGTTATGGGTTTGGATGTAGTTAGCATTCAGGTGATGGTTGAAGCCATGGTGTGGGTAAGAGCACTGAGGAATTGGGTCTGTTTCTGAGCCTTGTCTTCTGAAATAGAAGTTGGGCCCCGGGCCTCTGAGGACTGCTCCAGGGGATGTCGGCTGTCTCCAGGGAGGTCGTGGATGCCTCAGGAAACTCCAGGTCCACTCTAAGCTGTGGTCCTCTGCTACTCACCAAGCATTGCATAAAAGATGTGTGTGCTTCAGATGTTGGCAAAAGACACATTGATGCTGATGATAAGCATGTTGAATTCTTGTGATTTTATGATACACAAATAGGTCTTATGAAAAAAAGCCTGTCTTCTCTGCTTGTTTAAAGACACTAATATCTGGTCAATTGTGTGATTTGTTGGGATGTTGTGTCCCAGTTAGTAAGGAGAAGCTGGGCTGTCCTGTCCACTCCAGCTACCCCAGACTCCTGGGGTACAAGACAGTGGGGCCAGTGACAAAGAATCACTTGGGGAACAAGGAAAAGTTGGCCCCAGTGCTTCTATCTGGGGGGAACAGATGTGCAGCATCCTGCCGAAGGCTCACAGACGTGCTCTGAGATAGTGGTTTCCACCGAGGACTGACCCTCTTCATGACCGGGTTTAATAATGATGTGACTTTGAGGGCCCCTTATTTCCCACCATTTGGGAGAGACTTGTTCTGATCATAGGAATTGGGGCCCCACTTTCTCTCTTTGTGTTTGTATGTGTCTGGCCTATCTTCCTGTGTTTAGGGCCTCATTTGCTGTTTCTCCCCCTCCGAGGTAGGAAATATTCTTTTATAGGGCTGAGGACATAGTTGATCCATTATAAATATTTTAGTTGTGGAATTCAATTATATAGATATTATGTTTGGTCAAGCTAGTTTTTTTTTTTTTTTTAATTTGAATTTTAATCCCATCACTTCCTCATGCCTAAAATGAAAGTGCTAATAGTACCCTTTCACCAGGGTTCATCTGAGGATTAAATTAGTTAATATGTATAAAGCCCTTAGGACTGTGACTGGCATGTAGGAAGAAGTGTAGGAGCGCTTAGCTGTTACCAAGCCTACCAAGTACAGAAAAGCAAGAAAAAGATGTAAAAACACAGGTATTATGAAGGAAGAAAAGTGTTGGCTGTTACTTTATTCATCAGTCATTTATTGTTTACCTAGCCCAGTCCTAGTGACCAATAAGATAAAAATTAAGAGAAACGGTTCATCTTTGAAGAACTTTGTGGTTTGCTTGAAGAGACAACACAAACAATGAAATACCCAGTTGCCCAATCAGCAGGTATCTGCCAAGTGTCTGTGCTGTCATATGGAAGTGGTTGAACTATCAGAGTGCTCTGAAATACCAGGCTTGGTTGTCATCATGGAGGGTAATGCTTTACTTAGGAAACTATTCAGAGCTGGGTTTTGAAAACTGTAATGAACACAGATGGGGAGAGGTGGGTAGGTAGCCACTCCAGACTGAGGAATTTATGAGCACCGTCTAGGAGCAGACATGAGCAAGCTCGCAGGAGGTAAGGCCACTAGCACACAGTGGACCCAAACCCTCAGTGTTCTCCTGCATTCCTTAGGCCAGAGGAGCCCCCTAGCAGAGGGGACAAGGCTCAGGTAGTGAGCAAAAGCACAGGCAGTAGACTGTCAGCATCAGAGAAACCCAGTGTGGCAATGCTGGCAGCCTGTTGCCTTGGCAGGCAGGTGGATGTCAGGAACAGTGGGCAGGAGATAAGGGGAGCAACCACCACCAATCATTGGTTGCTCCAATTTGTATTTTATTTATATGTAATACAGATAAAACATTTCTGTGCTATCTAATGCTAAACAAAGAATTAGAACCAAACCCACCTTGTGTTATTAAATGTTAAATTATGGGAAAACGCTGAAGTGAAAACAGCGGACACAAAGAGTATTTAAATGATCAGCTCTAGCTTAAAAAAAATAGAGAAGAGACTAGAAGGAAATATATCAACAGTGGTTGTATCACTGGTCAGACTGTGGGTGACTTTTCCCTCATTATGTTTTCTGAATTTTCTCTAATGAAATATGTATTTTATAATCAAGAAATATTTTTTAAAGTACCTCCTCCTAGAAGTAGCACAGAAGAGTGAAGAGTGATAATCTTGTGGCAGGAGACCACTGAGGAAGCTATTGAGAATAACAATAACAGCCACAACAATAGTAATAGTAGTAGAATATGAAACACTTGCCCTATTCCAGGCACTGTACCAAGTGCTTTGTAGTCACTACCTCATTTAATCCTCTATAACATCTATATGAGACGGGTACTGTCAGTAGTTCCATTTGAATGATGAAGAAAGCAAAATTAGATTCAGTGATTTACCCAAGTCATAGAGCTAGCAGATGGTAGAAGTGAGATTTGAACCTAGGCAGCCTGGACCACCATGTCATACTGTGATTAAAATTGTTTAGCTGAGAAATGAGTCCAACTAAAACAGTGGTATTAGGAATGAAGAGGGCCAAAGAAGAAAGCATTCACTTGGAAACAGTTTCTGGAAGTGTTGAGGTTGTGTTAAGGAAAGCTCCCACATCTGGACAGGTACTTTCATCAGCTGGTTTGATGAACTTGTCTTTGTGAACTCAGGCTCAGGCGGGACAAGGGTTAGGAATGAAGCTTGTTCACTCTGGGATTAATGTTAGCTGGGAACCATCTCATATTCCAGAAGCTCAGCCCCTCAACAGTGGTAGATAGAAAGGTGCAGATTGTAGGTCACTATAATGAAGAATTTTCCATAGAAGCGACAATGAAATTTGGAGATGCCATTAAGCGCTCATAACAGGCGATCTAAGTATGGAAACAACTTTATAAAAACATGGAAAGGTCTTATAGCAAAAGAAACCTAATATTCAAGCTCCATGGTGATTTTTGGCAAATAAGCAATTTTGGCCAATGGTGGGCATCACCAGGTAACCAAAAACTGCCAGACACCAAGAGCATTATCTTACACTTGTATGAAGATTACAGGTTTTCTGAAGGTGTGGATGGGATTCATATCTACTTGTTCTCTGAATCTCGAAATACTAGAATTAAAGGTACTCCTTGAGGCTTCAAAGAAATAAATTTAAAAGACATGAAATGAAATGCTATACTCCAAAAGGTAGCGTGATATGTACAGGCTTGAGAAAACATAGCACAAGTTGAAGTTCTGCATTGAATTATTGGGAGAAGAGAGTATTGACGCATTTCTAATATGTAGGGGCACACATTGGAGATTCCCCTAACCACCACTTAACCTTCCTATAACAGTCCTGTCAGAGGCAGCATGATGAACTGCAATACCTGTAGGCTAGGCCCTTTATGTACTTTATCTGTTCTCAGAAATGGGGACATTCACAGGGAGAGCCAGCTTAGGACAGGGAATGAGTCCAGATGATGTTTTAGCGGGAAGAGCATCCTTTGAGATCATCTGCTCATCATTTTATAGATAAGGAAACAGGTCTGTGTTAACTTTCAAGTCTTGTCCTGATGTCTCAGAGGAGCAGTCCACAGGTCGCTGGAGACATTTAACCACAGCAAAAGTAAGAAACTGAGACATAGATTTTAGAGGTTGTTTTCATAGGAATGCTGTATTTTTATCCAGTTGATCATCCTGCCCTAAAGAAGTAGCCAAAGATGAATACAAGAAGAACATCTCCTTTGCCTGAAGCATGGTAAAAGTTTGGGTGAGGGAGGGATGTCGCCCAGCAGACGTGGCTGATAGCAGCACCCACTGGGTGACTTCAGTATGAGCCACAGTTCTGAACGGGGGGACACAGAGGCTGACCTCTGTTTACAGTAAAGTCTGTTTCCTATAGTTTTTATGAGAATGTATTTTCCTCCTTTGTATGCAGTTTGAGCTGAATAGGAACTTCATGTCTTTTAAATATTTTTTTGGCAATAGAGTATTTGTATACCAGTATAAAGTGGGGAATAAGACTCTGGGTAGGAGGGTATCAGAAAGAACTTCCTGGATGAAGCGATGTCTAATGGGAGTTTTAAAGGATAAGCAGAAGTTTAATAGATTAATAGGGAGAAAGTAGAGTGTTCTAGGCAAAGGGACATGAAGATTATAGAGATGAAAAATACATGAAAAACCACATGAAGATGTATAGATGAGAAAACATGGAGAAGAAATACAAGTAGTTCTGGTATGACCGGTGTGTTAGATGAAAGATTGGGAGTGGCTGGAGAGGAGAGTTTCAGGGAATGAGAGGATGATACCAAAGGCAGAGAGTTTGCAAGCACAGGCAAGAAATTATGTGTGCCTGAAGTAAGAATGACATTGAGTAGGAGGAAGGAGAGGAGGAGTGGATAAAAGAAAGAATGAGAGAAAGAATTAACTGGTTCAGTGACCTGTTGAATGTAGGAGTAAAGAAGAAGCAGTCACAGATGACTCCTGAGGTTCTGGGTTGGATGATTGGGTGGATGGTGGTGCCATTCACCAAGATTTGAAATACTGGCAGGGAAGCAAGTTTGGGTATATGACTTTGAGATGTCTGGGGGACCAGCAGGTGTGCATCCAGTTGGATCTGTGAATCGGAGGTTCTTCAGCAAACTGATGGCAGTTGAAGTCTCAGTTATAGACATTTCACCAGGCTGACTATGTAGATCAAGAATGGAGGATACTGTCTTTTAGGGTAGAGGATCTCAAACAGGAGGCCATGAGGGAAGTATGGAAGAGATGTGGGAAGAAACTGAGGAGAGGATAGGTTAGAACAAAGAGAGAGTTTGGGAGAGCCAACAGCATCGCTACTGAAGAAGGGTCAATATTTAATGCCTTACGTGATTTGTTATTATATGCATACTAGTCTTTTCAGTTAAATCCCAGGTTCCTTAAGAACAGGGACTGAATGTTGTATTTCTAAAGCATCTAAACTGGTGCTGATCATATGGTGGTGCTCTACATATTTTTTGGTCAACTGGTCAGCCTTATTCTACCTCCATATTAAATTCTACAAAGATGTCAGATAGGTTTGGGCATGATCTCCTTACCTTTAATCTTTGTCATCAATGAGTGTGCCCGTTGTTTTTTGGGTTTTTTTAAAAAATAAATTTATTTATTTATTTTTGGCTGCGTTGGGACTTCGTTGCTGCTTGCGGGCTTTCTCTAGTTGCGGCGAGTGGGGGCCACTCTTCATTGCGGTGGGCAGGATTCTCATTGTGGTGGTTTCTCTTGTTGCAGAGCACAGGCTCTAGGCGTGCGGGCTTCAGTAGTTGTGGTGCGCGGGCTCAGTAGTTGTGGTGCGCGGGCTCAGTAGTTGTGGCTCACGGGCTCTAGAGCACAGGCTCAGTAGTTGTGGCGCACGGGCTTAGTTGCTCAGCGGCATGTGGGATCTTCCTGGACCACGGCTCGAACCTGTGTCCCCTGCGTTGGCAGGCGGATTCTTAACCATTGCGCCACCAGGGAAGCCCGAGTGTGCCCATTGTTATGAAAGTCTTTCTGCTACCAGCAGACCCAGCATGCTGCCCATGAACTCACAGGCAGACGACCTGAGATTTTAGTTTTTAAAAAGTTCACCTGGCACACCTGATTCAGGGTGGGGCCCAACCATCTACCTGCCCACAGTGTGGATTGCCAGGAGGCAAAGTTCTAGCAGTCAATTATTGACTTTCATGCAAGTGGAATTAGTTATATAAACTTAAGGTGTTTGGCTTTACGTCCGCTAAAATTACATCAGGAAACTGGAACATTATATAGGAAAAAGAAGATGGGTACAGTAAAACATTTGTGTGATTTTGACACCTACGCATTAATTGTACACCAGTTATCAACCATCTCTTGTTATCAATGTCATAAAGAAAAATGCCTCAGCCTATAGTCTATACCTGGCTGTGAGGTTCCCCACTGGGAAAGTGTGGGTGCCCTAGTCTCTGTGTAGAGAGGTGGTAGAGAAGGTGGAAGGTTCATTTAGAAATTAAGGACCCCTCTTTCTGCTAGGTAGTAATGAGTAGTTTCTTGTGTTTAATATCTCTTGCTGATAGCACAAAGGATACGTTTCATTCTCTCCCCAGCCTAGTGCAAAAGTGGAACAGATCATATTTTTCTATTTTGAGTATAAAATTAAGTGCACAGGGAAAAAAAAGAAAAGCACCTAGAGCCACATAACCAGCATTTCCTCAAAAATTGGATCTTGCTCTACTGAGCTCTACCCCAGAGCTTTCTACTATGTATTTTAGGAAAAAAACGTCACTTCCCTCACTGCTCAAAGAGAGACATAAAAGAGATTTTACTTCAGGAAGAGTTGAGCCATTTCCTTGCCCTGTCACTTAACCTCTATGGAAAAGGAAGAAATAGTACACTGGGGACTAAAAGGAAAAATGATGACTTAACAGTAAGATAGCAGAATACTCCTTTTCTGAAACCTGGTGAAAAGAACCAAGACAAACAAAAATATAAGAGGAAATTTCATCAACTGAAATTTGAAAATGGCCCCAATCTTAAACTATGTGAATTCCAAGTGCTGTCTGCTAGCTAAAGATCAATTTGGATTGAAAAAAAATGACATGAGGTATATACAACTCCCAGGGTTAGGAAAAACAATAGTGGAGGCTCAGAAGGACTCCACAACTGGGAGAGATGGGCTGGAGACCACCCATCTAGAAAGCATGCACTTTGGAAAATCTCCTTTTCCTGCTCTTCTCCAATTTCTAATGGGGTTAAGGTCTGGGGTGAGGATGGTTGGCTGGAGAAGATGAGAAGCCATCTTAGGAGCCAGATTTGTAGCCAAGGGCCAACAGCACCAAACAAAGGCCATTTTGTAGAGAAAAATATTTGCTGAACCACCAAACAAAAATTCTGCAAACCATGGGGCTTTATTTGATGTCTTGTCAGAGTGACCAGCCCACTCCCATATGAGGAAATAAACCAAAATCTTAGCATCAGGACAAAGCACAGCCCAAGCCTCCACACACAAACATACATACAGATTGAGAGGCATTGGCCCCAAAAAACAGAGGGCATAGAGACGACATTTCCCAGCTGCAGCTGTCCACAGCCAGCCCCAGATCCTCGTAGGCCGCTGAACTTTTGAACTAATAATTGAAACCTCTACAACATCTAATTCTCTAAGCTTAATTTCTAAGGGAAGAATTTGAGTAGTATCCAGGTAAATACAGAAGAATAGGGAGATTCTACCCATTCTGCTTTTGGGCAAATGAGTCTAGACCAGTGGCTTTCAACTGAGTGCCGTTTTACCCCTCTTCACCCCAGGAGACATTTGGCAATGTCTGAGGACGTTTTTGGTTATCACACCAGTGTGGTTCTACTGGCATCTAGTGGACAGAGGCCAGGGATGCTGTTAAACATTCTACAATGCACAGGACGCCCACCCCCCCACCCCGCCCCAATAAAGAATTATCTAGTCCAAAGTGTCAATAGTGCCAAGGGGGAGAAAGCCGGGAGATAAACTCCATTGAAAGACCAATTAACAAGCAAACAAACAAAAAATTCAACGTGCAACCCATTCAGATTCTGTGGGGAAAAGTAGAGGGATTAAATATAATATTCAAGTGAAGACTTAGATTAGGAAATACAAGAAGAGTTTGAACAACTGATTTATACCTTCAAGAAAGTTGACTAAAATGTTCATTGTGAAACCAGAAATGAAAGATGAGGTCCTAGATTAAAGTGACAAAGAAGTCACAAGAGGTGTGGATTAAACTGCAGAAGAAGTGTGCCGTCTCATAAAGCACTTACAGTGCCCTAGAAGCTGCAAAAAGCAGAATCAGAGTTACAGAAAAAGCAAATCAGTGAGGAAGAAGGACAGGCTTGAAAGACCTCGCCAAAGTAGAAGAAGAAAATAGAAATGAACATAATCAGGGTGGAGATAAGGGATACAGAAGAGAGGCAGGAGGGATCCTCCACAGATTCATTCTGTTGGGAATATTGGGAACATTTGCTGGTGTTTCCAGCAAAGATCATGAAACAAACTGAACACAGGCAAGAGTCAAAGATAAAATAGAAAATGTTTTTTAAATGAAAGGAAATGAATAAAAATTGACAAATAATGATCTGGATGAACTTCAAGATGAATTCCAAGGATGAAGAATTCCCTACAGATAAATTAACCAAAAATAAAGTTGGTCATACATACTTGGTTTTTTAATTTTTTTTTTTTTTTTTTTTTTTACCATTTAAGATATACTTTTTAAAAACATTCTCTTAGGGACTTCCCTGGTGGTCCAGTGGGTAAGACTCCGAGCTCCCACTGCAGGGGCCCGGGTTCAGTCCCTCGTTGGGAAGCTAGATCCCACATGCTGCTGCAGCTAAGACCTGGCGCAGCCTAAATAAATAAATAAATATTTTTTAAAAAATAAAAACATTTAAAAAACATTTTTAATGTTTAATTTTTTAAAAACATTCTCTTAATTGAAACACATATAGGAAGGTATATAAATTGTAAGCATACCTTGGAGATATTGTGGGTTCGGTTCCAGACCACTGCAATAAAGTGAATATCACATTAAAGCCAGTCCCATGGAATTTTTGGTTTCCCAGTGCATGTAAAAGTTATGTTTGCACTATACTGTAGTCTGTTAGGGGTATAATAGCACTATATCTTAAAAAAAACAAAACAAAACCTTAATTTAAATACTTTATTGCTAAAAAATGCTAACTATCATCTGAGCCTTCAGTGAGTTGTAATCTTTTTGCAATAGTAACATCAAAGATTGCAGATTACCATAACAAATATAATAATAATGAAAAAGTTTGAAATATTGTGAGAATTACCAAAACGTGACACAGAGACATGAAGGGAAGCAAATGCTGTTGGAAAAATTGCACTGATAGACTTGCTTATCGCAGGTTTGTGAGAAACCTTCAATTTGTAAAAAACACAGTATCTGCAAAGCGCAATAAAATGAGGTATGCCTGTACAGTTTTACAAAAAGCATGTACTTGTGTAACCACATCTAGATCCAGAAACAGAACTTTACCATCACATCAGAAACCTCCATAGGCCCCCACCCAGTCACTTACACCTGACTCCCTAAAGCAAACTATGGCCTGCAGACCAAGTCTGGCTAACATCTGTGAACTAAAAACAAGTTTTTATGTTTTTAAATTGTTTTTAAAAATCAAAAGAAGAATAGTATTTCATGACTCATGAAAATTATATGATGTTCAGATTTCCACGTCCATGAAGTTTTAGTGAAACACAATCACCCTCATTTGTTTACGAACTGTCTATGGCTGCTTTTGCTCTACACTAGCAAAGATGAATAGTTGCCACAGACACTGCATTCCCTGCAAAGCCTTAAATGTTTGTCATCTGGCCCTTAACATAAAAAGTCTACTGACTCCTGTCCTAAGGTAAGTACTATTCTAATTTCTAACCACGTTGATCAGTTTTGGCTGTTCTTGAACTTCACATGTATGTATTTTATGTTCTGGCTTCTTTTGTTCAATGTTGTATTTGTGAGGTTCATCTGTGTTGTGTAGCAATATTTGTAGTTCATGCATTCTCATTGCTGTATAGTATTCCATTTTATAATATGAATATACCACCATTTATCCATTAGACTGTTGATGGTCTTTTGGATTGTTTCCAGTTTGGGGTTATTATGAATCATGCTGCTATAAGACATTCTTATATACATCCCTTGGTACATGTATGTACACACTTATATACTTCTATTGGGTGTATACCTAAGACTGAAATTGTATGTGTTCAGCTTTAGTAGGTACTGCCCATTTTCCAAAGTGGTTGTAGCCATTTAAACTCCCACCAGCAGTACCCCACATCTAAACGAGCAAATGATATCAAAAGGTTTTCTGCCATTGTGGTAGGTATATCATCACATCTCATTGTGGCTTTAATTTGCCTTTCCCTGATGACTAATATATGTCCTCTTTTGTAGAGTTCAAGCCATTTGCCCATTTCTCTGTTGTGTTTCTTTTTCTTATTGATCAGTAATGTGAGTTCTTTGTTGGATATGTGAATTGCAGTTCTCGGGATATTGAGATAAAATGTTTGGCTTAAGAATTCTATGCCCAGTAAAGTTGCCATTCATGTGTAAAGGCTTCATGAAAACATTTCCAAATATATTAGAACTTAAATTTTCTGGAGATGAATCAAATAAGTAACAGATCAGGGAAGCTGTACTGTGAAGGGGCTGGCAGTGAACACTAAATGTATTATTTTTCTGAAACAAAAGGTAATGTATTTATTTATACTATAGTTGAACTTTGTTGTATATTAAATATCTCTTTTATAATGGGGGGGTGAAATATGTTCACAAGGATACCAACAAAAAGCAGGAGGTAAAGTGAAGGAAGAGGTGTGAGAAATTGTATAAGGGTGCTGACTTCTTTCTTTCCCACAGTACCATTAGCATTACTAAAAGCATACTATAGATTGGTGGGGCAGGGGGAAGTAAAAGAAAATACAAAATCTATTTAAAAAGATAGGAAAGAAAACAAGGAAGCATAAACATGGAAAACATAAAATGACAGAAGACCATGCATATGTTACAGTAATAAATATAAATAGGGTAAACTCATCTACTGGATTTGATTAATAACACTAGACAGCACTAAGAATGTTAATAAACCTCATTTTACTATGGGAAAACAGAAGCATATATTTGTCACTGATTGAGAGCATATACTATATTCTATAGAACCTTACCCCAACCTTGCAAAGTATTGTCACCTGTCTGGCACTGTAACTAACTACAAGCCCATTGCCACACTAAAGATATATATATAAAATGAGGATATATATATAATGATATATATCCTCATATATATGTAAGTATATATACAAATTAGGAGAATTAAATTTGGGAATGTCTGCTAGTTTTATAACTAAGCATATTAGGCTGTAAGTCCAGTTTCTTCCCATAGAATATCTTCTCCCCCATACAGACATGTAATCAAGGAAAGGGAAATGCATATAAATGTGTATATATATATGTGTTATATATATATATATATATATAATCAGGGAAAGGGATGTAATCAAGAGAAACAAGACTTCTAAACAACTACTTGGGATGCCTTGTAAACTGCAAAGGGGAGAGAATGACTTTGGTTTTGCTTGGCACTTGGAGCTGTGTCTACCCTTTGTGTGTTAGTGGCCTTCCCAGAGGAACTTGACCATCTATTATAATTTTCAGGTTTGCTTGGTTTTGGAGCTTCATATCTTTTCCCCTAGCTGCTGGGATAGAGTTGCCAAGATTTTCTTCTGAAAATCTCCTTTCTCTGCCTTTAACTGTAAATTTTGAGTTTTTCTGATTTGGGACAGAAGGTACTCACCAAAAACTACATTATATTCTAGTTCCAGTGTGACACCCTACAGTCAATCCATTACTTTGACTTTTCTCCAGACAGTAGAAACTGGAAAAGAGCCCAGAAGTTCTGGCATATTCCTATGTTCTATTTTCCATATAGGCTGTAGTATTCTAGCACCTGTAAAGAGCTTTCAGACCACTACTTCTAACACCTATATTCTTACGTTCTCTCTCCCTGCCTAAACCTTGGTCTCTTTCCCTCTCCCACTTCACATACATCCTTCTATAATCCTCTCTGTCTTATGGTTCAAAATAGTGCATATTTGGGGCAAGTAATTTTTAATCATTTAGTTGAAAAGGATGAAAACATTTAAGCATGGATAGGTTGAGGACTGTGCTAGGTACCTTACATATCATCTAATCCTCAACAGATCTAAAATATAGAAACATTACTTTCACTGCTCTAAAGCTCATAAGGGCTGTGTAACTTGGTCACAATCATACAATTTGTTTGGCAGAGCCTAGACAGCAGCTACATACTGAGTTCATATTATACACCAAATACTGCACTTGGCCCTTTATGTATTTTACACAAGAAGGTGTGAGGATTAGAGAGGCTGGGAAGATAACTCATCACAGCTGCCCAGGTCTCTGTAAAATCTGTGTTCATTCTGCTGTGACATGGTTACAATAAAAATGTGATACATGCTCTGATATTTTTGTTGTATGAAAGGTGCTCTGGGAGTCCAGAGGGAAAAGGAGAAGTCCAGTAGGGTTTCACAGAAAAGGTGGCATTTAAACTAGGCCTTACGACATGAGTTTTTCCAAAGAAGGAAAGAAATGAAGGCACTGTGGTCAATGAGAAAAGGTGTTTCAAGACACAGGAGTATTGCATGGTTGTGTAAAAGGAGCTGTGGTAGCTGTCGCAGGATGCAAGGCTGGGCAGTGTGCAGAGATGGCTCCTCGGGGGCCTTATGGACTGTGTTCTGGAATTGGGGTTCTGTCTTCTGTCTAGCATGGAGCCATCAGTGGGAACTGGTCTGATCAGATTTCTGTTTTGGAAGTATAACTGGTGGTATTAGGTAGGATGACCTCAGAGGGCTGAGACCAGTTAGGAGACCATGACAGTAATACAAGGGGGGATGAAGAGTCTCCATAAGCAGAAACCATAAGTGATAGACAACTTGCATCAGTTCATCTACTGGGCTGCACATACCATTGCCAACCTTTTGTTTGTTTGTTTGTTTGTTTTAAACCAGGAATACAACTGAACTCATTTTCACAACATTGGTCTTACTCTTACCCTTATTCTTAGTGTGGGTAGTGACATATACACCTTTATGCTTGCATATGTGTGTGTATACACTAATGTATATGTGATTGTGTGTGTATACTAACTGTAGCATATTACACATGCTATACTGAAATTTGCTTGTTTCCCCACTTAAAATATCTTGGAGGTTATTTTTTGATCAGTAAATCTGAAGCTGCCTAACTCCTTTTGATAGCTGCTTAGTATTTCATTATATGGATGTGCTATAATGTATTTATGATACATAATGTATTATGGACATTGAAGTTTCTGATATTTTGCCATTAAAAATGATGCAGTGAGGGACTTCCCTGGTAGCGCAGTGGTTAAGAATCCGCCTGCCAATGCAGGGGACACGGGTTTGAGCCCTGGTTCAGGAAGATCCCACATGCTGAGGAGCAACTAAGCCCGTGAGCCACAACTACTGAGCCCGCGTGCCACAACTACTGAAGCCCGCGCGCCTAGCGCCCGTGCTCCGCAACAAAGAGAAGCCACCGCAATGAGAAGCCCGCACACCGTAACAAAGAGTAGCCCCCGCTCGACGCAACTAGAGAAAGCCTGCGCACAACAATGAAGACCCAACAAAGCCAAAAATAAATAAATAAATTTATTTTAAAAAAGATGCAGTGAGTATTCTTGTATATACAGTATCACTTTGTACATATGCAAGTATATCCAAATTCCTAAAAATAAATTCTTAGAAGAATTTGACATTCTTTGAAATTACTGAGTCAAACAGATTGGGCATTTGTAATTTTAGTGTATTGGTAAATTACTTTCCATACTGCCTATTTTCCTGTACCCTCACCAACAGGAGGAGTTATCAGACTTTGATGGTGACTCATCTGAAAGGTAAAACTGGTACTTTATTGTACCTTTACATATGTTTGACCCATTTTCATTCCCTTTCAAAGAACCAATTTTATCTTTTTTTCATTTATCTCTTGTATTATTGACCTTATTTAGCTGTAGGAGTTCTTGATCTGTTAAAGAAAGTAGTGTTTGTCTGGTGTGAGTTCCAGATATTTCTCCCCAGTATTTGTCTTTTGGCTTGACTTTTGGTAGTTACTACTATACATTTTTCTTTAGTTACATTTATCAGAGTTTTTGGTTTGTGTGTGTTGGCTTCAGAATTTCATGTTATACTTAGAGAAGACCTTCCCACTTCTATGATTATTCTTAAAAACTCATCCATTGTTTTTCTTCTAGAACTTGTATAATTTAATATTTTGGATTTAAATCTTTCAACCACTTGGAATGTATTTTGGGGTAAGTTATTAAGTGTGGAGCAAAATTTTTTCCTCAGTTGTTCCAACACCATGCATTGAAAAATTAATCTTTCCCCATTGACTGGAAATGCTATAAGGTATCTTCTTATATATGGGTCTTATCTACCCAGCTAGACCATACACTGTTTAAAGCCCCAATTAGTTTTGTCCTGCTCTCTTTCCGCATAAAACTGAGCATGATGTTCTGCATAGAACAGATATGACATTAATTTTTTACCTTTTAAAAATTGTGAATTCCGTATATAGGCAAGTACACAAAGCATTCATGTACAGTTTAATGAAAATTTATAAAATGAACACCTGTGTAACCATCACCTAAATCAAAAAGTAGGCCCTTTCCAGTTCCCCAGAAGTCCCCTGTATACCTTTCCCAATCACATTCCTCTCCCATCCCCCAGAGGCGACCACTCTCTTGACTTGTGACAACGATTTCCTTGTATTTCTTTAAGATTGAGCTGTATGAAATTGCCATTTTTGTAGGCAAAAAATCATTTTTTTTATATTTTATATTTCAATTTAGTAATTTTACCACCTATGTATGGATCTCTAAACAGTATAGTTCGGTTGAACCTGGTTTTGAATATTATTTAGATATAATCTTACTGTATCCTGTGCTGTGCTTCTTTCACTAACTATGGTGGTGTAGTATTCAACCGTGTTGTTGCAGTTTGTCAATTCTCATTGCTGGATATATGCCATTATATGATTCTACTGTGTTTTATTTATCTATTCCACTGTTGCTGGATTATGAGTTGTTTCCCATTTTGACTACTGCAAATATGTTGCTGTGAAAATCCTTGTACATTTTTTTTTTTAATTTATTTCAATTAATTTATTATTTTTGGCTGTGTTGGGTCTTCTTTGCGGTGTGCAGGCTTCTCATTCTGGTGGCTTCTCTTGTTGCGGAGCACGGGCTCTAGAGTGCGAGGGCTTCAGTGATGCGGTGCGTGGGCTCAGTAGTTGTGGCTCGTGGGCTCTCTTAGAGCACAGGCTCAGTAGCTGTGGTGCACGGGCTTAGTTGCTCCACAGCATGTGGGATCTTCCCGGACCAGGGCTTGAACCCATGTCCCCTGCATTGGCAGGCGGATTCTTAACCACTGCGCCACCAGGGAAGCCCCTTGTACATTTTTTGATGCATGTGGCCAAGATTTCCTCTAGGACAGGATCAGCAAATTAGGATCCCATGCATAGTTTCTTGTTTTTGCCTGTTCGTTTTATTAACTTTTTACTATGAAATAATTTTACATTTATAGAGGGGTTGCAGAGTTGGTACAGAGAGTCCCTGCATGCCCTTTATCCAGCATCCCGCAATATAAACGTCTTACATAATTATGGTGCATTTAAAACAAAGACATTAATGTTGGCACAATACTATTAACTATAGACTCTTTGGATTTCGTCAGTTTTTCCACTAAGGTCCTTTTTCTGTTATAGGACCCATTGCAGGATAACACATCGCATTTAGTTGTATATCTCCCTAGACATGAAACAAATTTACCCACTGTACTACAGTATTTGTGTGAAGTTCTTTTTGTTTGTAGCCTTATAGTATCCAGTCAATATTGTATTTTCCAGAGTTACTATTACATAGTCTTTTGAGTCATTTCTTTCACTTAGAAAAATTCATTTAAAAATCATCCATGTTGTTGTATGAATCAGTAGTTTGTTTTTTTTAATTGTGGTGAACTTCACATAACATAAAATTTATTTTTAACATCTTTATTGTAGTATAATTGCTTTACAATGTTGTCTTAGTTTCTGCTCTATAACAAAGTGAATCAGCTATATGTATACATATATCCCCATATCCCCCACCTCTTGCGCCTCCCTCCCACCCTCCCTATCCCACCCCTCTAGGTGGTCACAAAGCACCGAGCTGATCTCCCTGTGCTATGCGGCTGCTTCCCACTAGCTAGCTATTTTACATTTGGTAGTGTATATATGTTCATGCCATTCTCTCACTTCGTCCCAGCTTACCCTTCCCCTCCCCGTGTCCTCAAGTCCATTCTCTATGTCTGCGTCTTTATTCCTGTCCTGCCCCTAGGTTCATCAGAACGATTTTCGTCTTAGATTCCATATATATGTGTTAGCATACGGTATTTGTTTTTCTCTTTCTGACGTACTTCACTCTGTATGACAGACTCTAGGTCCATCCACCTCACTACAAATAACTCAATTTTGTTTCTTTTTATGGCTGAGTAATATTCCATTGTATATATGTGCCACATCTTCTTTATCCATTCATCTGTGGATGGACACTTAACTTGCTTCCATGTCCTGGCTATTGTAAATAGTGCTGCAATCAAAATTGTGGTACATGACTCTTTGAATTATGGTTTTCTCAGGGTATGTGCTCAGTAGTGGGATTGCTGGGTCATATGCTAGTTCTATTTTTAGTTTTTTAAGGAACCTCCATACTGTTCTCCATAGTGGCTGTATCAATTTACATTCCCACCAACAGTGCAAGAGGGTTCCCTTTTCTCCACACCCTCTCCAGCAATTATTGTTTGTAGATTTTTTTTTTATTGTCCTACTTTATATTATGACACAAAAAGAATAATTTATGTTAGAACCACATCACATTAACCCTGTCTTCTTCTATTAGTCTGGGTTTTTTTTTTGTTTCTTTTTTCACACACACACACTGTATTTTATTTTTACAAGAGATAAATAGACTGACACTAAGCATTGTAAATGGATGACCACAACAAAAGCAACAATGATTGCAATTACCAAACACGAAACACACTCATGCTATGTCATAATATTGACATTCAGTCCAGTAATCCTCCACTGTAACAGCTCCTTTACTTTGCAGTGAAAATTGATTTGTATATTCTATGCCTCTGAGTCCTTGTGGGATTTTTTTTTTAATTTTTTAAATTCAAACAGAAAGTCACACAAATTACAATCATCCTCATCAGCACACTCAGTCCCATGTAATTAATTTTTTTTTCTTCATCTTGATCTTTTGTTGGCACTTTTATGAGTTCATCAGTTTTTCATTAGAGTTCTGAAAATGCTTATTCATTCAGTTCAGCAGTACAGTCAGTTACCAGAGACCTGTACTTGTCAGAGTCTCTTCCATGAATTCCTTGAAGATGAAACCCTTTTAAAGGAACGTATTTGCAAAAGCATCACAGTACACCCAGAACTGTCTGTAAATGACAAAAGACTTAAAAATGACCACAGTTAAAGATTTGATGAAAGTTCATAATAATGCAATTGACAAGGAAATTTAGTTATTTCTGAGATATACATTTTAAAGTAATAACTACAATTATGACTTATAACATTATACCAGAACATATAAGATTTTTAGAAATTTCATGTAATGTCTGAAACATTTATATTAACATATTTCCATACAAATAACCCAATGAAAGTTTAGTATTTGTTGTTTGTTTTTTATACTGCAGGTTCTTATTAGTCATCAATTTTATACACATCAGTGTATACATGTCAATCCCAATCGCCCAATTCAGCACACCACCATCCCCACCCCACCGCAGTTTTCCCCCCTTGGTGTCCATATGTCTGTTCTCTACATCTGTGTCTCAACTTCTGCCCTGCAAACCGGCTCATCTGTACCATTTTTCTAGGTTCCACATACATGCCTTAATATACGATATTTGTTTTTCTCTTTCTGACTTACTTTACTCTGTATGACAGTCTCTAGATCCATCCACGTCTCAGCAAATGACTCAATTTCGTTCCTTTTTATGGCTGAGTAATATTCCATTGTATATATGTACCACAACTTCTTTAACCATTCGTTTGTCGATGGGCATTTAGGTTGCTTCCATGACCTGGCTATTGTAAATAGTGCTGCAATGAACATTGGGGTGCATGTGTCTTTTTGAATTATGGTTTTCTCAGGGTATATGCCCAGTAGTGGGATTGCTGGGTCGTATGGTAGTTCTATTTTTAGTTTTTTAAGGAACCTCCATACTGTTTCCATAGTGGCTGTATCAATTTACATTCCCACCAATAGTGCAAGAGGGTTCCCTTTTCTCCACACCCTCTCCAGCAATTATTGTTTGTAGATTTTTTGATGATGGCCATTCTGACTGGTGTGAGGTGATACCTCATTGTGGTTTGTTTGTTTGTTTTTATAAATTTATTTATTTATTTTTGGCTGCATTGGGTCTTCATTGCTGCGCACAGGCTTTCTCTAGTTGTGTCGAGTGGGGGCTACTTGTTGCGGTGCGCAGGCTTCTCATTGCAGTGGCTTCTCTTGTTGCGGAGCACGGGCTCTAGTTGCGTGGGCTTCAGTAGTTGTGGCGCATGGGCTTAGTAGTTGTGGCTTGCGGGCTCTAGGGCACACGGGCTTCAGTAGTTGCGGCACACGGGCATAGCCTCTCCGCAACATGTGGGATCTTCCCGGACCGGGGTTTGAACCCATGTCCCCTGCATTGGCAGGCGGATTCTTAACCACTGTGCCACCAGGGAAGTCCCCTCATTGTGGTTTTGATTTGCATTTCTCTAATGATTAGTGATGTTGAGCGTCCTTTCCTGTGTTTGTTGGCAATCTGTATATCTTCTTTGGAGAAATGTCTGTTTAGGTCTTCTGACCATTTTTGGATTGAGTTGTTTGTTTTTTTGATATTGAACTGCATGAGCTGCTTGTATATTTTGGAGATTAATCCTTTGTCAGTCACTTCGTTTGCAAATATTTTCTCCCATTCTGAGGGCTGTCTTTTTGTCTTATTTATGGTTTCCTTTGCTGTGCAAAAGCTTTTAAGTTTCATTAGGTCCCATTTGTTTATTTTTGTTTTTATTTCCAGTTCTCTAGGAGGTGGGTCAAAAGGGATCTTGCTGTGATTTATGTCAAGGAGTGTTCTGCCTATGTTTTCCTCTTAGAGTTTTATAGTGTGTGGCCTTACATTTAGGTCTTTAATCCATTTTGAGTTTATTTTTGTGTATGGTGTTAGGTAGTGTTCTAATTTTATTCTTTTACATGTAGCTGTCCAGTTTTCCCAGCACCACTTATTGAAGAGACTGTCTTTTCTCCATTGTATATTCTTGCCTCCTTTATCAAAGATAAGGTGACCATATGTGCATGGGTTTATCTCTGGGCTTTCTATCCTGTTCCATTGATCTATATTTCTGTTTTTGTGCCAGTATCACACTGTCTTGATTACTGTAGCTTTGTAGTATAGTCTGAGGTCAGGGAACCTGATTCCTCCAGCTCCGTTTTTCTTTCTCCAGGTTGCTTTGCTATTCGGGGTCTTCTGTGTTTCCATACAAATTGTGAAACTTTTTCTTCTAGTTCTGTGAAAAATGCCCTTGGTAGTTTGGTAGGGATTCCGTTGAATCTGTAGATTGCTTTGTGTAGTATAGTCATTTTCACAATGTTGATTCTTCCAATCGAAGAACATGGTATATCTCTCCATCTGTTTGTATCGTCTTTAATTTCTTTCATCAGTGTCTTATAGTTGTCTGTATACAGGTCTTCTGTCTCCTTAGGTAGGTTTATTCCTAGATATTTTATTCTTTTTGTTGCAATGGTAAATGGGAATGTTTCCTTAATTTCTCTTTCAGATTTTTCATCATTAGTGTATAGGAATGCAAGAGATTTCTGTGCATTAATTTTGTATCCTGCTACTTTACCAAATTCATTGATGAGCTCTAGTAGTTTTCTGGTAGCATCTTTAGGATTCTCTATGTATAGTGTCATATCATCTGCAAACAGTGACAGCTTTACTTCTTCTTTTCCGATTTGGTTTCCTTTTATTTCTTTTTCTTTGATTGCTGTGGCTAAAACTTCCAAAACTATTTTGAATAATAGTGGTGAGAGTGGACAACCTTGTCTTGTTCCTGATCTTAGAAGAAATGGTTTCAGTTTTTCACCATTGAGAACGATGTTGGCTGTGGGTTTGTCATATATGGCCTTTATTATGTTGAGGTAAGTTCCCTCCATGCCTACTTTCTGGAGGGTTTATATCATAAATGGGTGTTGAATTTTGTCAAAAGCTTTTTCTGCATCTGTTGAGATGATCATATGATTTTTATCCTTCAACTTGTTAATATGGTGTATCACATTGATTTGTGTATATTGAAGAATCCTTGCATTCCTGGGGTAAACCCCACTTGATCATGGTGTATGATCCTTTTAATGTGCTGTTGGATTCTGTTTGCTATAATCTGTTGAGGATTTTTGCATCTATGTTCATCAGTGATACTGGCCTGTAGTTTTCTTTCTTTGTGACATCTTTGTCTGGTTTTGGTATCAGGGTAATGGTGGCCTCATAGAATGAGTTTGGGAGTGTTCCTCCCTCTGCTGTATTTTGGAAGAGTTTGAGAAAGATAGGTGTTAGCTCTTCTCTAAATGTTTGATAGAGTTCACCTGTGAAGCCATCTGGTCCTGGGCTTTTGTTTGTTGGAAGATTTTTAATCACAGTCTCAATATGTGCTTGTGATTGGTCTGTTCATATTTTCTATTTCTTCCTGGTTCAGTCTCGGAAGGTTGTTCTTTTCTAAGAATTTGTCCATTTCTTCCAGGTTGTCCATTTTATTGGCATATATAGTTGCTTGTAGTAATCTCTCATGATCCTTTGTATTTCCGCAGTGTTAGTTGTTACTTCTCCTTTTTCATTTCTAATTCTATTGATTTGAGTCTTCTCCCTTTTTTTCTTGTTGAGTCTGGCTAATGGTTTATCAATTTTGTTTATCTTCTCCAAGAGCCAGCTTTTAGTTTTATTGATCTTTGCTCTTGTCTCCTTCATTTCTTTTTCGTTTATTTCTGATCTGATCTTTATGATTTCTTTCCTTCTGCTAACTTTGGGGTTTTTTTGTTCTTCTTTCTCTAATTGCTTTAGGGATAAGTTTAGGTTGTTTATGTGAGATTTTGCTTGTTTCTTGAGGTAGGATTGTATTGCTGTAAAGTTCCCTCTTAGAACTGCTTTTGCTGCATCCTATAGGTTTTGGGTCATCGTGTTTTGTGTTTTTTTGTTTTAACATCTTTATTGGATTATAATTGCTTTACAATGGTGTGTTAGTTTCTGCTTTATAACA
This sequence comes from Balaenoptera musculus, assembly GCF_009873245.2. NCBI lineage: Eukaryota > Metazoa > Chordata > Mammalia > Artiodactyla > Balaenopteridae > Balaenoptera > Balaenoptera musculus. The sequence goes on from NC_045797.1 coordinate 25,890,785, forward strand.
AAGTGAATCAGCTATACATATACATATATCCCCATATCTCTTCCCTCTTGCGTCTCCCTCCCTCCCACCCTCCCTATCCCACTCCTCTAGGTGGTCACAAAGCACCGAGCTGATCTCCCTGTGCTATGCAGCTGCTTCCCACCAGCTAGCTATTTTACATTTGGTAGTGTATATATATTCATGCCATTCTCTCACTTCGTCCCAGCTTACCCTTCCCCCTCCCTGTGTCCTCAAGTCCATTCTCTAGTAGGTCTGCATCTTTATTCCTGTCCTACCCCTGGGTTTTCAGAACCTTTTTTTTCTTAGATTCCATATATATGTGTTAGCGTATGGTACTTGTTTTTCTCTTTCTGGGTTGTTGTGTTTTTATTGTCACTTTTTTCTAGGTATTTTTTGATTTCCTCTTTGATTTCTTCAGTGATCTCTTGGTTATTTAGTAGTGTACTGTTTAGCCTCCATGTGTTTTTATTTTTTACAGTTTTTTCCTGTAATTGATATCTAGTGTCATAGTGTTGTGGTTGGAAAAGATACTTGATACAATTTCAACTTTCTTAAATTTACTGAGGCTTGATTGTGACCCAAGGTATGATGTGTCCTGGAGAATGTTCCATGAGCACTTGAGAAGAAAGTGTATTCTGTTGTTTTTGGATGGAATGTCCTATAAATATCAGATAAGTCCATCTTGTCTAATGTGTCATTTAAAGCTTGTGTTTCCTTATTCATTTTCATTTTGGATGAGCTGTCCATTGGTGAAAGTGGGGTGTTAAAAGTCCTCTACTATTATTGTGTTACTGTCGATTTCCCCTTTTATGGCTGTTAGTATTTGCCTTATGTATTGAGGTGCTCCTATGTTCGGTGCATAAACATTTACAATTGTTATATCTTCTTCTTGGATCGATCCCTTGATCATTATATAGTGTCCTTCTTTGTCTCTTGTAATAGTCTTTATTTTAAAGTCTATTTTATCTGATACGAGAATTGCTACTCCAACTTTCTTTTGATTTTCATTTGCATGGAGTATCTTTTCCCATCCCCTCACTTTCAGTCTGTATGTGTCCCTAGGTCTGAAGTGGGTCTCTTGTAGACAGCATATATATGGGTCTTGTTTTTGTATCCATTCAGCCAGTCTGTGTCTTTTGTTGGAGCATTTAATCCATTTACATTTAAGGTAATTATTGATATATATGTTCCTGTTACCATTTTCTTAATTGGTTTGGTTTGTTTTTGTAGGTTTTTTCCTTCTCTTGTGTTTCCTGCCTAGAGAAGTTCCTTTAGCGTTTGTTGTAAAGCTGGTTTGGTGGTGCTGAATTCTCTTAACTTTTGCTTGTCTGTAAGGGTTTTAATTTCTCTGTCAAATCTGAATGAGATCCTTACTGGCTAGAGTAATCTTGGTTGTAGGTTTTTCCCTTTTATCACTTTAAATATGTCCTGCCACTCCCTTCTGGCTTGCAGAGTTTCTGCTGAAAGATCAGCTGTTAACCTTATGGGTATTCCCTTGTATGTTATTTGTTGCTTTTAATATTTTTGCTGGTTTTAATATTTTCCTTTGTATTTAATATTTGTTAGTTTGATTAATATGTGTCTTGGCATGTTTCTCCTTGAATTTATCCTGTATGGGACTCTCTGTGCTTCTTGGACTTGATTGACTATTTCCTTTCCCATACTAGGGAAGTTTTCAACTATAATCGCTTCAAATATTTTCTCAGTCCCTTTCTTTGTCTCTTCTTCTTCTGGGACCCCTATCATTCGAATGTTGGTGCATTTAATGTTGTCCCAGAGGTCTCTGAGACGGTCCTCAATTCTTTTTTCTTTATTCTGCTCTGCGGTAGTTATTTCCACTATTTTATCTTCCAGGTCACTTACCTGTTTTCTGCCTCAGTTATTCTGCTATTGATTCCTTCTAGAGAATTTTAAATTTCATTTATTGTGTTGTTCATCACTGTTTGTTTGCTTTTTAGTTCTCCTAGGTCCTTGTTAAACATTTCTTGTATTTTCTCCATTCTATTTCCAAGATTTTGGATCATCTTTACTATCATTACTCTGAATTCTTTTTCAGGTAGACTGCCTATTTCTTCTTCATTTGTTTGGTCTGGTGGGTTTTTACCTTGCTCCTTGATCTGCATATTTCTTTTTCTTCTCATTTTTTTTAACTTACTGTGCTTGGGGTCTCCTTTTCGCAGGCTGCAGGTTCGTAGTTCCCGTTGTTTTTGGTGTCTGCCCCCAGTGAGTGAGGTTGGGTCAGTGGCTTGTGTAGGCTTCCTGGTAGAGGGGACTGGTGCCTGTGTTCTGGTGGGTGGGGCTGGATCTTGTCTTTCTGGTGGGCAGGGCTGTGTCTGGTGGTGCGTTTTGGGGTGTCTGTGACCTTAGTATGATTTTAGGCAGCCTCTCTGCTAATGGGTGGGGTTGTGTTCCTGTCTTGCTAGTTGTTTGGCATGGGGCGTCCAGCACTGGAGCTTGCTGGCCGTTGGGTGGAACTGGGTCTCAGTGTTGAGACGGAGATCTCTGCGAGAGCTCTCACCAATTGATATTACGTGGGACCGGGAGGTCTCTGGTGGTCTAGTGTCCTGGACTTGGCTCTCCCACCTCGGCGGCTCAGGCCTAGCACCTGGCTGGAGCACCAAGACCCTGTCAGCCACAATGCTCAGAAGAAAAGGGAGAAGAAAAAAGGAAGAAAAATAAATAAATAAAATAATAAAATGAAAAAAATAAATAATAAAAATAAAAGAAGAGAGCAACGAAACCAATAAACAAATCCACCAATGATAACAAGCACTAAAAACTAAACTAAAATAAATATAAAAATCAGAAACAAATCAGTTGCAAACAGCAAACCCCAAGTCTACTGTTGCTCCCAAAGTCCGCTGCCTCAATTTTGGGAACATTTGTTGTCTAGTCAGGTATTCCACAGAGGCAGGGTTCATCAAGTTGATTGTGGGGATTTAATATGCTGCTCCTTGGGCTGCACGGAGAGATTTCCCTTTCTCTCCTTTGTTCGCACAGCTCCTGGGGTTCAGCTTTGGTTTTGGCCCCACCTCTGTGTGTAGATCACCCTCAGGCATCTGTTCCCGCCCAGACAGGAGGGGGTTAAAGCAGCGGCTGATTAGGGCACTCTTGCTCACTCAGGTGGGGGGAGGGAGGGGTACAGTAGTCATAATTGGAATGCAGGGCAAGCCTCCGGCGGCAGAGACCGGTGTGACATTGCAACGGCCTGAGGCGCGCCGTGTGTTCTCCCAGGGAAGTTGTCCCTGTATCTCGGGACCCTGGCAGTGGCAGGCTGCACAGGCTCCCGGGGGTGTGTGGATAGTGACCTGTGCTCGCACACAGGATTCTTAGTGGCGGCAGCAGCAGCGTTAGTGTTTCATGCCCGTCTCTGGGGTCCGAGCCGATAGCCACGGCTCGTGCCCATCTCTGGAGCTTGCTTAGGCGGTGCTCTGCCTTTCTGTGGGCACACTGGGGAGGAATGCTGTCTCCTCGCGCACCCCGAAAGAATGGTCTCTTGTCTCTTCAGCAGGTCCAGACTTTTCCCCAACTCCCTCCCAGCTAGCTGTGGCGCACTAGGCCCCTTCAGGCTGTGTTCACACAGCCAACCCCAGTCCTCTTGCTGGGATCTGACCTCCAAAGCCCGAGCCTCAGCTCCCAACCCCCGCCCGCCCCTGCGGGTGAGCAGACAAGCCTCTCAGGCTGGTGAGTGCTGGTCAGCACCGCTCCTCTGTGCGGGAATCTCTCCGCTTTGCCCTCTGCACCCCTGTAGCTGCGCTCTCTTCCGTGGCTCCGAAGCTTCCCTCCGCCCACCCCCGTCTCCTCCAGTGAAGGGGCTTCCTAGTGTGTGGAAACCTTTCCTCCTTCACAGCTCCCTCCCAGAGGTGCACGTCCCGTCCCTATTCTTTGTCTCTGTTTTTTCTTTTGCCCTGCCCGGGTATGTGGGGAGTTTCTTGCCTTTTGGGAAGTCTGAGGTCTTCTGCCAGCGTTCAGTAGGTGTTCTGTAGGAGTTGTTCCACATGTAGATGTATTTTTGATGTATTTATCGGGAGGAAAGTGATCTCCATGTCTTACTCCTCTGCCATCTTGAAGGTCCCCCCCAAATTAATCATTTTAAAGTGTACAATTCACTGACATTTAGTACATTCACAATATTGTGAAATAATCACCTCTATCTAGTTCCAAAACACTTTCATCATTCTAAAATAAAATCCTATACCCATTAAGTAGTAACTCTCCATTCCTCCCTTCTCCCAGCCTCTGGCAACCGTCATTCTGCTTTCTGTTTCTATGGATTTACCTATCCTGGATTATTTCATATGAATGGAATCATGCGATATATGTGCTACTTTGTGTCTGACTTTTTCACTTATTGTAATGTTTTTGAAGGTTCGTCCACATTGTAGCATGTATTAGTACTTCATTCCTTTCTCTTTTTTTAATTGTGGTAAAACATGCATAATATAAAATTTGCCATTTTAACCATTATTTAGTGTATAGTTTAGTGGCATTAATTACATTCACAATATTGTGCAACCATCACCACTATCTATTTCTAAAACTGTTTCAACACTAAACAGAAACTCTATTAAGTAGTAAGTCCCCATTCCCCACTCCTCCCAGCTGTTGGTAACCTCTAATCTAATTTTTACCTCTATGAATTTACCTATTCTAGATATATCCTATAAGTAGAATCATACAATATTTGTCCTCTTGTGTCTGGCTTATTTCACTTAGCCTAACATTTTCCAGGTTCATCCATGTTATAGCATATATCAGAATAAATCCTTTTTTTTTTTTTTTAAGTTTTTTCCTTTGTGATGAGAACTCTTTTTTTTTTTTTTTAATTTTTATTTATTTATTTATTTATTTATTTATGGCTGTGTTGGGTTTTCGTTTCTGTGCGAGGGCTTTCTCTAGTTGCGGCGAGCGGGGGCCACTCTTCATCGCGGTGCGCAGGCCTCTCACTATCGCAGGCTCTCCTGTCGCGGAGCACAGGCTCCAGACGCGCAGGCTCAGTAATTGTGGCTCACGGGCCCAGTTGCTCCGTGGCATGTGGGATCTTCCCAGACCAGGGCTCGAACCCGTGTCCCCTGCATTGGCAGGCAGATTCTCACCCACTGCGCCACCAGGGAAGCTCCAGAATAAATCCTTTTTATGGTCGAATAATATTCTGCTGTATGGATATACCACATTCTGTTCATCTGTTGATGGACACTTGTGTTGTTTTCGCCTTTTGGCTCTTGTAATAATGCTGCAATGAACACTGCATACAGGTGTTGTTTGAGTCCTTGTTTCCAGCTTGTTTGGGTCTGTACCTAGGAGTGGGGTGGTTTGCCAACCTCTGGTCTAGATTATGTATAATGATAAACTAAATTCCAGAGTGGTTAGGCCTCAGTCTTGATAATGCATAGTTTTATCAGATTTTTTAATTTTTGCCAATTTGGTCTGTGTGTAATGGTGTTTCATTGTGATTTTAATTTGTATTTCCTGATTTCTAATGGGGGTGAACATATTTCCACATGTTTATAAGCCATTGAACTTCCTGTTTTGTACTATGCTATTAATTTTCCTATTGATGGTTTGCCTTCCTAAATTAATATTGATGAATTGATGTCTCCAAATAATGTTTACTCTGTATTTCTGCAGAACAAATAGTGGAGAAAGATGAAGGTCCGTATTATACTCATCTGGGATCTGGCCCCACGGTAGCCTCCATCCGGGAACTCATGGAGGAGCGGTGAGTGATACACAGATGTCCAAGAAGAAATGGGCAAGTTGTTAATAGAATATGGATTTTAAGCACCTCTCGTTTTCATTGCCTTATACTAGACAGCCTACAGAAAGGAATCCCTGATACACAGACTGAAAAGTTGAATGTGGGATTTTCACCCCCAGTGCCCTGGGTTTCTTTCTGTCTATAGGTCTGCCCTTTACAGATCCCCATAACCCCCTTTTATCTCACTCTTTCTTGAAATATTTTTTATTAAAGAAATGGGGTTAAATGGTTGTATGTTCTGTAGAGTTTCCCATGGTCTGAAGTTTGCTGCTACCTTTCCTGTGGTATTGTTTAACAGGTTCTTCTGCCCTGTGTTGTGTAAATTGGTTAGATCTAAAGGCTTGATCAGAATCAGATTGTTTCTTTCTTTCAAAACTACTTCCTAGGTGGTGTTTTGTACCACCAATAGGAGAAATGTATGCCTTGTCTTTGGCCAGTGGGCACCTATTCACATTGTCTCCTGAGTCCTTTTGACATGATCCTAGGAGTTCTTGATTTCTCGTATTTTTATTGGGGGAAGAAGTATTTAGAAAACAGACTCTGGGTGCTGGGGGTGCTCATTTTCTAGGCCATTTCAGTAGAAAGAGCCAAGGTGTATGTGTAGGTTTTTTATTTTTGCTATTGCTTAGTGATTAAATACATACACTGAGTTTATATACACTTCCAATTCGAACTCAAGACTATAGGGCTTTTACTTAACAGCTCTGTTTTGCTTTTTTAAGCAGTTTTGTACAGATAGAAACTTTAAAATCTATGTACGTGTCCACAGTAGATATTAAATACTGTGAGTTCCAGTGTGTAGAGAGGTAAAAATAGCTTGGTGATTGAGAGCATATGGACACTGGAGCTAGACTAAGGTCCAGTCCTGGCCCTTCCACTTACTGATGAGTTCTTTGGTAAGTTGCTTTACTTCTCTGTGACTGATGAGTTCTTTGGTAAGTTGCTTTACTTCTCTGTGACTCGGTTTTCTTATCTGCAAAATGGAGAAAATAAAAGTATATACGTTGGAGGAGAGTTATGAGGATAAACTGAATTGATGTCTGGAAAGCACTTAGTGCTTACTAGTAAATATTACATACAGGGTGTCTACATCATATCTGCATTTACTGACTGCATTTTTTTAACAAACATTAGTATTTTAATAGTAAAGGCGTAAATTATGTAAGACATAAACATGTTTGCTCATACATATACATAGACATACAGATGTGTGGAAGGCTGGGGGCTGAGAATTGTAGCTTAGAATTTCTACAAATTTGGGGACCAAATTTTGTCTGACCAGGGTAACTAATACTGTCATTAATATAGCCGGGAACATGATTTTGAACTAAATAACTGTAGTGATATCCCCGAATGAATAAAAGGTAAGATGGATGGAGCACAGTGATCTGCTATAAACACTCTTAATTATCGTGTACCATCTGGAAACATTTATATTCATAGTAGCCCACCAGAAAAGCATTTGATCCAAGACCCAATCTGTAAATTCAAGACTGATTGAAAGAGCACCTCTGAGTCCATAAGAATCATCAAAAAGTCTACAAATAACAAATGTTGGCAAGGATGTAGAGAAAAGGGAACCCTAGTACACTGTTGGTGAGAATGAAACATTTAAAACAGTGTGTGGGTTATTCATGCACGCCTGCATGTGCCCACATGTGTATGTGTTGCAGCTTCGAGGTTGGAGTGGGCATTGTTTTGGCCAGCGATTTTTTTTTTTAACATATTTATTGGAGTATAATTGCTTTACAGTGGTGTGTTAGTTTCTGCTTTATAACAAAGTGAATCAGCTATACATATACATATATCCCCATATCTCTTCCCTCTTGCGTCTCCCACCCTCCCTATCCCACTCCTCTAGGTGGTCACAAAGCACCGAGCTGATCTCCCTGTGCTATGCGGCTGCTTCCCAGTAGCTATCAATTTTACATTTGGTAGTGTATATATGTCCATGCCACTCTCTCACTTTGTCCCGGCTTACCCTTCCCCCTCCCCGTATCCTCAAGTCCATTCTCTAGTAGGTCTGCGTCTTTATTCCCATCCTGCCCCTAGGTTCTTCATTACCTTTTTTTTTTTTTAGATTCCATATATGTGTTAGCATACGGTATTTGTTTTTCTCTTTCTGACTTACTTCACTCTGTATGACAGACTTTAGGTCCATCCACCTCAGTACAAATAACTCAATTTCATTTCTTTTTATGGCTGAGTAATATTTCATTGTATATATGTGCCACATCTTCTTTATCCATTCGTCTGTGGATGGACACTTAGGATGCTTCCATGTCCTGGCTATTGTAAATAGAGCTGCAATGAACATTTTGGTACATGACTCTTTGGATTATGGTTTTCTCAGGGTATATGCCCAGTAGTGGGATTTCTTGGTCATATGCTGGTTCTATTTTTAGTTTTTTAAGGAACCTCCATTCTGTTCTCCATAGTGGCTGTATCAATTTACATTCCCACCAACAGTGCAAGAGGGTTCCCTTTTCTCCACACCCTCTCCAGCATTTATGGTTTGTAGATTTTTTGATGATGGCCATTCTGACTAGTGTGAGGTGATACCTCATTGTAGTTTTGATTTGCATTTCTCTAATGATTAATGATGTTGAGCATTCTTTTTGGCCAGCGATTTTGTGAGGAACCTTGACACTATTGTTTACAGGTTGAGGGCTGCAGGGGAGTCAAATGTACAAGTTTGATCTGGGACAGTTTTTATGTGTGTTTGTTTTTTGGTAACAATTTTGCAAGATTTCTAGACAGCTCTCTCAATAACTTTTAGTTATGGAAGAGTATGTTTTGAAACAAGGATTAAGAGATAATGATAAAGTTGAGATTTGTCCTTTTTTTTTTTTTGTCATTGCTTTAAAAATAACAGCCAAGTGTAGATTCTTCAGAAACTGATCCAAGGGAGGAATTCCTCTCAAGACCAGGAATACTTGTGTTTTCCCTCAGCAACTGGTTTATTTTTATCTTAAGGGCCTTGTAAATCATGGAACAGATTGTGTTTCCATCTTTATGTTGGCTGCTAGTAAGCTTAGAGCCAGATTTGTGTATCCTCATTAGGAGGAACGTAATTTCTCATCTTTGGCCCTTGGGAGCCTATTCAGGTTCACTCCTGAGTCCTTTTGACATGACCCTAAGGGGTCTTCATTAGCTTCCTTGATTTCTCATGTGATGAAATGTTCTAGGCTCATCTCTTAAAAATACGCACAAGATCCCACCGTTTGCATTTTGCATAACAACATCATGTCTGTTTCCCCCTTTACTCTGATTTCATCACCTGTTATTTTTATCACATAGACATCTTTTTAAGCTCCTTCTGTAACAGGAGGGGAATGAATGATTGCTGAAAATCACCTGGAAGGGGGTCTAGTTTGTGAATGATCCAGGCTGTCTCTTTCTCTAGACTTCCTCCCCAACCCTTTCTCTGCAGGACTGCTCCACTGCCAGGAGTTGGCCAAGGCAAGGAGGGAAGAAAACTGAAATCCAGGGGATGTTGGTGCTTTTAGTTTATCTGGGAAAGACTGTGAAAGGAGGAGGTTGAAAGCAAGTCCTAAAATATTATCAGATTTGTTAATGGGTTCCATACCTCCTGGGTACCCAGGTCCTTGTTGTCATAGATAATTGGAGTCAGGTGTTCAAACCCATATCTGAGAATGGCCTGCTGCACAGGGCCACATGTCCTCTAACTGGAAAGGGGATTCTCTGCAGCCTAGGAGTTCATTAAATGTTCATTCTAGGAATGAAAGCACCAACACCATGCCAGCAAATCCTCTGAGTTTGGGGGGAACTGATCTCATTAATGTGTGATAGAGGTAACCCTGAAGAATCACAACTTTAGATCAGCGGTTATCAAGCTTGAGCATGCTTCAGGTCTCTGGAGGACTTGTGAAAGCACAGATCGCTGGGCCCCACCCCAAGATTTCTGACCCAGCAGGTCTGGGATGGGACCCAAGAGTCTGCATTCCTCCCAAGTTTCCAGAGGATGCTGGTCCCAGCACCACCTTTGAGAATCACTGGCTAAGACGATCAAGTTACCCTTTAGAATAAGGTTTCAGCCTACCCTTCCAGACTTAGTTTAGGGTCTAGGAGTTCACCTATATCCTAGCCTCTTAATGATAGGCCAGAAAGTAAGACATTTAAGAAAAAAGAACTAAATCCAGAGTTGGTTGGTTGTCTTTCAACACAGAGACAGTTCTGGTTAAAAAAAAAAAAAAATTCTAACTGATCAGACAGTGCTTGGCCCTTTTATTTGCTCTCAAATATGAAGTTCACTACAGGAAGCATTTCTCACAAGGATGAGACGGTGGGGAAGGTCTTGGTCAGAAAGCCCTAGTCTGTGTCCTCAGCTCACCCTCCTGTGGGGAACACGATATCCTGTCCGTTCCAGTGAGAAGAGTATGGTCACCTCAGGTTGTTCTTCCCACAGCGACCCCAGGACACACTGAGTGCCCAGGCTGTGCGCTCCTGATAGATGCTTGTGGAGCTGAAAGTTTTCCAGGAACCAAACAAAAGCAGCAGTATCTGGTCTTTTCCTCTTGAGCCAGACCACGCTATATAAACTCCCCAGAGTCCTGTCTCCAAACACATTCTATAAGGGACTAACATAGCCTTAGAATTTTAATGTGGCAGTTATCAGCTTTTCACCTCATTCCTGAGGTCCTGAGTGAAACAGAGAACATTGAACTCAGAGAAACCTTAGATCAGCATTTTTTTTAATATTTGTTTTCTTTTCCAATTACAAAAATAAAACATGTCTATAAAAGGCTGTTTTTAAAAAGTCTAGAGTGAATAAAGCTCTCTAATAATTACCCTTCTTAGAAGAAAATATTTTTTAGAAGTTTGACGCTTACGTTACTATTTTTTCTAAGCATTTACGGAGATACACGTATGTATATAGAGAAATTTTTAACAAAATGGGATCAAGAATACTATGCCCATGTTTTTAGCTATTACCCCCCACCCCACTTAATTTCTTTCATGTCAGTACTTACAATTCTGTAGAATCCTTTTTGACGACTACATGGTTTTCCATTGCATGGACATTTATTTTATTATGTTTTATTTAGCCAGTCCTATACTGGATATTTAAGTTCTCTCTAAATTTTCTGTTGTTGATGCAACAATGAATATCTTCTTCCTAAATCTTGGTGTATTTGTACAGTTATGTCTGAGGTAGAGATTCCTAGAAGTAGAGTGGATGAGATAAAGAATTATGTGTAACTATTTATGTATTTATATAAAGAATATGTAAAACAGAATATGTAGTAGCTATGATAACATTATCCTCTATTAAATAGTATATTAACATAATATGCTATGACCAGATTGGATTTATTACAGAAATATAAGGATTGTTTGACTTAGACAGTCTGTTAAAATAGCATACCTTGTTAATTGACCAAAGGAGAAGAACCATTCAATCATCTATGTCCTTAGTTGCTAAAAATGTGTTTGATAAAATTGATCGATTCTTGATTAAAAATCCTTAGAACGAGGACTTCCCTGGTGGCGCCGTGGTTAAGAATCCGCCTGCCATTGCAGGGGACACGGATTCTAGCCCTGGTCCGGGAAGATCCCACATGCCGCGGAGCAACTAAGCCCATGCACAACTACTGAGCCACGTGCCACAACTACTGAAGCCCGCGTGCCTAGAGCCCGTGCTCCGCAACAAGAGAAGCCACCGCAACGAGAAGCCCGCGCACCGCAACCAAGAGTAGCTCCTGCTCGCCGCAACTAGAGAAAGCCCGTGCGCAGCAACGAAGACCCAACGCAGCAAAAAAAAAAAAAAAAAAAATCCTTAGAACAGGAAACGCTTAGTAGAGCCCTTCAAAGTAAGGGAGTCTCTATCTCTATCCCAAAGTCAGCGAGCTTCATGCCCAGGGATGAGTAGTTAGAAACATTTCCAGTAAAGTCAAGAAATAAGCAAAGATGCCTGCTAGTGCTTTGGAAGGGGCTAGCCAGTACAGACAGACAAGAGATGGAAATAGAGGCATGGAAAGTGGAAAGGAGGAGGTGGCAAATAACCAGTATTTGCAGATGATATAATATTGTACTTGAAACTAAAAAGCTACTAAAAATAAGACAATTCAGTAAGATGGATGTTTACAGTATTAAGAATAATTAATATTTATTGGGCTCTTCCCTCATGCCAGGAACTTCAGAGTACTTTATTGCACTCCCTGTGGATTATCTCATTTGATCTTTTCCCAAGCCTAGGAGACAGGAACCATTTTTATATCCATTTTACAGATGAGGAAACTGAGGCTTAGAGAAGTTCAGTCATTTGGCCATGGTCCTGTAACAAGAAAGTGCTGCGCTGGCACTCAAGCCCCAGCTCTCTGACCTCCAAGGCTGCACTTTAACCGCCATTGCCCCCAGGTAGCTGTGTGGCCTTGGGCAGGTCAGTTCAGCTCTGGGGGCCACAGTTTCTTCACCTCTGAATGTGGTGAATCCCTGAGTGTGTGCACACATGTATGGGCCAGGGCAGGGGTGTGTGCAGGAACCAGACGTGTTTACTGTCCAAGGGAATCTCAGAGCCAGTTTGTACTGGGTAGGGTCACTTCCCCCTGGCCTCAGCTATCTGTCCTCATCTGTTCAAATGTCAGTTGGGGATTGTTGAAAGAGAATAATAAGGGTTTCCCCATTTGTTTTCTTTTGTCTATTGCATTTTACTGAATTTATAAATAACTAACTCTGCTAACAGGGCTGGATACAAATGCCTGTGTTGAGCCTTGGGTTTGAGTGCTCAGAGGTAATAATCAGAGACCTTCTGCCCTGGGACAGAGCGGAGCCAGGTGGACCAGAGGCCCTGGGAGTCTGTAAGTGGAGCTGTGTCCCCAGAGGCTTTCACACGGAATAAACATTTAAATCTTCCTCTTCCTTCTCTATTGCCCCACAGTAACTAGAAACCCTAGCTGAAACACACTGAGACTTGCCTTCTTACCAAGACTTGCTCTCCTTTGGGGTTCAGCTGTGCTAATGGTGCCTTCTGTCTCCCTCTCCAGGTACGGAGAGAAGGGGAAAGCCATCCGGATCGAGAAGGTCATCTACACGGGGAAGGAAGGGAAGAGCTCACGGGGCTGTCCCATCGCAAAGTGGGTACGTGTCAAAGCTCCACAGCCCAAGCTGGGCCGGGGAGTGGAGGGCAGACGTGTGCACTGTCCAGGGAGCTGTGAGCCAGCGTCTGGTGCTGGTTAGGGTCATCTTCCCCCAGCCTCAGCTGTTAGTCCTCACTTTGTTTAAATGCCAGCCTCTGATGTCCAGGGCTGGCCTTGGAACTGCTCTGGTCATTACTCTCAGCTCATACTGCCCGTGTGGTTCAGGGCTGCAGAGGGAGGGAGGAGAAGCGGAAGCTGGAGATGTCATCTTGCTCAAGGCTGAGCCCCACCACAGTCCCTGTGACTCCTCTGCCCGCTTTGTGTGCCCTGGAGCTGCAGGTGTTCCTGTCTCCTGTCCACAAGAACTAAGCCTCTGGACAGGGTCAGGGACAGCATTGCATCTGTTTTACTTCTGAGCCACTGTTTCCTATAAGGCAGACTGTGTGTCTTGGTAGAGGGGACGTCAATGACTCAGACCCCAGTTTCACCCAAAGTTTTCTGACCTTGCCCTTCCAGTCCTCATAGAGCACTTTAGAACCACTGCAGAACCAGTGCCCAGAGCAGCAGCAAGGTTATCAGGTAGCTGTTTGCTCAGTGCTTGGTAGGGAGAATACACATGGAAAATAGAAGGCTCCTTCCCTGTGTTCAAGCTGCTTATGATGTAGAGACACAGGAAGTAAGGTCATGGAGACTTGAATAATCGAGGTTTAACACCGAGAGGCAGACTTGGTGCTGTAGAGTTCAGGGGCAAGGGACATGACCGGCAGGCTGGGTTTCCCAGAGAAGGTGGCTATGTGTGGAGCCATATTAAATGGGCCAGGAGAAGGTAAGAGCATTCCTGGTGAGGAGAGTCATGTTGGCAAAGGCAAAAAGGCTGGGTGAACGTACACACGGCTCACTTTGAGTGAGGGATGGTGGTAAGATGACCTTTGTCATCCTCTGTCCGTCTGCACACATGCCTGTTTTTATCTGGTCTATACCCCATACCTTTGCACCTTTATGTTTAACGAAAATAAAAGGTGTCTGAACCTGAACTACCACATATCTATTTGTAGCAATTTTCAGACAGTAGTGAAGAATTATCTGGAAAAATCTGGAATACTTTAGAGTATTCACAGGTATGTAGAAGCATGTTGTCCCCACCCTTGTGAAAGATGGTCATTACAGTGGGAGGTTGACTATGTCTGCGGCTGATCACGGTAGGGTGTTATCCCCCCAGAGAACCTATTAGAGAAATGGCATTGTCCCTCTCTCCTGCTAATTCAGGCAGTTGTTGAGGGATTCCAAAGTCTTGGGCAAGAAACTGAAGATCCTTGGGGCGTAGGTAGAGATAGGGACTTCTCAGCTTCAGAAGCAGCACCTTAAAGAAAGAAGACACCTGGCTATGTGGATGGTGTTGAGGATGAGAACATGCATTTCCAGTCCCCAGACACCCATGGTCAAGCTTTAGCTCTTGACCAGCTCTTGTATGTCTCTGCTGAGGGCTGAGGAGGAAGTTGCCCAGGTAAAGCGTGAGATCAGTTTCTGGGGCTGTGAGAGGGAAGCAGAATGATGGAGGCGGGGGAGGAACTTGGTCCTCAGAACTTTGGTCCTCCAGAGTCTGTGGACAAATGCCCAGAGCAGGACACATGTAGCACAGTGCTTTGTCCAAAGGTTGGAATAACTTGTGGGTATCACCAAGTCTGGTGGGGGATGCCAGCTTTGAAAGAAAAGCTCAGATAGAAGGGAATACATAGTGACAGAGAGGTGAGGAAATTCTATATCTGATGAGTGAAGATAAAAGGAGAGAGGAAAGAAAATTTTTTTATGAGAAGAGTGGTAGATCATAGAACTGTTACAGTGGCAAGAAAAAGGCCATGCTGAGTTGTGTTTTTTTTTTTTTTTTCCTCTTTTATAGCCATCTCTCATAGTGCGGTGGACTTCTCTTATTTTTTGCCTACACGGCCACCAAATACCCTATGTATTTTGGTTGTAGAGCTCATCTAGAGTTCCACCTCCTTGGAAGTTAGAGAAGGGGCAGGTGTTCCCTTTCTCTGCCCCCCCCCCGGGGGAGGTGACCCACAAATGCTAAGAAGGACAGTTTATCCTTGGTGGCAGCATGGCATCAAGAGCGCAGGAAGTGGTCCATGGCCACGGGGGACTGGCAGCATCCAGCTGCCTGTGGTGGACAGTGCCTTCTGTGGCTCTCCCTACTTCCCCTGTCCCACGTCTAGAGCCTGGGTTTTCTTTCCAACTGGGGTTCATGTCTGTGTTTGCAGCCTGAACCCCCAACCAATACCTTCATTACAAGCAGTGTACCTGACAAGTTCTAGACTTAACCGGCTAGGATCTTGGGGGACAAAGCTGAGGTGCATCATGGATACCCAGCAAATGTGTGTTGAGAGAATGATCTAAGAAAGCAATGGGGACTACCCAGAGAGCCTGCTGGTAGTCTCTATTTTAAGGTGGCCTGTACAAAGTATGGAAGTCACCAAGCATGGGAGTAAGGGAGTGACCCACGGAGCATTCCAAAGGCTCAGAATAAACAGAGGCATGCCAGAAGCAAACACTGCAGACGGAAAAAATGGGCTTTTGGTAGAAGAATCATGGAGATGCTGCTTCGCCAGCCTGTAAAGGTAACAGGTCAGAAGGCAGATATATGAAGACCCTTCAGGGGCATGGTAGAGTAGACTTACTGGGGAACCCCAGTGGTTGGAACTAAGTACCAAGGGTGAGAGTTATGGGGGAATAGATTTGAGTCTCTGCCTGGTGCTGTTCTAGGTTCAGTGCTCAGGGAATTCCTGCCCAGAATCTAGGTGATTTGTTTACAATCCTGTGATGGCATGTGAACAGTCTGTGTTGCCGTGCTCGAGTGTTGGTTTGTTCACACCTTACGTTGGCCTTTGACTTTTGCACTTTGTGTATTTCATCCTGCTGGGTTCCTTCATAGAGTGTGGATAGGGAGCTCCGCTTTGTTATAGCTTTTTTGAGTGTACCCAAAGACCTGCGAGGGTGCCACAGGGCTGTCTGCTCATGCCTAGTCACCTTTATGTGTTTGTCACTTGGGAAACCCAAAGGGCGTGACCTCAATCTTAACTTTGACAGGTCGGGTGTCTCTGTGTGCTCTGAACGTGTGTTGCACATGAGTGCAATTAGTCAATGCACTGCCCGGGCAATGAGCAGAGGTTGACAATAGTGTCTCAGAAACCCTAGTACCTACGATGTGTGCAGATGCCCATGAAATGCCCGACTCAGCCTGCAGTAGGCCAATCACACAGGGATATGATTAATGGCATGTTCATATATTTACTGAGCCACAAAAACAATTTTATAAATAAATTGATGTAATCGATGCTTCCACAAAGGGTGAGGGTGGTGGACACCATTATTGCTGTGGCTCAAAACAGGAACTCTTGGCCCAGTTTTACGTTTTGTTTAGCATACAAGGTGTCCTTTAAATTTTTGAAGCAAATTCTGATACATGCTGCATCATGGATGAAACTTAAGGACATTATGCTAAGTGAAATAAAGCCAGTCATTAAAGGACAAATGCTGTATGATTCCACTTCTATGAGGTACCCAGAGTAGTCAGATTAATAGAGTCAGAAAGCAGGATGGTTGTTACCGTGGGCTGTGGGCAGGGGAGAATGGAGAGTTATTGTAAATGGGTGTAGAGTTTCTTTTTTTTTTTTAATTAATTAATTAATTTTATTTATTTTGGCTGCGTTGGGTCTTCGTTGCTGTGTGCGGGCTTTCTGTAGTTGCAGCGAGCGGGGGCACTCTTCGTTGCAGTGTGCAGGCTTCTCATTGCCGTGGCTTCTCTTGTTGTGGAGCACGGGCTCTAGGCGCATGGGCTTCAGTAGTTGCAGCTCTTGGGCTCTAGAGCACAGGCTCAGTAGTTGTGTTGCACGGGCTTAGTTGCTCCGCAGCGTGTGGGATCTTCCCGGACCAGGGCTCGAACCCGTGTCCCCTGCATTGGCAGGCAGATTCTTAATCACTGCGCCACCAGGGAAGCCCTGGGTGTAGAGTTTCTGTTTGGCAAAATAAAAAGTTCTGGAGATGGAAAAAGTTCTGGTGATAGTTTGCACAACAACGTGAATATACTTAATGCTACTGAACTGTACACTTAAAATGCTAAATTTTATGTTACATATATCTTACTACAATTTTAAAAATTGAATTTGGTGTTCCTGTGTTTAAAAGGAGAGATTTCATGTGAAAATCTGGATTTCTGTTTTCTTCTTGCAAAACTGGAAGAGGTAGGTACACTCGGCTGGAACTCCCACCGGGCAGTGGTCGATGGAGAGAGGTCTGGCTTCCCACCCATCCCCCAATTCTTTAGTTGTACATCTGGCCTGCTTTCCTTATTGGTATTTCCTGCCCAGTGGCTCTCTCAGCATCTCCCTGCACTGACGGACTCATGACCAAGTCTGTCTCCAGCCCAGACATCTCCTGACCTCCAGACCCATTCTGTTGGGGCTGCTTAGAATAGCCACTCCAGTATTCCAAAGTGCCTCTGGCCTCAGCATGCTCCCTGCTAACCTGCCAGGAAACACTGCCCACACTCACCCACTTTTCTGAGCCACAAAACGTGGAGGTGATTTAAGACGTTTCCCTGTCCCTCAGCTCCTATAGTCAGATGGTCCCAAAGTCCCCTTTCTCCTAAAGGTCTCTAGAATCCATGCCTTTTCCTGCTTCATTCCCCACTGTTCTAGTTCCGACTTTATCTGTTTTGCTTGTGTTACGTCAGTGGTCTCCCCATTTCACCCCTCTCCCGACTATCTGCGCCCCTTTCTAAAGCATGTAGCTATGTGTATAAGTGAGCCCCCTGCTTATAGTCCTTTGTAGAAGCCCCGCCTCGAGTCCTTGTCCCTCCTCCTGCCACTCAGAGCCCTTCCCTGTCTCCCCTCTTCACAGGTCCTCACATCTTATCTAGTCACAGAATTCCCTGGGATTCTGGGGGGAGATTCAGCCACCTCATCCCCCACTCCTGGACCCTTTGCCTTAACATATCTTTGTGTGAGCCAGGACGGTGTTTAGGGAATGAGTGAAGAGGAGAGCAGTGCCCAAGGTCCGTGCTTTTTTTTTTTTAAACAGCCTTATTGAAGTATAATTCACATACCATACAATTCACTCATTTAAAGTATATAGTTCAGTGGGTTTTGGTATTATTAATTTTTTAAAATTGTGTTGAAATATACATAACATAAAATTTGCCATTTTAACCATTTTTAAGTGTACAATTCAGTGGCATCAATTACATTCACATTGTTATGCAACCATCACCACAGTCTATTTCCAAAACTTTTTCATCATCCCATACTGAAACTCTATACCCATTAAACAATAACTCCCCAAACCCTCTCTCTCTGCCATCCCAGCCCCTGGTAACCACCATTCTACTTTCTGTCTCTATGAATTTAACACGTACAGGTACCTCATATAAGTGGAATCATACAGCATTTGTCCTTTTGTGTCTGGCTTGCTTCACTTAGCATAGTGTTCTCAGGGTTCATCCATGTTGTAGCATGAGTCAGACCTTCGTTCCTGTTTAAGGTTGAGTAATATTCCATTGAATGGACATACCACATTTTGTTCATCCATTCGTCAGTTGACGGCCATTTGGGTTGTTTCCGCCTTTTGGCTATTGCTAGGTAATGCTGCTCTGGCCATGGGGGTACAAGTACCTGTCCAAATCCCTACTCTCAGTTCCCTTGGGTGTATTCTTAGGTGTGCCTAGTTATATTTGTTTAACTTTTTGAGGAACTACCAAAAACTGTTTTCCACAGCATCAAGGCTCTTGCTTTTTAACTAAAAACATACAGATATGCACCGTTTTCTCTGCAAATGTTTTAGGACAACATAAAAATCTCTGAATATATTTTGGCTTATAATTTTATCTATGTTTTGGGTTGGCCAAAAGGTTCGTTCGGTTTTTTCTGTCAGTTGGCTCTAGTAGCGTCTAGTTGTCTTTAACTTCATTCGAAACGGTTTTGTTGGATTGTATTGTGACAGCTGTCATATCAGAGTGCATTAAAAAGAAAAACTTATCAAAATTGGTGAATTTTTGTGTAGCCATTTTAATATTGAAGATGGAAGGAAGAAAAGCAACATTTTTGGCATATTATGCTTCATTATTTCAAGGAAGATAAAAACGCAAAAAAAGATTTGTGCAGTGTATGGAGAAGGTGGTGTGACTGATCAAATGTGTCAAAAGTGGCTTGTGAAGTTTCGTGCAGGAGATTTCTTGCTGGACAATGCTCCACGGTCGGGTAGACCTGTTGAAGTTGATAGCGAATCAAATTGAGACATTAATTGAGAACAATCAACGTCATACCACTCTGGAGATAGCCGACTTACTCAGAATATCCAGATCAAGCATTGAAAATCATTTGCACCAGCTTTGTTATGTGAATCGCTTTGATGTTTGGATCCCACATAAGTTATGTGAAAAAAACCTTCTTGACCGTATTTCCACATGCGATTCTCTACTCAAACTTAATGAAAACATTCTGTTTTTAAAACAAATTGTGACGGGCGATGATAAGTGGATACTGTACAATAAGGTGGAATGGAAGAGATCGTGGGGCAAGTGAAATGAACCACCACCAACCACACCAGAGGCCGTCTTCATCCAAGGAAGGTGATGTGTATATGGTGGGATTGGAAGGGAGTCCTCTATTATGAGCTCCTTCTTGAAAACCAAACGATTAATTCCAAGTACTGCTCCCAATTAGACCGACTGAAAGCAGCGCTTGACGAAAAGCGACCAGAATTAGTCAACAGAAAACGCATAATCTTCCATCAGGATAATGAAAGACCGCATGTTTCTTTGATGACCAGGCAAAAACTGTTACAGCTTGGCTGGGAAGTTCTGATTCATCTGCCATATTCACCAGACACTGCACCTTCGGATTTCCATTTATTTAGGTCTTTACAAACTTCTCTTAATGGAAAAAATTTCAATTCCCTGGAAGACTGTAAAAGGCACCTGGAACAGTTCTTTGCTCAAAAAGAAAAAGTTTCAGGAAGATGGAATTAATTATGAAGTTGCCTGAAAAATGGCAGAAGGTAGTGGAACAAAAGGGTGAATATGTGGTTCAATAAAGTTCTTGGTGAAAATAAAAAATGTCTTTTATCTTTACTTAAAAACCGAAGGGACTTTTTGGCCAACTCGATATTCTTATCCCTAAGTCTATATACATCACCAATGACTTAGGTTTTGTAGTAATTATATTTTTATTTTGCTCTTTAATGTTTTTCTTTCCCTGATTATAATGGTCCTTCAGCCTGTGCGGTTGCTGTCGCCAAGGTGTGACGCCCCTGGTACACTGCCCTAAAGATCTGCACCCCCAGGTCTGTTGGGCAGAGGTGAGGGGCTGTGGCATCCGTGCAGAGGAGCATGGGTGCCCGGCTCCGGTGGTTCACAGCACCCCCGCCCCACCTCCCTGCAGGTGATCCGCAGGCACACGCTGGAAGAGAAGCTGCTCTGCCTGGTGCGGCACCGGGCGGGCCACCACTGCCAGAATGCCGTGATCGTCATCCTCATCCTGGCCTGGGAGGGCATCCCCCGAAGCCTCGGAGACACCCTCTACCAGGAGCTCACCGATACCCTCCGGAAGTACGGGAACCCCACCAGCCGGAGATGTGGCCTCAACGATGAGTATGTGGACGGTCCCAGTGGGCAGTCCCAGTGGGCAGGGGTGGGGCAGTGGGGTCAGGGCCCTGTGTGTCCTGCAGAGTTAGGACTGTGGTGGAAAGAATGCTTACCTACGGATCTGGCCTGGGGTCTGGCCCTGGCTGGGGAGGGTCTCTTGACTCAGCTTAGCTTTGCTTTCCGCCCCAGATTGACTCTGAGGCTCTAATAGTGGTAACAAGTGTGGAAAAGTGTGAGTGCCCTGCTAATATAAGGCATCAGTGGTATTCACAAGACCTACCCTTATAGGGTCCCCTCCCCCATTTTTAAAATTAAGATATTTTTACTTACAGTAAAATTCATCCTTTGAGGTATACAGTTTGGAGAATTTGACAGATGCTTACAGTCATGTAGCCACTGCCACAATCAAGAGATAGAAGAGTTCCATCACCCCCCAGACTCCACCGTGCCCCTTTATAGCCAGGCGCTTCTCCCCACCCCTGGCAAACACAAATCTTGTTTCCTGTCCCTGTAGGGTTGCCTTTACAAGAGTGTCATATGAATGGAACCATACAGCATATAGCCTCCTGAGTCTTGCTTCTTTCCCTGGGCACCGTGTTTCTGAGTTTCATCTATGGATGTGTGTATCAGTAGCTCATTCCTTTTCACCACTGAGTAGTATTCCACTGTGTGGGTGTGTCACAATTTGTTTATTCATTCCCCAGTTGGAGGGCATTTGGGTTGTTTCTGGATTTTATTAAGTGTTGAATGGTAAAGTCAGTGTTCATTTGTTTAAAGGCCTGTCAGCACCTGGGCCTGCAAGAGGCAGGCATGTGGTTCACATTATTCCCGTTTGTGTGGTCTGTGTTGGAGCTGGTCAAGATATTAGAGTTAAGGCAAAGTGTAAACGTTATTGGGTTTTTGATTAGATCCTTCCCAGCCATCTCAGACAACCCGTGTGCTTCTCCCCGCAGCAGACTCTCAGACTTCAGGCTCAGGGGTGGGAGCCAAACAGGCTGCTCAGAGCTGATTCTCTGCCCACAAGGGTAGAGATTTGGGAAAGGAGTGAGGGCAGGGAAGGTTGTCATGGCCGTCACTGGGAAGCCAGAGGGAGGGGGAAAATTCCAGAACTAAAAATGTGCCTTGTGTGCCTAACATGTGATATATGTTGCAGCCGTACCTGCGCTTGCCAAGGCAAAGACCCAAATACCTGTGGTGCCTCCTTCTCCTTCGGTTGTTCCTGGAGCATGTACTTCAATGGCTGCAAATATGCTCGGAGCAAGACTCCTCGCAAGTTCCGCCTCGCGGGAGACAACCCCAAAGAGGTGAGCACAGCCCCACAGGGAGCATGGGACCCTCCCACACACCCTGTTCCACCTGCTGCCTTTAATAGTCCCGGTGGGACGTAGGATTAGCACACTGTGACTCAGATGTGTAGAAAATGGAACTTCCATTTTTTTTTTTAAACTGACCTTATCCTGCAGTGAAATAAGGTATGTGGGGTGTAGTGTGGAGGGATACGATGAGTGAAAAATTAGACTTACCAATTATAGGTACCTCAGACTCTTGCAGTTTAGAAAAGTCTCTTTAAGGTAAATGTTCAGATTCCTCATTAGAATTTGACCCTCTTGGGGCTTCCCTGGTGGCGCAGTGGTTGAGAATCTGCCTGCCAATGCAGGGGACACGGGTTCGAGCCCTGGTCTGGGAAGATCCCACATGCCACGGAGCAGCTAGGCCCGTGAGCCACAACTACTGAGCCTGCGCGTCTGGAGCCTGTGCTCCGCAACAAGAGAGGCCGCGATAGTGAGAGGCCCGCGCACCGCGATGAAGAGTGGCCCCCTCTTGCCACAACTAGAGAAAGCCCTCGCACAGAAACGAAGACCCAACACAGCCATAAATAAATAAATAAATAAAATTTTAAAAAAAAAAGAATTTAACCCTCTTAAAGGGTTATTTCTCCCCTCCATTCTTCTCAAGACATCTTTCTGGGTGTGAGGTGTGGCACAAAGAGGGGCCTCTGGGCCTCAGGCCACCTTCTGGCCAATGCTGGACGTCCCGAGGTGTCCCTCATCCTGCCTGGCTGCTGGGCCCACATCTCTGTGCACTTGTCCAGTTGTCCAGGTCCTTGGTGTCTCCTTGCTGGGGGCCTGGCACGGTCCTTGGGCACTGGACTGGCATCCACATGGTATGGCCACTAGGCCTGAGGCCTCCTCCCGCCCACCAGAGCTCCTCCCCAACCCAGTGACAGCAGGACAAGGGGCCTCAGGGTCTCCTCTGCAGGCCGAGCTTAGGCTGGGAACCAGAAGCGTCAGGTCAGGTCGCCTCCCACTCCGCCACTTCTCTGTTGCCCTGGTTGTGAGGACCATCCCGAGGGGGTCTCCACTTGGAGTCCAGATGCAAAGCAGGCACAGGCCTGAGTGGGCTCTCTGTCATGTCCCCTCCAGCCTCCCTGCCTCCTGCCTCCTGCCTCCTGCCTCCCTGCCTCCCTGCCTCCCTGCCTCCTGCCTCCTGCCTCCCTGCCTCCTGCCTCCCTGCCTCCTGCCTCCAGCCTCCCTGCTTCCTGCCTCCCTGCCTCCTGCCTCCTGTCTCTGCTACCGTGAGGGGGGTACTGGATCCAGGCAGTACCTTGATCCCAGTCTCTACCTTCCAAACCTCTCCAAGCTCCTTTTACCAGAAGGGCTTCCCCCTTTTCCAGGGGACAGGGACTGTCCTGGGGCACATTTTTTTTTACACTACATGTAAATTTCTATGCTCAGACTTCCAAGCTTTGCTTTTCAGAAATAAAAGGAAGCATGTCCAAATTTAGAACCCCTTTTTTCCCCTCAAAGCCCAGCTTTCTGACTATTACACGACCTAGTCTAAGAGTCTGATTTGACACTAGACTTTTATTTACGGCAGTGCCTGGCCACCCCCAGAAGCAGCAAATGCAGTTGCTTCAATGAATGGAGGAGTCCCAGTGCCACCAGGAACTAGGAATTACCATGAATGAAAATAATTGCTTTAATTTCTCACAGATACTTTCCCTGTTCCGTCAGCTACCATTTCCTGTGCACTTACTAAGTGCTGGGTACTCTGCCCAGCACCCCACGGGTGTCTCAGTTAATCTCATGACGGCCTGAGGATCTAGGCGCTACTACTGCTCCCTTTACACGCGAGGCAAATGGCTTGCCCAGGGCCATGTGACAGTGATGATGAAGTCAGCATTTAAACCCTGGCCTGTGTTTCCCCAGAGCTCACAAGCCTCACCCCCGTGTTGTGCTGGCTCCAGGCCCACTATGCTGGTGGCAGCATCTGGAAGGCAGCCAGGGAGGTGCAGCGAGGCTGGCTGGCAACTCTGGCCGCCCTGCTGGGCAGACAGCTGAGCCATTGGCCTCACCCTTCCATTTCTAATTCTGTGAGTTTGGTACCTTTTTTCTTCCCTCTTCCTCTTCCTTCTTCTCCATAAACTCTTCATGCCCGTGCTCAAGGCTAGCTAGGAGCCCCCATAGCCCGACTTGTTACCCTCAGAGAGCCAGAGAGGCTGCAGATACCTGAAACTCTCTGCCAGTCTGAGGGCTGCCGCTTCGTCGAGGGCAGCGCCATCCAGTGGAACTTTCTGTGACGATGGAAATGTTCTCTGTAGAAAACACACAGCCATGGGAGCCACATGTAGCCACTGAGCATTTGAAATGTGGCTAGTGCAGTGGAGGGGCTGAATTTTCTTTTAATTTTTAAAATTAAAAAAAGTTTTTAAAAAATTAATTAAAACTTTTTAATTTTAAAAAAATTTTTATCTAATTTTAATTAAAATGAATTTATATTTCAATAGCCACACGTGGCTTGTGACTAAACACCTGAGATGGTGCGGGTCTAAAGGACAGAACGTTGCAGTCTGGCTGTGTGCCTGGCTCGTGATGGGCGCTGGGCCTGGCTGGCTGTGGGATTTCTAGCACAAGCGTCACCCCCCCCCTTCCCCCGCCTTTATTTACCTGTCTGGACCACTGCAAGAAGGACCCACGCCTGCCGCTCGTGCCTGTACATGCCTGCCGTCCCACACCTCTGACCTAGGGTGTTGAGCAAGTGCTTAGCAAGAGCAGGAACCTGTTCTAGGTGTTCTGAGCGGCACTGGGCTGGAGCCTGGCAGAACAGGTGCTTAGTAGTCAGGGTGACCAGACCCTCAGGCAGTGTCTTTCCTGGTGAGCTTCAGCGTCTCCAGCATTAAAACAGACCTGGCACCGTACCCCTCCCAGAGGGAACACCGTAAAGATACCTGATGGCTCCTTACTTCCTACCTTCCCAGTGGCAACCTGGCAGTGGTTCTAGCATGGAGGTCAATTTCCAGTGTGCAGAGTTTGCCAGGCAGGGCTGCTCTGGAGGTGTGTGACTGTTCTTCTGTCCACAGGAAGAAGTGCTCCGGAAGAGTTTCCAGGACCTGGCCACCGAAGTTGCTCCCCTGTATAAGCGGCTGGCCCCCCAGGCCTATCAGAACCAGGTACTGGGTCTTGGGCTGTTCTGTGCCCACATGTCACCCACATCTCTGCCCAGGCTCCCTGAAGTGGGGGAACGGCAGAGTGGGTTCCTTACGGGAAAAGCCCAGCCAGAGCTAGAGCAGTGATCTTTGTTAAGGTCTTTGTTAAGACCCCTTGTTTACACCAAGCTAACCACATCCCAGGCTGTCTCTCCTGTATCCTTGGTCTTTGTCTCTCTCCCCTTAATAATCCTCCACCTCCTCTGCTGTGGTTTCTACTAGGGAGGCTTGAGTTTCTCTCACCTGTCACTTCTGCACCCCATAGACGAGGTGAGAAGGACTTGAGATAGCCCGGAAGGAAGTAACCCCTTATAGGGACTTCAGCCAGAAAACCTCCCTCCTACAGCCCAAGTACAAGATGGCTGTGGTCCTTAACCTCCTTCCTCCCTCCTTCCCTCTAAGACCTGGCCTCCCCCATGCCGAATCAGGGCCACTCACCTCAGGTCACTCGAGCAGCTGTCCTTGGCCATCCACACAGGTGACCAATGAGGAAATAGCGATTGACTGCCGCCTGGGGCTGAAGGAAGGGCGGCCCTTCTCAGGGGTCACGGCCTGCATGGACTTCTGTGCCCACGCCCACAAGGACCAGCATAACCTCTACAACGGGTGCACGGTGGTAAGGAAGCCTGTGACCTGTCACAGCCCCACCTGCGAGACGATCCTGGGAGGGCGCACACCTGTTCTCTGCAGATAGGTGGGCTCAAGGCAGGGAGGGACCCTGCCAGACTGCCTGCTCCTGCCCACTTCTCTGGGAAATGCAGGGGCAAGGCTGGCTTGGGTGCTGCAGAATGCAGCCTCTTGGGCACCCAGTGTCTCCCAGTTCTCTAAAGTGTGGCTCCAGGTCTCTCTGAGCACTTGGATTTAAGTCCAAACAACCTTTTGATTCATTCATTGAGCAAATGTTTATTGTGCCTCAGGTACTGCTCTAGATGCCGGGGAATAAACTGGACAGAGTGCTGCCCAAAAATGTGATATAATGTCCAGTAGCAAGGAAGGCTGTGAGGAGAAGATGAAGTAGGGTAAGGGATGAAATGACAGCAGATGCTATTTTAGATGACATGGAGAGAGGCCTGTATGAGGAGGGGCACCTGAGCAGAGACGCGGAAGTAAGGGACTGAATGCGTGAGGGTGGGGTACTCCAGGCAGAAGGACCAGCACAGGCAAAGGCTCAGAGGAGTGAGATTAGAGGGGCAGGGAGGGGTGAGGTCGCAGGGAGCATGGCAGGCTGGGAGGGCTGTGGGTTGTGCTCTAAGTGTGATGGGAAGCCCTAAGATCTCATTTATAAAGTCAGAAGCACTCTCTTGCTCCTGCAGATGGAGAATAAAATATGTTGGGGTAGGGGTGGGCGGGGGAGGATCAGAGCAAGCAGGCCAGGTAGGAAGCTGGGACACTTGTTCAGGCCAGAGGTGACAGGGCTTGGGCAGGAGTGAGGGTGGGGCGTGGGGAGTAATTGGACAGGTTGTGGGTTGATTTTGAAGGCGTAGCTGAGAGTCGTTGCTGATGGGGTGGACCTAGGATGTGTGAGTTGCTTGAGCAACTAGGCAAGTGTTGGCGTTTACTGAGATGTAGAATATCAGGAGAGACCAGTTTTGGGGTGAAAATCAATAATTCTTTTTTGAGATGCCTGCTAGATGTCCAGGTGGAGATGTAGAGTAGGCAGGGGAGAGGGAGGGTCTGGAGAAATGAATTTGAGACTGGAGAGCGCTGAGTTAGGCATAGTTAGGACCATGAGCCTGGATGCAGGCCATGTGAGTGCAGATGGAAAAGAGAAGATGAGAAGCAAGATGGGGCAGGCTTCTGTCTACACTGTATTGTGAGGGTTTCTAGCTGAAATACAGAGAAAGAAGGGTGGGCCCTCCAGGATTAGGAGAGGGGCAGGGAAGGAGGATGGGGCACTGAGAGATAGGAGCACAGGGAGGTTATTTGGATCCCAGAGCTTCTGGAGTTTGGAGTGAAAAATAAGTTTTTTCCAAAAATGAATAATGTTTTTTGTTCTAATTAAACAATTATTTATTGTAAAAACTAATTTTAATAATATGAGAAAGTATAAAGTAAAAACGCCTGAAATCTCATAGGTAACCTGTGTTAGCATTGTGATGACCACCCATTCAGACACCTGAGTGTATGTGTGTGTGCACAGTTGTATACATTTTACACACTATGTGTACGTGCTGTTCCAGGATCTTGCTTTTCTTGACTCAAGAATACGTGGTGGGCAACTTGCTGGTCGGTGGATATAGGCAGCGTGTTCTAAGGCTGTGTGACCGGTCTCCTATGGGTGGCAGTCAGTGCTTACGTACTGCTCTATAAACCACAGGGAGGGCGTCCTCAGCACAGCTTCGTGCAGTGGCCCCAGGATAAGGACACTTACAGCCTTAGAGTGCTCATTTGGCAGCTTACTGGGCAGCAGTAGGGTTTGTCAGGAGGCAGAGAGGGGAGAGAATAGCCCAGAGCTTTACTGGGGATTTCGTAGAAAGGAATGGGCAAGGTAGGATAAGTAAGCTGAATAAGTTTAGGATGGATAGTTTGAATAATTTCTGCAGGCTCTGGGCTATAGAGGTGGTCCCTAGTTGTCAATACCTAGCCCTGGGGTGATTTAAGGCAGAGAGAATATTTGCTTGGTGTGTGAGAATTTTATAAAGGAGATGGTTGGGGGTGGGGACTCTGGATTTGTTGGTTTGTGTATCAAAGTTGCACTGGCAGGGGATCATTTGCTATCTATAGGAATTAGCTAGTCTTAGGGGAGGGACAGTCCCTCCAGGATCAAGGCCCCAAATGCCAGAACATCAGGAATACAGAAAATAAAATATAGTCAATATAAGAGTAAAACGTAAACGAGAAAAAAATCAATCAAACCTTATTAGTAATCAGAGAAACACATACCAACGACGAGATACATTTTGATAACAGGCAAAAAGTTTTAAAGAAATTAATAGCAAAAGTATCAGCAAAAGTATAGGAAAATTGAAACTCATTCTGCCAGTGTAAGTGAAACACTGATGATAATCATTTTGGAGCGCAGTTTGGCAATATGTGGCGGTTCTACCTTACAGTGTTTATTCTAAGGAATTAAGTATCTTAGAAAATTCAGTGAAAAGGATAAAAGTATTATTTATGATAGGGAAACAGGTTTAAATGGTCATGAGGGATTAGTTAAATTAACACATTGATACAGTGGAATAATATTGTGTGGCTCTTAAATCATATTGGGGAAGCATATTTAACATGAAAGAAAATATACTGTGTTAAGAAAAAAAGTTATTCTAAAACTGTATGCATAATATAAATGATCCTATTTAATTATTAAAAAGTGAGTGTATATATGACCAAGTATATACAAGGGTTATTTCTAGTTGGTGGGATTATGGAGATAATTTTTATGTCCTTTGTGCTGGCCTTAAATGTTCTACAACCAGCACATATAATTTTCAATTTTAAGGGCAAAAGGAGGCTGAGTGTTGAAGGCAAGGAGGATAATGGTGGGAGGTCCGAGGTCTGTGTGATGACATGTAATGGCAATGATGGCAGTGGAGGGCAGAGCACATCTCCCAGTCGTGACCTGGCCCCTTTCTGGCCGTGTGACCCTGGGCCGGTCGTCTTATCCCCCCAGAGCCTTGTTAGACAAAGTGAATGGATGTGCTCTGAAAACTGTCGAGCAGACCCTAAACGCTGGAGATTCCGTTACTCTCTAAAGCAAGACAAATGCGCTTTTCAGTTGCTCCAGAGAGTACTAGTGGATAGCTGGGGCTGGGACGGTGTGGGGAAGGGGCGGCCTTGTGGGCGGGATGCTCAGCCCCTCCCCCCCAGTGTCTGGTTACCACAGCCCCACGCACCCTCCCCGTCTCTCTGTCTGGGGCAGGTCTGCACCCTGACCAAGGAAGACAATCGCTGCGTGGGCAAGATTCCCGAGGACGAGCAGCTGCACGTACTCCCCTTGTACAAGATGGCCAACACGGATGAGTTTGGCAGCGAGGAGAACCAGAACGCCAAGGTGGGCAGCGGGGCCATCCAGGTGCTCACCGCCTTCCCCCGCGAGGTCCGGCGCCTGCCGGAGCCTGCCAAGTCCTGCCGCCAGCGGCAGCTGGAAGCCAGGAAGGCGGCAGCCGAGAAGAAGAAGGTTCAGAAGGAGAAGCTGAGCACTCCTGAGAAGATCAAGCAGGAGGCCCTGGAGCTGGCTGGCATCCCCACTGACCCAGGTGTGTGGGGAGAGGGTGCCCGGCAGGGGTGGCACGGGCACTGTTGGGTGGGGGGGCCCTGGACGGCTCCCTTACCACCCCTCTTCCTGCCTTGAGATAGAATTCCATACAGAAAAAGTACTGGGTGGGGGTGGGGTCTCTCAGCCACCTGGACCATCAGTTATCTTAATTTTGTCAGTCAGCGCCATAGCTGCAGCAGCCCCGGGAAACCAGGCCAGATGGGAGGCACCTGGGAGCCAAATGAAGGCAGTCTCCCTGTCTTCCCAGAGGGCAGCTGGGCGTCCCCCCGGCTCACCCGCTCTCCTCGCTGCGGGTCTGCGGAAAGTACCAAGGCGCCAGGCGCGTGGTCTGCGGCAGGGTTTTCAGGTGTGGGGCGGCCCTCGTCCCTGCCATGGCTGGCACGAGGGGGCTTCAGTGAGGCCGGGTGGAGTTCGCTAGAGTCGGGAAGAATGACAGCACCGGAGCCCTGGGCTCTGCCTGCTGCTCTTCGGGGGCTTCCGTGGGGCCGGGCCCCACTGCGCGGCCCTGGGAGCGAGTCCGGCCTCACTCATCTCGCCCACCCAGCAGAGGACACCTCTTGGCGAGAGGGAGCGTCCGTCTCTGTGCTTCTCTGTGCTTCTTCTCTGTCTTGCCTCCTGTCTTCCCCAGGCCTGTCTCTGAAGGGTGGATTGTCCCGGCAAAGCCTGAAGCCCTCCCTCAAGGTGGAGCCACAGAACCACTTCAGCTCCTTCAAGTACAGCGGCAACGCGGTGGTGGAGAGCTACTCGGTGCTGGGCAGCTGCCGGCCCTCCGACCCGTACAGCGTGGACAGCGTGTACTCCTACCACTCCTACTATGCACAGCCCGGCCTGGCCTCCGTCAACGGCTTCCACTCCAAGTACGCGCTTCCGTCATTTGGCTACTATGGCTTTCCATCCAGTAACCCCGTCTTCCCCTCTCAGTTCCTGGGTCCTGGCACCTGGGGGCACAGTGGCAGCAACAGCAGTTTTGAGAAGAAGCCAGACCTCCACGCTCTGCACAACAGCCTGAGCCCAGCCTACGGTGGTGCTGAGTTTGCCGAGCTGCCTGGCCAGGCTGTTCCCACAGACACCCACCACCACCCTGCTCCTCACCACCAGCAGCCTGCTTATCCAGGCCCCAAGGAGTATCTGCTTCCCAAGGCCCCCCAGATCCACCCAGTGTCCAGGGACCCCTCTCCCTTTGTACAGAGCTCCAGTTGCTACAGCAGATCCATCAAGCAAGAGCCGGTAGATCCACTGGTCCACGCCGAATCTGTACCCAGAGAGCCTGGCAAGATGGTCAGAATGCCTTTGCCCGAGGCGTCTCAGAATGGGGGACCCAATCACCTATGGGGACAGTACTCAGGAGGCCCAAGCGTGTCCCCCAAGAGGACTAACAGTGTGGGTGGCAGCTGGGGTGTGTTCCCTCCTGCGGAGAGCCCTGCCGTTGTCCCCGATAAGCTCGGTTCTTTTGGGGCTGGCTGCCTGACCCCTTCCCACTTCCCAGATGGCCAGCATCAGTGGGGGTTATTCCCTGGCGAGGGGCAGCAGCTGGCCCCCCAGCCTGGAGGACGGCTGCGGGGCAAGCCGTGGAGCCACTGCAAGTTTGGGGACACCGCCTCGGCCTTGGCTGGGCCCAGCCTAACGGAGAAGCCATGGGCGGTAGGAGCCGGGGATTTCAACTCTGCCCTGAAAGGTGGTCCCAGATTCCAAGACAAGCTTTGGAGCCCCCTGAAAGGGGAGGAGGGAAGGATTCCAACCCCGGGGGTGAGCCAGCTGGACAAAGCCTGGCAGTCCTTTGGCATGCCCCTTGGCCCCAGTGAGAAGCTGTTCGGGGCCCTGAAGTCCGAGGAGAAGCTGTGGGATCCCTTCAGCCTGGAGGAGGGGACGGCGGAGGAGCCCCCCAGCAAGGGCACGGTCAAGGAGGAGAAGGGCGGCGGAGGCAGCGGCGCTGGTGGGGCAGAGGAGGAGGAGGAGGAGCTGTGGTCCGACAGTGAACACAACTTCCTGGACGAGAATATCGGCGGCGTGGCCGTGGCCCCCGCTCACGGCTCCATCCTCATCGAGTGCGCCCGGCGGGAGCTGCACGCCACCACGCCCCTCAAGAAGCCCAACCGCTGCCACCCCACCCGCATCTCGCTGGTCTTCTACCAGCACAAGAACCTCAACCAGCCCAATCACGGGCTGGCCCTCTGGGAGGCCAAGATGAAGCAGCTGGCAGAGAGGGCACGGGCGAGACAGGAGGAGGCCGCCCGGCTGGGCCTGGGCCAGCAGGAGGCCAAGCTGTATGGGAAGAAGCGCAAGTGGGGGGGTGCCGTGGTCGTCGAGCCCCAGCATAAGGAAAAGAAGGGGCTTGTCCCCACCCGGCAGGCGCTGGCCGTGCCCACGGACTCAGCAGTCACCGTGTCCTCGTATGCCTACACGAAGGTCACGGGCCCCTACAGCCGCTGGATCTAGGTGCCAGGGTGCCAGGGAGCCAGCGTACCTCAGCGTCGGGCCAGGCCCGAGCTGCCTCTGTGGTGCTTTCGCCCTCACACCTGGGGGCGGGTTGGGGGTGCAGAAGTCTTTTTATCTATATATACATATATAGATACGCATATATATGTATTTATGGTCCAAACCTCAGAACTGACCCGCCCCTCCCTTCCCCCCAATTCCCCAGCACTTTGAAGAAGAAACTACGGCTGTCGGGTGATTTTTTCGTGATCTTAATATTTATATCTCCACGTTGGTTTTTTTCCTCCCTTGTTTGGGGGGGCCTTTTATTTTCTCTTGTTTTTAAAACTCTATCCTTGTATATCACAATAATGGAAAGAAAGTTTATAGTGTCCTTTCACAAAGGAGTAGTTTTAAATTCCATTTAAAATGTGTATTTATTGGATTTTTTTAAAAGTGACAATTGTAATGGTAAAGGATCGGCAGGAAAGGCCAGAAGCACTCATTCCTGCCCAGTTGTGCTGGGCCTGGTGAGCCTGGCCCTCTTGGGAGCTGACAAGGTTCTCTCAGCCATCGGCCCCTCATGAGCCAAGTGCAGGTTGTAGCCGCCCACTGCATCCCTCCTGACAGACATGCCTTCCCTTCAGGGGAGGAGCCCTCGGGACAGCTTCTGTCCTCTCCGGTAGGACGGGAGAATCTGTAGAAAAACTGCTGGGGTCCCTTTTCCAGTCACCGGCTTGGAGTCGGGGATGGGAGCAGGTGCGCCCCAGGCCAGGCACCTGAGATGCTGGCATAGGTTTTCCCAGAAGCCAGGTTGGAAGTAGACAGCTTCAAGCTTGCTAGTCTCCACACTGAATCCTCTCTGTCCCTTAGCTATCAAGTCATGTGATACCGTGGTCCCCTCGGCAGCACCTCGGGATGGAGCTGGAATCAAGAGGTTCTCGGGAGCCTTTTCCACCGAGCTGACTAGCCAACGAATACTGGCTGGAAGGAGTTTGTCTTAGTGGCAGGTTT
Source organism: Balaenoptera musculus (assembly GCF_009873245.2). Classification (NCBI taxonomy): domain Eukaryota; kingdom Metazoa; phylum Chordata; class Mammalia; order Artiodactyla; family Balaenopteridae; genus Balaenoptera; species Balaenoptera musculus. Next base: position 25,923,410 of record NC_045797.1, read on the forward strand.
TTTTTTTTTAAAAAAATGCCCCAAAGTCTGTGCTGATACCGAAAAGGGCTACTGTATCTTTAAAAACAGGAAGTTGAACCCAAGCTGTGAAAAGCCAGCGGTGCTGTGTGCAGCGCTGCGCAGAGCCTGGTGCTGTAGTGTTGTGCTGGGACTTCCTTGACTCGGGCAGGCTGCATCTGCAGGAGCTCCGCACAGCAGTGTGACAGCAGTAACGCATCTCCTTATCCCTGGATTTCACATTGGACAATGGTGCATGCCTCATACCTGAGCCCACCTCCTCCATGCTTATCATTTGGGGAGTGGGCCTACACTTAATGATTTTAAAATGCAAGAGTCAAACATTTTCAGCAGGTAGCTATGATTTTCCTCCCTAATTGGTGCCATTTCTCTATTTGGTCATTTTCTCCTTTCCTTCCTCCCCTCTCCACCCACTTGAACATGCCCGTTCTAAAATTCTGGTGCATTCATTCAGTTCTTTGAAATGAGAATGTGGTGCTTAATTTTTTCAACATTGTTGAGAGAGGTTGGGCCTGACAGGCGGAAGCAACGTGCGTTGACAGCAAGTCAGACTTCTTGGAGTGTCTGTTTTTCCTGTGGTATTAGCAGAAATTATATCCAGCTACCCATGTGGATGTGTGTGGTGAGTGGGAGGCTTCATAAGGACACAGAGGGGAATATGGCCCCACAGTGAATGACAGCCAAGCCCTGAGATAAACATCAGATATTTATTGAGCAGTTTTATTCAGATGTGGGTCTTCATAAAATGAGTTTAACAATCAGATGATGATGCTAAAGGCAAGTTCCTGAGCTTCCAGGTGCCTTGTGTAAGAGCTGAGAATTGACCCGCTGGGTGTTTACTGTAACTGTTCCAGAAGCACTGGCGGAGAGTCGCTGTGAGATGTCCTGAGCATTTATGTGGTCTGGTTTTAACTGTAAATAGTGAAAAAAAAATTTTTTTAAGCACTTTTGCCTAGATTTAAACAGCAACTTGAAAAAAAGTATGTTTTAACATGTAATTGTGGGAGAAATTGTAAATAGTAGCTGAATATTTAACGTGCTTTGTCTATCCTTCACTTTTACCATATTCTGTAAAGTTGCATTTATTTTACAGGACAAAAATGAAATATTATTGCTTTTGAAATAAGTACCCAAGAGCTTATCAGGATTTCGAATTATTCAGAACTCAGATTTATAGGAAAACCTCTGACCTTCAGTTTGACAAGCTAAAGGAAGCAGAGTCTTTAATGAGCATGCTGATTTTCTAGTTTTGAGGAAAAGTTGGGTCCTTTAAATGCTATTTTGCTTATCGCATCAGTACTTTTATGCAGGTCTCATTTGACTCCGTGCTTAGGTAGATGCGGGGGTGCCTTGAAAACTTCATTTTAAATTATCTTAAGCAAGAAATACAGTATTTTACAAAACATTTGGAGAATGTGACCGTCTGTATGACCCGGGAAAGCCCCAGGTTGGCTGTTGGTTTGGAAGGTCCTGCGTGTAACCCAGGTGATTCTGATGCTTGGCATGTATGAATCTCCTTGATGTGTGTTAAATAGACCCTTCCCCTCATCCCCCTTTGGTAGCAAAGCCATTAGATGAAAGAAGAAACCAATACAAGCTAAAAGCATGTGATGTCTGTCCCCCCAGCCCAAACAGCCTTCGGTTCATAAATTCTAGATCAGCAAATAGGCTGCTGAGAAGTGAGTCAAGAGGCAGTCTCCATTGGACGTCCCCATGCCCTTCAGAACGGTGTTTCAGAAATTAGGTGGTGCTGTTGCCATGCTCAAGCCCATGCTGATTTTTACACACTACATGTATAACCTACCTCAAATCTCAGTCATTAAATTAGCATGCTTTAGACGTATGTTGAAAAAGTAACTATGCACAGCTCTTTATCCCCCCCCCTTGCTGCTGAAGGTTTCTTAAAGAGAAAAATCAAATTTTTATTTTTTACTGGCACTATCATTTTTTAAGTCCTAAAGATGATTAACAGACATTTTTATCATGAGAAGAAAAATAAAGCCATTGCAACTAAAGAACCTAACAGCATGATCAAGTTTTAATAATAGTATAGCAGCGGAAATGATGAAGTCTTAGAGTCATCCCCCAGTGTGCCCTGTCCACAGACGCCATCCACATGCAGTGCAGACATTTGGTTCTTCTTTTGTTTTGTTTTCCCCGCCTTTTGCTTGCAAGGAAAGTACTTGCAAAGTTTTGTGCTAAGAGGTTTTTTAAAATAAAAATCGCTTTGTGGCAGGTTCTCGCAAAATAACTGGTGCTAGCTCAAGAAACCGTTATCTAACCATCAGAAATCTTGAGTAAGGTGTTTCATGGATTTTGAGGTTTCTTGTTTTTGTTGTTGTTTGGTGTGTTTTTTTGCAGGGCCTAGGTTTCCCACACTCTGGCTTCGTGGGTACTGCTTTGCTGTCTCACTGAGATGACAGGTATGCATGGAAAGAGATCATACCCACCCCTCTTGGTCCTTTCACCAGCCTCTTTTGGAAACAGTAGTTTGCAGAACAAGGGACTTTTAAAGTGCTAAAGTAAGGAAAGAAGAGCAGATCTTAATTGCTTTGTACCAGACAGCAGTGGGTGTGTGAGGACGGGTGACAGTGAGTAAGTAGATGGTAACCTGATTCCATTGAGAGAACCCGGCCAGGCTTCATGAAGTTAACCACCGCCAGATCTCACACCAAGGCAGTGCTGTGGAAAATTAAAATGATAGCCCTGACGTGCCTCAACCAATCTCTCTTTCCTTTTGTTACTGAAGTGTGTTTTATGGACTAGGAAGCATTTTTATGAATTGAAATAGTATAAATAAAATGGTGCTATGGTGTTTTAATGTGACTGTCCCTGATCCTGTCCTGCTGAGGTGCTATCAAGGTTCTGAAACCACAACCAACCAAAAACAAGGTGGGCTCCAGTCTCTCTTGGCTTCTCCCCCCCTCCCCCCTTTTGGTGCTGTCTCCTTAGACCTCTGTTTACGTGCTAGAACCTGCTCTGAGCAGTTTTTCTGTTTTGTTTTATTCTTCCCTTGCTGGCCAAATAGAAAGGCAAGTCTCGAAGGCGGCCAGCCCCCTTACTACGACGGGGAATGGGCTTGACGGGGAATGGGCCTGCCTGGCTTGGAGGTGGCGGGAGCTCTCGTTTCACATCTGTCCTCTTAGGCCTGATAAGAAAGGAGGTGTGAAGGGCTTTTCTTTTTTCTTTTTTTTTGGAGGAAGGGGAGTTGGGTACTCCTGCCTCTTCTAACGTGGCAGGCATTCTCATAGCCAACACACATTTTCCTCCTGCAGTCCAGGGTGCCAAGTAGATGTCTCTGAGGGTTCCAAAGGTGCTCTGCATACCAAGGTGGGCCAGATGGGCCTCCTTCCTCACCTAGCACTGGCCAGGACCATGGTGGGCAGGGGTCTCATTCCTTTGCTCCTCACAGCCTTTGCCCCAGCAATGCTTCTGCTTCTCATTGGGAACCCCTCATGTTCAAACTTAAAGGAAGGAGCTTTCTTTGCTCACTCGGTGCCACTGAGGCTCTTTTTAGTTGGTGCTATTCTAAATTTCTTCTTGGGTCCACAAAAGTTGATATTTTAAAAACTCAACAGGAAGCTCCATTTTGTGTCATCCACTGTCACAATAATTTTTTTAAATACCTCAAAAACAAAACATCATGACAACTTTGGTAAAGTAGATTCCATGAGGGTCTGATACATACAGGTTGTCCATTTGATGACATACTTGACCTTGCAGAATCTGGGGTCATTTTGTTTTTCATTCTTCAGTTAAAATGGCAGAATGCCTAAAGGAAGGACTGTGGTTGACTTTATTTCATTTCCTTTTTTTGCTTTTGAATAAAATGTGAATTTCCCATGCCCATCTCATTGAGCTTTTTCAGTCATGGTTGCTGTCATTTGAAATGACTCCCTCAAAACCTAGTTTTATTAGCCAGCTGCATCTGCTGTAGTACATGGCCAACTTCAACATACCCTGGACCAAAATGAACATTTTTTGGGGTGCATACCCCCAGCATAGGTTACACAGTCCCACACCCACATGTGCAAAGAGCTTTTCCATGTGTGAGGCCCCCGTCTTGGCGCTCCCAGCCCTTCCTTCTGCAGAGCTGCCGACAAGAGCAAAGCAATAGGCTTCTTCCCTGAGCAGAGACTGCAGCACAGAAATGCAAAGTCTAAAGTTGCTTTTTGCCTAAGAATCAGTGAGAATTGGCCTACTTCCTTGTTTGCTTCTATTCTGATATCAGGGATGCTTTTTGTAGTGGTATTGTTTGCTCTCTTTTCTCATTTTGACTACCTGTCATTCAGGGATAACTCATCATTATTCACATGAGGATTTAAAAAAATACTATTTGGCTCATTTGAACATCCAAATTTTCTTGGTTCCAGTACTTTTTTTTTCTTTTGAGGGGAAAAAGGAGGAGAAAAACAGGAGCGATGTAATTTCTTTTTCACGTATTCTAATTTAAAAAAAACAAGGACAGGTCATATTGTGGCATATTAATGCATTAGACTTCATCTAGAACCCCTGTAGCTTTTTGGTGTGTTTTATTTCTTCTCTCTTTGAATTCCTGTTTGGTTACTTGGCTTCCAATGGAGGTGAACTTAACAACCATACTTGAATATTCCGTCTTGACTTTGTAACTGTGGCTACTTGAAATGAAGTTTATCTGGGGTTGATGGATGAATGGTAGATTTTTGCAATGTCTCAAGGCAATAGGATGTGTATTATTAAACTGTAGATATTCTTAGTACAGTAAATTTATGCTGATAATTTTATTTTGTATAATTTTTACTTTTTTGTTAATATTTTTTCTTCCCACTTTATTGGTTTGCCTCCTGAGCTACCCTCCTTGCCTTCCCTTCTCCCCCAGTGTTTCAGCAGATTTAATTTAGGGTGCCTAGAAATTGCAAGTATGTATCCTTTTTTGATTTGTATTTTATTATAATTTACACAAACAACTGGGTTTGTGAACTGTATTACTCCTGGTATCTTTAAAATATTGTGGGTGTTTTAATAAATTTTATATTTATTTTTTGCACTCAAATTCTGTGTGGCTTCTTCCCCCTCGCCCCCCCCCCACCTTGAATTGGGCCCAGATTGTGGTATTTAAGATTCCCTGTAATCCCACCGTCCCCCTGCAGGTTGTAGGTACACAAAGGAAGCCCTGACTAATAGCCTGTTCCCCTTCCACCTCCTGCATAAAGTGATGTTCAAAGACTGGCAACTGTTAAAGCTGCTAGAAAGGGGGAAAGTAGACGTGGCCTTTTACTCATCTGTTTCTCCTTTTGTTTGTTTTTCCCCTTTGATCTTTTTGTCCCCTTTTTCCATTCAGTTTGCAGACTCCCACCCCCTGCCCCCATTACCATTTTTCACTTGTGATGTACTGTTTGCTAAGGATTGCTGCATCCTGCTCCACTCTGATAGCCTCAGCAGCACATCCAGTAGGAAGGGCCTATCTTTGGAGAGAGGAGCTTTCCCATAAGGTCCCATGCCTGGGGCTACCTCTTTTCATTCAGGTTGCCAATTCTGTTGATGGCTGAAAAGGGAACTATAAGTTGAAGAAAGGAAAAGAGAGAAGGGTAAATGGGAGGAGGAGAAACCATCCCTTCTGCTTGAAGCATCGGACTAAAATGGATTCAGCGTCTCTGAGGGACAACCAACCCCGCAGTCCACAAAGACCAGCACTCTCTCCAGTTGATGCCAGTATCCCGTTAGGTCACTAGACAGGAAAGCTCCTCTCTGAGGACATTTGCGTGAAAACCCCATCATTCCAATAGGGGTGCCAGATGACAGCCTCGGGGGTTTTCTTCTCTGTTTCAGTTGCAAAGGACCCCTCTGGAAATGCCTGGGCACACCAGGGTTACCAGGGATTCTCACAGATGTTCGTGTGTTTTATGGAAGTGGGGTCACACTGTGTTTGGTAACCTGCTTTCCACTTGACATCTTTGAGCTGAAAGAGACCTAGTGTCCCCTTTCCCAGCCCCTGTTGTGTTGGCCCCATTTCCAGGCCCTGAGGTGAGGGGCTAGGAGATTACTGCTTCGGCAGGGACTGACTCACTACTGGATAATATAAATATGCTTTCATCTCTTCTTATACAAATTCCGTGTTAAATATAGAAAAATTAGAAGACAGGAGTTTTAAAAAATTATTTGAAATCCCACTACAAGAGAACCACATATTATTGGTCACAAACATTTTCTGAGTATTTAAATATAACTATATGTGTGTGTATATATATATATATTTTTTTTAATGGAATAAAACAATAATACCATGTTGTTATCTTTTTTCACTTAACATATCTTCAAGTATCAGTAATACAGAACTATAGTTGACCCTTGAACAACACAGTGGTTAGGCGCACCAACCCTCTGCACAAAGAGCCTAAGATTATTTACTAGTCCACCCTCTGTATCTGCAGTTCCTTGGTATCTGAGGTTCCACGTCTACCCACTCAACCAACTTGGATCCCGTAGGACTGTAGTATTTACTATTGAAAAAAATCTGCGTTGGGACTTCCCTGGTAGTGCAGTGGTTAAGAATCCACGTGCCAATGCAGGGGACACGTGTTCGATCCCTGGTCCGGGAGGATCCCACATACCACGGAGCAACTAAGCCCGGGTGCCACAACTACTGAGGCCACGTGCCGCAACTACTGAAGCCCACGTGCCGAGAGCCCGTGCTCCACAGCAAGAGATGCCACCGAAATGAGCAGCTGGAACACTGCAATGAAGAGTAGCCCCCACTCGCCCCAACTAGAGAAAGCCCGTGCGCAGCAACGAAGACCCAGTGCAGCCAAAAATAAATTTTTAAAAATTAAAAAGAAAAATCTGCATATAAGTGAACCTGTGCAGTTCAAACCCATGTTGTTCAAGGGTCAACTGTACATCTTTTTAAAGAGTTGCCTAGTATTTCATTGTGTGGATTTACTCAACCACACATTACTATTGAACTCTTAAGATTCCAACTTGTTGCAGTTATAAACTGAACTAATCTAAATCTGCCTCCATCTTATTTCCACTAAATTTCTTTGTCCTCCAAGAAGCATCTCAATTAATCCCTCTGAGCCACATGACTGCATCCTTAATTCCCTGAACCTTCTTGTGACCCTATACTACCCCCACCATACCCCTGTTCGCAGCTAGAGCATCCTTCATTATAGTGGGATCTCTAGAAATGACCGCTGTCCCAGATGCGATCTGGCTGGCCTAAACCAAGCACACAGACACCACGGAGTCCCACAACCTGGACACGCCATTTTTATTAACACACACCAAAGTTTATTAGCTTTTTAAGCAGCTGAGTCACGCTGAGGGCTGTGTGGCTCAGTGGGAAGAACATGGCTCCCTCGCTTCCCAGGTGTGTGACGTGAGATGAGAAGTTTCATCTCCCTGTGTCCTTTTCTTTGTCTGTAAAGCAGGCTAATCACACCACATAAGATGGATATGAGGGTCAAAAAGAAATGCTAGAGAAGTAACAGTACCAGGCATTTGAGATGTGGCAGGTATAGAAGCTATCGTTATTACTCTGGGCATATACAAAGCTTTAAGTCACTAAAGAGTCCAAGACTCAGTTGTGGACCACAGAGTGACCTCTTATGTGAACTACTGCCAAGTCAGGCTCCCGAGCTCCAGCCTTTATGCAATTCATCTTGTGTTTTTACTTCTACACACGGCACTTGAACCTTAACCATCCTAAATGGGCTGTTTAACCCATCCTCTCTGCCAGTGTTGAATCTCAATTTTGTCAATATTGTTTAACCCTATATAGCTGTGCAAACTTGTTCAACAACCTTATCACAAGTTCTGCTGATGCTCTTGTAGGCTTCTTAACCTAGGAGAGCTGTTAGTCATTTTATGTCTCCCATTGTACTCTGAAAATAATAGGCACCCATTGTCCTGTAAGAGGAAATGAATTGATACCCTTAGGGAGCGGGGGATCAGCTGAAATACATTCAACACATGTAACTCAGCGCACATTCCCGTCAGAGACACAAGCACACCACAGAAGACACAAGAGGACCACACATAGAAGACACCATAGAAGACATAATCAAAGCTTCATCAAAATCTAGATCCTTCCAATGCTACCCTGACTCCCACCTGCAGAAGCCTTGGCAGATACCTGCTCTCTTCCTCTGCCAGCAAGCCCAAACCCAGGCCCAATACCCCTTCCCTACCCTTCAAACATCTTCCCTATTTTGTCTTTTTTCTTCGCACACATTGACTCCTACTCCTTGGGACTACTCCCCTCCACCCTGACATTTTCTCTTGATTTGCACCCTTTGCTTCCCCTCTGACATGCCCCATCAACTATCCTCTTTCTGCAGCTCCTCCCCTCACTGTGCTCTCAGGACTGTCGGCCTGATCCTGCTCTGCCCTCAAGCTCACCACCTTTCTCCCTGCTTCCTATCACCACCACATTTCTGCAGGTGTAGACAACCTCCTGGCTTCAACACCCACACTACTCACTCACCGTGTCTTTGTCCCTCCAGAAAGAGCTGTCTTCTAGGCCAATGATTCTGTCTTCACTGATCTCTCAAAACCCTCCACTCCTGGAATGTACCACCAGTGACGTCCCATTATCCCAGAACCCTAAAGCCCTCTGCTCTTCTCATGGCCCCTTTGTGCCCTCATGTCCATTAAACATATATGCCCCCCAGGAGAATAGGCTCAATCCTCACTATGACCTATAGGCTTTCCTTCAGAGGCCTTGCTCAGCCACCAGGCCTCAACCATGACCCTAATGCCAGTGATTTCCAAAGCTGTGTCAAGCCCTGAGTCCCTCATGAGTTTGGGCTGCTGGATAGCTCTGGATGGCTGTTTGGCAGGGCCAAAGTCTTAACACACCTAAAATTGACCTCTCCAGTCTCTGCCATATTTTCCTCTGGCTGTTGATGGCCCCATCATTCTATTGGTCACATCCTGACACCTGCCAAGGCTGGATTTTACCCCCTTAGTGTCCTCAATCCTGCCTCCTCTTTTCACTATTATTAGCAGTCCACACTGTGCAGTTGCACAGGATGTGCACTGCACAAGTCTGGGGGGCACCATTCACATAGACTAACATGTGGGCCTTGATCATTGGCATAGATTCCCTGTGGGCAGGAGAGGACCACAGCAGGGCCTTCTAAAGCCAGGGGCCCAGGGCAGAGGCCTCTCATACTTTGGTCTAAAAATGAGAACTTTCAGATGGGCTTCCCTGGTGGCACAGTGGTTGAGAATCTGCCTGCCAATGTAGGGGACATGGGTTCGAGCCCTGGTCTGGGAGGATCCCACATGCTGCGGAGCAACTGGCCCCATGAGCCACAACTTCTGGGCCTGAGCGCCTGGAGCCTGTGCTCTGCAACAAGAGAGGCCGCGATAGTGAGAGGCCCACGCACCGCGATGAGGAGTGGACCCCACTTGCCGTAACTAGAGAAAGCCCTTGCACGGAAACAAGGACCCAACACAGCCAAAAATAAATAAATAAAAAATAAAAAAATAAAAATGAGAACTTTCAGAAAGATTAAGTGACTTGCCCAAGACCATCATCTAGGAAGTGGCAAAACCCAGACTCAAACCAGGTGTGTCTGACACCAAAGCCTGAGCCCTGTCCAAATATACCCCTGCTTCTTCTGCACCTTACGAGCCATGTATCCAAGGGATACACATTGTTCTCGCTGGCAGGAATCTACCCACAAACTGAGCTTAAGGCATGGCTGGCAGCCTGCAGGTCTGTGAGTACAAGAGGCATAGGACAAGGTGGCTCTGCAGGAAGACTTGTGCTTTTTAAGGCTTTTCAACAAGTATCAATATTTGAAAGTCTGCATTCCAGCCCCAATTTTATCTCTCTGCTCATCTCACCAAAGCCGATCTCCTTACCTAGATAATCTTCCTTAAACCAAAGAGGATGATACTATTTCCCTGTAATACTCCTCACTGCTCTCCATTTGGCACAGCTCTCAGGGTAAGGTGCAACACCCTAACTCCGTCCGAGGGCCCTGCAGGACATGGCCCCAGCTCACAGCCCACTCCGTGTCTTTGTCCGATGATCTCCTCAGTGCCTGCCCCCACTCCGGCCAGGTGGCTTCTCACATATGAGAGTGCTCTCAGGCTAATGGTAGTGCAAATAATACCCCCAAGAACTCACTCCTTTTAAAATCCGTTAAAACATTTACATAAACTATAAAACTACTCCAAATAAATTATCGATAAGAACAAAAAGATCAACAAGATTTTACTCAAGGAAGTATGAATAAACAGGAAGTCGAGTTTTCTGAAACCAAAGAAAAACTTTTACTGCACAAAGAACCTCAAACATTAATTCAGAGACTAGCAATGAATCCTTTGCAAGAAATACAGAAGGTTAGACAGTGATTGCAATCTATTCTCAAAAAAAAAAAAAAAGCTACAAGTGTATACTGTACAACACAGGGAATATAGCCAATATTTTGTAATAACTATAAATGGAGTATAACCTTTAAAAATTGTGAATCCATGTATACGGAATCTAAGGGGAAAAAAAAAAAAAAAAAGGCCATGAAGAACCTAGTGGCAAGACGGGAATAAAGACACAGACCTACTAGAGAATGGACTTGAGGATATGGGGAGGGGGTGGGGTGAGATGTGACAGGGTAAGAGAGTGTCATGGACATATATACACTACCAAATGTAAAATAGATAGCTAGTGGGAAGCAGCCTCATAGCACAGGGAGATCAGCTCGGTGCTTTGTGACCACCTAGAGGGGTGGGATGGGGAGGGTGGGAGGGAGGGAGATGCAAGAGGGAAGAGAAATGGGAACATATTGTATATGTATAACTGATTCACTTTGTTATAAAGCAGAAGCTAACACACCATTGTAAGGCAATTATACTTCAATAAAGATGTTTAAAAAAAAAATTGTGAATCACTATACTGTACACCTGTAACTTATATAATATTGTACAACTACACTTTAATAATAAATAAATAAATGAATAAATAAATAAAAAGAATATCTCACCCACTCAACAAAAGCAAGATTCCTCGATAATAGACTAAATAGTATCGATGCTGAAAGCACGACTGATATGCTGAGAACAGAATAACTAAGGTAGATCAGGAAACAGCTATTTAACATGAAAGATTACATAGGGAGATGCACAAGGCCATAAAAGACCATGAGAATAGAGCACTGAAATGCCTCTTGAAAATACAGAGAGTTCCCAATAAAGGACACAGAATAAATGGTTCTGAATCAGTAATCAAAGGTCTATGGGAAGAAAAATGTTCTGAATGAGGTCAGGTGGCGTTGATACCTCCAAGGCATTGCAGGCTGTGGCTCATTTGATCAAGAAGTCCAAGTCCCGGAGATTAACCTCCTCCTCATTGGCTGAGGAATCATTTCTGCAAAAACATTTCAGCTCTTCAGCCATGTTCACATTCGGAACCCCGAGCAAAAGCTGTAGGCCCACAGCCCTCAAGTCTCAGATCCACTCTATCCATAGCCAGCACTGTGCTGGGTGCTGGGCACACACCGCCAGGCCCAGACATCCAAGCAGTTCAGAGCAGAGGACCTCACTGGAGACTAAAATGTCCGGCTGGTTTTTACTATCCCTATGCACTGGCAATTCTAAACAGTGTCATTGCTAAGGCAATAAATGAGGTAAATATTATGGTACAAAAAAGGAAAAGTGAACTAATGCTTTGTTTTTAAATTAATAAACTTTATTTGTAGAGCAGTTTTAGGTTTATAGAAAAATTGATTGGTAAGTAGAGAGTTCCCATATACCCACCCCATCCTCACCAATTTCCCCTATTACTAACATCTTGCATTAGTGTGGTACATTTGTTATGATAGGTGAGTCAATATTGATACAAAATTATGAACCAAAGTCTATAGTTTACATTAGGGATCACTCTGTATTGTACACTCTATGGGTTTTAACAAACGTGTGATGACATGTATCCACCATTGCAGCATCCTACAGAATAGTTTCACCTCCTTAAAACTCCTCTGTGTGCGACCTTGTTCATCCCTTCCTCCCCTCCAACCCCTGCCAACACTGATCTTTTTTCACTGTCTCCATAGTTCTGCCTTTTCCAGAATGTCATATAGTTGGAATCCCACAGTGTGCAGCCTTTTCAGATTGGTTTCTTTCACTTACAATATTCATTTGAGTTTCCTCATGTGTTTTCGTGGCTTGATAGATCGCTTCTTTTTATTGCTGGAATTGACCCTTTAATTGCATTAACGTGTGTTTTGTTAAAGGGCGGGAAGAGAGGAGTTGCTGCGGGTGTGGAGGTAAGTGTTTGGTGTAGACAGAGCGCCAGGCCTGAGGAAGCGCCGGGCACCCAGGTGACAAGCCGGAGGCGAGGGCGGGGGCGGTGCAAGCGGGAAGCAGCACCTGGAGGAGAGGCGGCGCCGGCTGGACCTGATCCCGTCTGTGTGCTGACAGCGTCCCTCTGGCTGCTGGGCGAGCGCTGAGAGGCGCGGCGGAGAAACTTCACGTCATAGGCGGCCTGGAGTGCCCAGGCGGGGTCTTTGCTTTCAGCGGGCGCTTGCAGATGGCCTCCCCAAGGAGCCCACGTTGTGGATCTAACAGTTGTTGTGGTTACTGTTTTAACAATAAAGAACCTTCAGATCAGCACTTTTTTAAAAAAATTATTTTATTTTTTCTGATGTTAACATTTCATGGTTTTTTTTTTAACATCTTTATTGGAGTATAATTGCTTTACAATGGTGTGTTAGTTTCTGCTTTATAACAAAGTGAATCAGCTATACATATACATATAATCCCATATCTCCTCCCTCTTGCGTCTCCCTCCCACCCTCCCTATCCCACCCCTCTAGGTGGTCACAAAGCACGGAGCTGATCTCCCTGCAGATTAGCACATTTAAAAATTACTCTTTAATAAACATTACATTCTGCAGGCAAATTAGTACCAAGTCAGCCCCTGACACGCAGACTCAGCAGCATGCTTTTTTTTTTTTTTTTAATTATTACTATTATTTGGGTTAAAGTGAGTTTTCCCCTTGGCTTCTGTTTACTTAGCAATTTTTTCAATTTATTTTTTATTGTAAAATGTACATCAAATAAAGTTTACTATTTTCACTATTTACACGTGTACAGTTCAGTGGCATTAATTACATTCACATTGTTGTGCAGTCTCCACCATCCATCCCCAGAACTTTTTCATCATCCCAAACAAAAACTCTGTGCCCACTAAACAATAACTCCTCATCCTCTTCCCTCCCAGCCCCTGGCAATCATCTTTTTACTTTCCCTGTCTATGAATTTGACTACCTAGGTACCTCATAGAAGTGGACTCATACAATAGTTGTCCTTCTGCGTCTGGCTTAATTCACTTTGCATTAATGTCTTCAAGATCCATCCATGGAATAGAATGTGTCAAAATTTCACTCCTTTTTAAGGCCAAATAATATCCCACTGTATATGCATACCACATTTCTTTAGCTGCATGTTTTAAGAGTGAATTTGTAAAGGTTCTGAATCTTTGGTTCTGGCTTTGAGCTCCTTAATGCCTCTAATTACCCCCTCCCGCCATACCCTGCTTTAAATTGTACATTTGAAATACAATCCTCACAATAAAATGTAAGGATGAAGAAATAGACATATTATTTCAGTTCCATCATTCTGTGTGGCCACTTTGAATTGTATGTTTAAAACTTTTAACTTGGAGACAAATTAAACCCACTAGAATCAGTCTTGAAAAAAAGACAGACATAATTGCAATTTCTGGAATTCATTGTGAAAAGACACTTTTATGAATCTCTGCTGCACTTTGCCTTTTTTTTTTTTTTTTTTTTGGCTGCGTTGGGTCTTCATTGCTGCGCGCGGGCTTTCTCTAGTTGTGGTGAGCGGAGGCTACTCTTTTGTTGTGGTGCGTGGGCTTCTCATTGCGGTGGCTTCTCTTGTTGCGGAGCACAGGCTCTAGGCGCGCCGGCTTCAGTAGTTGTGGCTCGCGGGCTCTAGAGCACAGGCTCAGTAGTTATGCCGCACAGGCTTAGTTGCTCCGCGGCATGTGGGATCTTCCTGGACCGGGGATCAAACCCACGTCCCCTGCATTGGCAGGCGGATTCTTAACCAACTGCGCCACCAGGGAAGTCCAAACTTAGCCATTTGTATGCAACTCTTCCTACTGGAATATTTCTTCTTCCATAAGCTACGACTGAAGACTGACATATCTGTCTGTTCCATCAAGTGAACATGAATATGCAAAGAAAGTCTGTTTTGACACATTTACAGAAATTAAGATCATAAAAAAGAAATTGTAATTTTACTCTTTATTACCATGATAGACTAACATGTAGGTATAAGTTTTCCCCTTTTTAAAAAGACATATATTACTATAATTTAAAACTATTAATCCATTTTTCCTCTTTTGTGCTGTACTTTTAATTTTATTTTTTACATTTTCTTCCGAATATAAAATACTCCTTATAAGTTTTATATGTACAAATTGTAGAAGTCAGGTTAAATAATGTATATTTATTACTACAAAAGTAATATGCCACAATAACTAATGATTGTGAAAGCTGTGAACTACACAAAAACAATTATTAAGAATTTATAAATAACTATAAGTTTAATGCACAAGGAAATAGGTGGACTATTAATACAAAGACTGAGAGACAGTGTTAATTGGGTAACCTTAGAAAGACCTTATATCCTTTTTGAGCCAAGAAATGTTTATACGTTTTAAAATAATGTGAAGCAGAATAATAAAAATGAGATTAAATCTTAATTCCAATCTTTATAGAATTGGTTGGTACTAACATCTGTAACTTTGGACATACTAATCTTTAAGGACTAAATTAATTTTAGTTATTTAGTTATATTTAGGTCATGAGGCTTTCAGGAGAAAATACTATTTGGGAATTCTGCACATTATATTTGGATGAATTAAAACATCATCAAAAAAAAAACCACAAAAAACAAAAAAATATCATCATCAATATACACTTTCTACCTCAAAACATTACGAGAAGAAAAAAATTCCAAGATTACGTACCAAAATATCCATGCTCAGTTAACTTCAATCCAAACATAATTAGGAATATGATGAAAAAGAGAAACTGTTGGAAGAAGTTAGGTACTCATTTTATTTTACTAATCTGCCCAAACAATGGCCTTTATAAAAATAAAGAAAAAAATTTTTATACTTTTGAATCTATGAAAACTGAAATTTTTGAAGTCTTTGTTTTAAAAAATGTCAAATTTATAGAAAGATTGCAAATACTACAGTGCATGTACTGTAGATTGCAAATACTACAGGGCAACATGCCCTTTACCTAGATTCATCATTAGCGATTAGTTATATTTGCTTCTCTCATGTTCTCAACACACACACGTATGTGCAGACACACATATACATCCCTACATATATATAAATGCTTACATTTGCATATACATATATTTTTATATTTACACATATATTTACCTATACGTATATTTTGATGAACCATTTGAGAATTCACTGCAGACATCAGGACACTTTCCTCTAAGTCCTTCTGCCAGTGTCTGCTAAGAATAAGGTCGTTCTTCATAATGACAGTATAATTATTGCACTCAGGAAATTTAACATCAGTATAATATTATCTAATACAGACGTCATATATTAGGTCATATCCAGTGGTTGTAATAATGTCCCTTATAACTGTGGTTTTCCTCCCTAAACCAGGAACCAATCTGGAATCATGCAGTGCATTTAGTTGTAATGTTTCTTTCATCTCCTTAATGCTGCCACTGTTGCCCTATCACTTTTTTCTTTTGTGATATTGTCATCTTTTAAGAGTTCAGGTCAATTTCTTTGCAGAATGCCTTTCAATTGTGGTTTGTCTGTTTCTTCCTTATTAAATTCAGGCCAACCCAATTTGACAGGAATCCTACCCAGACCATGTGTCCTTCTCAGTACCTCACAGGAGGAGGTACTCTTGTCCCGTTATTGGTAATGTTAAGCTTGTCATTTAGTTCAGGCAGTGTCCAGCAGAATTCTCTATTGCAGAGGTGCCTGAAAAATTTCCCCTTTGTAATAAATCAGATTTGTGAGATGATGCTTTGAAATTGTATGAGTAACCTGTTCTCCAATAATCTTTCACCCAGTGGTGGGGTTTTGTTTGTTTATTTGTGGTGAAGGAAAATACAGTGTTTATTGCAGGGCGCCCACCAAGTGGTTTTAGTTTCCATTGATTCTTGTGCGAATCAACTATTAACCATGGTTGTTACAAAAATGGTAATTTTCCAATGTTATAATTCCTACATTTATTGGTTGTCATTCTTCTATTTTAAAAAAGCACTTTTCCTTCTCCTTCCTTTTGTATTATTAGTAGTAATATTAGTAGTACTATGAACTCATAGATTCTTATTTATAATTGCACATTTTAAAACTATTCATTTTTGATACACAAGTTGTCTCTACTTTAACCAGTGGCAGCCCCTCAAGCTCATGCCTGTGACCTTTGATATGTCCTCATCATTCGAGTGTTTTCTTGTTTTCTGTCACACAATATATTCCAGGCTTATCTCACACTTTCCCTGCCCCAGTCCTGGAATCAGCCATTTCTCCAAGAAGCCCTGGTTCTTTTTAAATGGGAAATATTTAGAAATCAAAATCTGGGAGATATTCATGTCCAGTGCTACTTGGAGTATCGTTTCCCAGCCCTTTCAGTTGACAGATTTAGGAGATAAATGAACACATTTTTTAAAAAAATCATGAGTTCAAATAGATAACCCTAATTCCACTCTAATACCACAGGGCTTTTCCTCCCCGTTCTGTGTTCCACATCTGTATTGTAAATTTCCTTCATCAGCCAAAGGCCACCAGGAGCACACCTACAGTTAAACGAAGTTAGATTTATTGACCTGTTGCAACAAGGGAAACTGCTCAACTTGAGGAGCCATGGGACGTCCCAGGGGGAGGGTGTCAGAAAGGACTTAGCAGGATTTGGGCTTGTGTTGGGTGATTACGGAGGAAGGTTTGAGGGAGTGCGCATTGCTCTGGATATGGCTGTAAGGAGGCAGGGCTAACTCTATGGGCAGGTATCTTAATTCTTTTCTAGAAAGAGAGAAGCATGGGAACAAGGCTACCAATCACAGGGTTAGGCCATTTTTGTGGTTTAAACAATGTTCAAGTTTTTGTCTGTGTTTGGACATGATTATGAGGTGGCCCTCTTTTTATTTGGATCCATCACCATCACAGAGTGGCCTTCCCTGACGTTGGTGTTCTGTGAAATTTTTACTTTTAATAAACACCACAGCCTACCTCCGGTGCCAGGTCAGCTTCCAGCTGTCAAGGGCTAATTCTCTCTCAGTATCTCCCTTTTTCCACAGTGAAAACATTCACTCCCAACAGTATGGATGTATTTAGTCATTTGCTCAATCCTACAATACACACAAAATAGTTTCAGAGTTGTTACACTTATACCACTACGAACAACAAAAATATCAAGTAAAAGTCAAGATTTCTTTGTAGATTTTTTTTATTCTCAGAATATGTCCAATTAAAAGGATGGTGTTCAAAGTTACTTGAACTAATCATATTTTTTTCTTCTGTATAAATGAGTTTGTTATCAATTTGACTTTCAGCTAGGTTCATATTTAAATGTTAAGTATTTTCCCCATCCTCATCGATTTATTTTTTGAATATGTAAAATATTAACACAGTTAAAAAGTCAAAACTATATGAAAAAGACGTATTCAGCAAAGTCTCATTCTTTTCTCTCTTCCTCTCTCTCCATTCCCACCTAGCCCCTCTAGATAAGCCAATTTCATTAAATTTCTGGTTTATCTTTCCAATCTTTCCTTTTACAAAAATAAGCAGACACAATATAGACTTTTATTTCCCTTACTTACACAAAAGCCAGCATATGAAATATACTTTCAAACTTTTGGGTTTTTTTTAAAGGAAGGTTTATTGAAGTATGATATATTCACTCCTTTTAAGTGTACAGTTTGATTGATGCTGATGTATCAAACTAGGTAACCACCACCAAAACCAAGATACAGAACATGTCCAGCACCCCAATAAGTTCCCTGTCCCTTTGCAGTCAATCTTCTTCTTCCACTCCCAGCCTCTGGCAAACACAGATTTAATTCCTCTCTCTATTATTTTACCTTTTCTAGAATATCATAGAAATGGAATCAGACAGTATTTAGCCCTTTGTATCATCTGGCCTCTTTCACTTAGCATAATGAAAGTGAGATTCATAATTGTTGTTAAAAGTACTAATTGTTCTTTTCCTTATTATTGTTGTGTACTCTTTCGTTGTGTGGCTAGAAAAATTTGTTTATCCCTCTATTGGTTCATGGACATTTGGGTTGCTTCCAGTTGATTGCACTTTTATATCTTAACAACATAAACTGGAAATAATTCCTTATCAATTTATAGATTTCTTTCTTATTCCCTTACCTACACTTTTATATGGGTTATACAAGTTAACAGCTTTATTGAGATATAATTCACAAAGAGTAAGGCTTACCCTTTTAAAGCGTACAATTCAGTGGTTTTTAGTATATTCATAAAGTTGTGTGTGGATCAACACTATATAATTCCAGAATATTTTCATCACCTCAAAAAGAAACTCCATACCCATTAGCAGCTTATCCCTAACCCTATCTACTCTCCTTTTCTAAGAATTTGCCTACTCAGGAATTTTCATGTAAATGGAATCATATAATATGTGTGTCTGGCTTCTTTCACTTGACATAATGATTTCAAGGTTCATTCACATTGTCACATGTATTAGTACTTCATTTCTTTTTATGGCTTAATAGTATTCCATTGTATAAATATACCACATTTTGTTTACCCATTCATCAGTTGATGGACATTTGTATTGTTTCTACTTTTTGGCTATTGTGAACAAAGCTATGAACATTCGTGTACAAGATTTTGTGTCCGCATATGTTTTTACTTCTCTTGGGTAGATACTTAGGAGTGGAATTGCTGGGTCATATGGTAACTCTATGTTTAACTGTTTGAGAAACTGTCAGACAGTTTTCCAAAGCAGCTGCACCACCACCATGTATAAGAGTTCCAATGTCTCCACATTCTCTCCAAACTTGTTATTGTTCATGTTTTTTATTCTAGCAACGCTAGTGGGTGTGAAGTGCTATTTCATGGTAGTTTTGATATTCATTTTCTTAATGGCTAATCTTGTTGAGAATCTTTTCATGTGCTTTTGGCAATCTGTATATCTTCTTTGGAGATATTCAAATCTTTTGCCTATTTTTAAATTGGGTTATCTGTATTTATTGTTGAGTTGTATGAATTCTTTATATAAGCTTTCTTCTACTACTTGTGTGATTACATCTTTAACATTTAGACCTCTGATCGTTTGCATATTTTTCTTGTGTATGGTGTGAGACATAGGTCCAGGTCTTTTATTTACAATTTTTTTCTCCCACTTTTGAATTGTATTTTCACTTTCTTGATGGTGTCTTTGAAGCACAAAAGTTTTTCATTTTGATGGATTCCAATTTATTTTTCTTTTCTCACTTGCTTTTAGTGTCATATATCAGAAGGCTTTGTCTAACCTAAGGTCACAGAAATTTACTTCCATGTTTTCTTCTAAGAGTTTTATAATTTTAGCTCTTACACTTAGGTCTATGATAGATTTTGAATTAATTTTTCTGTACAGGGTGAGGAAGGAGTCCAATTATTACTGTACATCTGGATATCCAGTTGTCCCAGCGATATTTGTTGAAAAGACTATTCTTTCCACCTTGAATTGTCTTGGCACCCTTGTTGAAAATCAACTGGCCATAAATGTAAAGGTTTGGTTCTGAACTTTCAATTCTATTCCATTAATCTCTATTTCTATCCTTATACCAGTACCTCATTGTCTTGATTACTGTAGCCTTGTAGTAAGTTTTGAAATTGGGAAGTACAAATTCTCCAACTTCATTCCTTTTTTTCAATACTGTTTTGGCTAATCTAGGCCCCTTACATTTCCATATGAATTTTAGAATCAGCTTGTCAATTTTGGCAAAAAAAGGCAGCTGGAATTCTGATAGAGATTGTGTTGCATCTATAGATCAATTTGGAGAGTACTGCCATCTTAACACTATTCTAATACATGAACAGGTGGTGTCTTTCCATTTGTTTAGATCTTCTTCAATTTCTTTCAATAATGTTTTGTGGTTTTCAGTGTACAAATCCTAAACTCATTTTGGGAAATTTATTCTTAAGTATTTTATTCTTTTTATGCTATTGTATGTGGAATTGTTCTAATTTTATTTTCAGATTATTCACTGTCAGTGTATAGAAGTACAACTGATTTTTGTATATTGATCTTGTATCCTGCAACCTTGCTGAACTCATTTACTAGTTCTAATAGTTCTTTGTGGATCCCTTAGGATTTTTAAAACAGGTTTAATTTTATTAATTTATATTAATTGATATACTTGCTTTGCAAAAGGATATGGCTATTTTCTTTCATCTTTTAGACCCTGGAATAATTTGTGTAGTATTAGGCTTATGTGGTGTTTAAGGATTTGATAGAATTCCCCTATATATGGTGTATTTATTTGATAAATTTCTCTATTATTTTATGGAGATTGGTCTGTTAATGTTTTCTCTCTCCATGAGGGTCAATTTTGGGAAACTGTATTCTCCTCTGAAATTATTGATTTTATCTGTGGTTTGAAATTTATTTGCATAAAGTTGTACAAAATAGTCTCATATAGTTTTTTAGTTTCCTCTGTTCCAGTGGTTATTTCCCCTATGCCCCTTTATATTTTGTATTTTTGTGCTTTCTTCCCTTTTTTCTTAATTAGTTTAGCTACTGGTTTGTTGATCTTGTTAATTTTTTCCAAAAGAACCAGCATTTTGATTTATTATTTTCACTATCTTTTGTTTCCTACTTCATTAATTTATGCTTTTATGCTTATCATTTCCTTCCGTGTTCTTTATTTGGTTAATTTTGTAGTTCTTTTTCTGACTTTTTGAGGAAGCTAAAATTTTAAACAAACAAAAGATAGCTTATAGTCTGCCAACTATTTTTTTAGCAAAAAACAAAGGGTTTTTTAAATGTCTATTCAAGCTACGAATCCTAGGAACAAAGTTCCCTCTAGAAAATTTTACTGAAAAATCTCCTTCGTGAATTAAAGTTAATGATAACAATGATGCGATAGCATGACGTGAACATAAACATTTTTTCATTCCACAAATGTGTAACATAAGGACCACAGGAACGATCTAAGCCTGATACATCTGAGATATTGTCTGTACAACCTAGTATATAATTTTAAGTTTTTTAGTTGAATTGTTAACCATAAAATATCAGATTACTGACGTTAATTATCTCTGAAGTTAATTCTCAGATGATGGCATTCCATTCTATGCTTGGCTTTGGCTTAACATTTATTTTGCCCGTATGGACTGAATGTGTCTGGTCCACCTCTACCAGAAGAGGGCGAGAAGGTTGGGCGGTACAGTCTGGTTTATGGGTGGCCGACAGAGAATGGAATTAGGAGGCAGAGGTAAGTCAGGCTTGAGGTGCCAGCAGGAAGGCCCAGTAGTGTTCCAGGGGCCCTGTTACCAGAAGCGCTCTGGGGCCACCCATGGGCCGCCTCCTTTCTTACATGAGAGGGCCTCTTGGACCTCCGGGCTCCTCCGAGGATGCTGCATCCCAGAGACCTCCCTCTGGGGCGCTCCATCCTGCTAGGGCCAGGGCCAGGGTAGCGTTGACAGGCGACGTCCATACCCCTCGGTCTTTCCCTCCGGGCCTGTGCGCCATTCGCCTGGACAAAGCTTGAGCGCGCGCTTCCGGACTCGGGAGAACATCCCGGTCATTTACAAACTAAAGCACACAAGAGCCCTCGGCGGGCGGTGGGTGGAGCGATCTTGGTGCGGATCTACCGGGAGGGGGGGCCGTGGGGGAGACCCAGCAGGACGCGGGCGGCGTGCCCGCAGCGGGGAGCCTCTAACCGCCCCTGCGCCCGGACTCGGGCACCGAGCTCGGGGATCCGTTCGACTTAGGAAAACACAAGCAGTGAGGAATTGGTATTCTTGAGAAATACATCACATTTGTCAGGGAAACGACAGAGATTGAACTCAGCTTTACAAAGCAACTCAGGAATCTTTTGAAGAAGTACCAACCTAAAAAGAACTGAAAGGAGGAAGAATACAAGTATATTCGTCATGTAAAGCGTTTCTTCCCACCCTGTGAGCGAAATGAGCGGTCACGCTGGGCACCATGAATTTATGGAGTTAGCAGGCTGTGTTCAAGACCAGAGCAGGAGTGGAAATCGTGCTTTTTGTGATGCACAGAAGAGAGCCACCGGTAGACACTTGATGGAAGCAACGTAAATCAAGTAAACGACGGTATGTGTGAGATTCCAAAAGACTGACAGAACACAGCAGTATTTTGGGAAAAAAAAAATCATGCTGACATGAGTGTTTAAAAGGTAGGTGTTGAAAAGGCACACCAACAAACTCAAAAGTGTCATCAATAGCAGAGGACAGCAAAGCAGATTACTCGCCAAGTCTTCAAGAAATTGGACCAGGACCTGCAAGAATATTACCATCCTCATATATCCAACATCCTTCAGAAAATACAAGAGATGGAAGAAAGAAGGACAGTGAGAATTGGAGGATCAATGAAGACATGCAGATGTTGATCAACAGGCAATAGTAATCAGTGGGAAATGCTTGGATACCATAGTTAAGGCAGCTGAATCAATGATCAGATAAATGTCATAGCTGGTAACAGAAACTTTCAAGTCAGAGTTTGAGCCTCCTGGAGACATCTGAGGAAGACACTCAGCCAATGAAGTGTACTGTGTCTGATCATAGTGTTTAAAATTCCAGAGTAGACAAAACAGAGGTCAAATCTGATAGCAAATCCAAAGGAAAGTTATGGCTGTTCATAAAAATAAATGTCTCCCACACAGTAAAGGGAACTCATTGCTTCAATGAGTTCATGATCTTCAAACCCCAAATTCACTTTAAAAACCTTAAGCATGGTTGTGGGGGGGAGGGCAACACCAGAGGGTTTCAGCAATCTTTCATCTCAACAAAGAAGGAAAAAGCTATATAAAGAAAGTCAATGAATTAAATAAAGAAATCCAGATGGAGATGGATCAGAGATGGTATAACAAAGATGAAGAGTGACTGTCTAAAGAATCCTCAAATGGGAGACCCAGCCAGTTTGGGTCACAAATTAACTATATGAATGTATATATATATATATATATAGAGAGAGAGAGAGAGAGAGACAGAGAGACAGAGAGAGAGAGAGAGAGTTTCATATACATATATACATATACGTAGGAAAACTGTGACGAGAGGCCCAGAACCTTGTAGTCTGGCTGGCTGAGGTTGAAGGCAGGCTCCCAGCACCAAGTGAAGAGGTCTGACAACAGAGTGTAATGCACAAAAATCTCAGTCCCAAATAACTGTGCACAAGACTGGAAGAATACAGACACCAGTTACACAGAGGAGCAAAGTCAGGAGAGTGAGGTGCAGGTCTGGTCATGACTTTTAGTAATAAATTCGATGACAAGGAACATCTTCCCCCCTTGCCACAGGGACTTGTAAAACTCTCTACATATTTGAAGATCAGAATGAAGGAATTCTTTCAGCAGTTGAAGCAGAAACATTGTATGTTATAGAGGAAAATGAAGGTGATTCTGCATTTGGAGAAATGAAGATGAAAAGGGTTATATTCCTACTTTATTTGTCAAAGTCTATTTGGACAAAAATGCCAAAGGTGCTAAGATGTATACAGGCATACCTTGGAGACATTGCAAGTTTGGTTCCAGACCACTGCAATAAAGTGAATATGATAATAAAGTCACACGAATTTCTTTGGTTTCCCAGCACATATAAAAGTTATGTTTACATTATACTGTAGTAAGTGTGCAATAGCATTATGTCTGAAAGAACAACATATATACCTTAATTTTTTTTTTTTTTTTTTTTTTTGGTTGCACTGTGCGGGATGTGGGATCTTAGTTCCCCAACCAGGGATCGAACCCCCGCCCCCTGCATTGGAAGCACAGAGTCTTAACCACTGGACCGCCAGGGAAGTCCCACACCTTAATTTTTAAAAATACTTTATTGCTAAAAAATACTAACCATTGTCTGAGCCTTCAGCAAGTCAGTCTTTTTGCTGGTGGAGGGTCTTGCCCAAATGTTGATGGCTACTGACTGATCAGCATGGTGGTTGCTGAAGGTTGGGGTGGCTCTGGAAATTTCTTAAAATAAGACAATGAAGTGTGCCACATCAATTGACTCTTCATTTCATGGACAATTTCTCTGTAGCCGTGCTGTTTGGTAGCATTTTATCCACAGTAGAACTTCTTTCAAAATTGGAGTCAATTCTCTCAAACCTGCTGTTGCTTTATCAATCAACTAAGTCTGTGTAATATTCTAGATTCTTTGCTGTTATCTCAAGAATCTTTACAGATCTTCACCAGGAGTAGGTTCCATCTCAAGAAACCACTTTCTTTGCTCATCAATAAGAAGCAACTCCTCATCTGTGAAAAGTTTTATCATGACATTACAGCAATTCAGTCACATCCTCAGGCTCCACTTCTAATTCTAGTTCTCTTGCTCTTTCCACCACATCTGCCGTTGTTTCCTCCATGAAAGTCTTGAACCCCTCAAAATCACCTGTGAGGGTTGGAATCAACTTCTTCCAAACTCCCATTAATATTGATATTTTGACCTCTTCCCATGAATCATGAATGTTCTTAATGGCATCTAGAATGGTGAATCCTTTCCAATTCAGAGGGTTTTCAAATGACTTCGCCCAGATCCATCAGAGGAATCACTATCTATGGCAGCTTTAGCCTTACAAAATGTAATCCTCTTTTTCTATCTGAATTTTAATTTTAATAGATATTGCCAAGTTTCTCTTGTTTAGTTAAAATCAACTATGCCTAACAAAATGCAAAATGTATTTCTTAAATACTAACACTTGAGAGTCAAAATTACCCCTTGATCCGTAGACTGCAGAATGGATGTTGTGTTAGCAGGCATGAAAAAAGCATTAATCTCATTGTACATCTCCATCAGAGTTCTTGGGTGACCACATGCATTGTCAATGAATAATAATATTTTGAAAGGAATCTATTTTTTTTTTAATAGCAGTTGGTTTCAACAGTGGGCCTAAAATATTCAGGAAACCATGTAGTAAATAGCTGTGCTGTCATCCAGGCTTTATTGTTCCATTTGCAGAGCACAGGCAGAGTAGATCTAGCATAATTCTTAAGGACCCTAGGATTTTCAGAATGGTAAATGAGCACTGGTTTCACCATAAAGCCACCAGATGCATTAGCCCCTAGCAAGAGAGTCTTTGAAGCTCTGAAACTAGGCATTGATTTCTCCTCTCTAGCTATGAAAGTCCTAAATGGCATCTTCTTCCAATAGAAGACTGCTTCATTTACACTGAAAATCTGTTGTTTGGTGTAGCCACCTTCATGAATTATCTTAGCTAGATCTGGATAACTTGCTGTAGCTTCTACGTCAGCACTTGCTGCTTCCCCTTGCACTTTTATATTATGGAGATGATTTCTTTCCTTAAACCTCCTGAACCAACCTCTGCTAGCTTCAAACTTTTCTTCTGCAGCTTCCTCACTTCTCTCAGCTTTCATAGAATTGAAGACGGTTAGGGCTTTGCTCTGGATTAGGCTTTGGTTTAAGGGAATGTTGTGGCTGGTTTGATCTTCTATCCAGACCGCTAAAACTTTCTCCATATCAGAATAAGGCTGTTTCACTTTCTTATCATTTGTGTGTTCACTGGAGTAGCACTTTCAATTTCCTTCAAGAACTTTGCCTTTGCATTCACAACTTGGCTAACTGGCACAAGAGGCCCAGCTTTCAGCCTATCTTGGGTTTTGGCATGTCTTCCTCACTAAACTTAATCATCTCTAGCTTTTGATTTAAAGTGAGAGATGTGTGACTCTGCCTTTCACTTGAACACTTAGAGGCCACCGTAGGGTTAATAACTGGTCTAATTTCAATATTGTTGTGTCTCGGAATAGGGAGGACCAAGGAGAGGGAGAGAGACAGGGAACAGCCGGTAGGTGGAGCAGTCAGAAGACACACAACATTTAGTTTTTTTAGTTTGCTGTCTTAAATGGGTGCAGTTCGTGGCTCCCCAAAGCAATTACAATGGTAACATCAACTCAGCCATAAAAAAGAATGAAATAATGTCATTTGCAGCAACATGGATGGATCTAGAGATTGTCATACTGAGTGAAGTAAGTCAGAGAAAACCAAATATCATATGATATCGCTTATATGTGGAATCTAAAAAAAAAGGGTACAAATGAACTTATTTACAAAACAGAAGAAGAGTAACGGATGTAGAAAACAAACTTATGGTTGCCAGGAGGGAAAGGGGGGAGGGATAAATTGGGAGATTGTGATTGACATACACACACTACTATATAAAATAGATAACTAATAAGGACATATTGTATAGCACAGGGAACTCTTCTCAATACTCTGTAATGACCTATATTGGAAAAGAATTTTTAAAAGAGTGGATATATGTATATCTATAACTGATTCACTTTGCTGCACAGCAGAAGCTAACACAATATTTTAAATCAACTATACTCCCAATAAAAATTTTTTAAAAATAGTAACATCAAGGATCACAGTAATCACAGGTCAGCATAACAAATACAGTAATAATGAAAAATTTTGAAATATTGCAAGAACTACTAAAATGTGACACAGAGACACAAAGTGAGCAAATGCTGTTAGGAAAATCGTGCCTATAGATTTTCTCAATGCAGGGTTGCGACAAACCTTCAATTTGCTAATAATGCAGTATCTGTGAAGCACAATAAAGTGGAGAGATAAAACAAGGTATGCCCGTATTTAATATTACTTTAAAAACTTAAAAAAAAAAATCTCAACACTGGAGTTTGTTGAAACACAGTTGTTTCTACCCACAACTGTGGCTATTACAGGAAGTTCTTCAAAGTACTGGATGGTTAGATAGCACCACAATACATATTTTTATACAGCCACATAGTGAGCTTTTAGGCATCATACCCCTGAATTTTCCTTGACTTTCCTTTCCTTGAGTTTTGACTTAGTCAGGTTTCTCCTGCTAAGTTGAAGTTTTACATTCAAAGCTGCCAACTACCAATTTACAACTTACAGTATTTGAAATCTGATAAACATTTCTTCCTTTGGCAGCATCTATAAATAACAAAAAAGTTGGATTCTACCTTCTCACCATTATTTCTGAATCAAAAAGCACAGCATCTTGAGGGTGCTTCTGCTCTCTCCTGATCTCTTCTTTTAATTAATTAATTAATTTATTTATTTTGGCTGCACTGGGTCTTAGTTGCTGCGCGCGGGCTTTTCTCCAGTTGTGGCCAGCGGGGGCTACTCTTCGTTGCGGTGTGCGGGCTTCTCATTGCAGTGGCTTCTCTTGCTGTGGAGCACGGGCTCTAGGCGCGCAGGCTCAGTAGTTGTGGCGCACGGGCTTACTTACTCTGTGGCATGTGGGATCTTCCCAGACTAGGGCTCGAACCCGTGTCCCCTGCATTGGCAGGCGGATTCTCAACCACTGTACCACCAGGGAAGCCCTGATCTCTTCTTTATATACAGTGTCTGCCACAAATTGAAGCATATTCTAATGTTACATTTTGTAACTTAATAAATTGAACTATGCTAGTTTGTTAAACTTTACCACTACTCACTTAGAGGAAATCATGAACAAAATAAAATCTCACCCTACTTGAGTAAAGAAGTAAATAAGAAAATACTTATATTGGTACTAAACGCTTAAATGTGGTTAAGATCATGGCTAGTTCATCATGATTATCCCAGCCTGTCTATTTGATCCCAAACAACTAATTGAAATCTGTAAAAGTTTGGTCAATTAACCTGTTGATTTTTACATATGGCACCAGTTGAGCTCTCCACCAATTGCAGATCAGATAGTCTAGTGATGTACAGACACACTTACATGAAAACAGCACGTGTCCACTTCTCAGTCACCTAGGTTCTGTTTCAGCTGGAGGTTTGGTGGCAGGAGCAGCTGTATTCAGCTCACACTTCCCCAGGCTGGGCTATAATTTGAATGCAGTGTGGTGATAACTACAGTCATACACAGACTAAGAGCACAGCATACTGTTTCCAAAGGGTAGATTTTTAAATCATTCCCATCTTTAAGATCTGAATTTTTAGTTTACTGAAATTTTTAAAAAGTAGTAAATGTAAGGGCCCACTTCAGAAAATGTGATTAACTTTAGCCAGAATAAAATAAACATTTCTCACCATCTTTAAAGAAATCTGGCCACATAGGATTTGCATTCTTAAATTGGCACTGAAGCAGGAGGGTGGATAGTGAAACTGGTCACATGCATAGTCAGCCACCAAATCCAGTGTTTGATGATGCTCAATAAAGACCCAGCTATAAATGGGTCAGAAGGAAGGTGTCAGGTTGAGACATACCCTTTTTTTTTTTTTGGCTTTGAAAAATATTTATTCATGTCTTTCCTACTTTTAGATAGGAAAATTAGCTTCTTGCCTCTACTTTATGGGCTCATTTCATAAGCTCATATCAGAGGATCAGAAAATGGCAGGAGGGACTCATACTTGTTGCTCTGGATGGCCTGTGTTTCAAGGTAAGTTAGCTGCAGTCAGCTTACATTTTACACTGGCTACCAGAGTGAGCTATAGCGGACTGTACTTAATGACAGCCCAACTTACAACTACATATATAATTTTTTTAATTTTATAATTAAAATTTCTTTTGCATTATTATGCCTTTACTGACATGATATTGATAAAGCCACCTATCTTGATCCAGACCTCTTCAGGGGATTGTTTCCTTCAGTTCTCCTTTTCAAGTATTGCATCAAGAAAATTAACTGACCCTTAAATGATGGAGATTTGTTTTAATGAGCCGTAATGCTCATTAAACTAGTAGACTAACTGCTTCTGGCATTTAACCAAATGAATGGGAGACCAAAGGTATTATAATCTGACCTTCTTATGTCAGATTATGAGCTCACTTCCAAATTGTTAACTACCAGAAAAAGCCTAGAACAGGCCAAGTCAACATTAGCTTTTAAAAAGCCTGCCTTGAAAAACATCCTGTTTTTTGAAGTTTTTTTTTTCTTTAGGATTGTGCAGATTTGATTCAGAAAATAGCTCGATTTGTTTGTATAGAGCAAGTGTTGTGTGTATAAACTTATGATCATTATTTTAAGCCGTAGCCTCCACTCCAAAAACAGATAAAGATATGGGACACTGACTAAACAGTTCAAGGTATTTTGTAGCTGCAGTTCCTTTAGTCAGTGCCTGAAGTATTAGAAAAAGTATTGAACAATTTCCAAAGCATCAGGAATTTCCTTTTCCACCCAAGACATTCTTTTCTTCCAACAGTTCTCTGTTGAATAAAAGAAGAAAAATCTCAGCCTGATTATAAAGTTTTCTTCCTTTATTTTACAGGTTAATAATAACACACTTATGATAGGGACACAGTGAAGGGACAAAGTAGGTGATTAAATAGTTAATCCCACTAGGAGATTGTAAGTAGAAAAAAAAGTATGGGAGACCCCTGTAAGTTAATGATCACTCAAGAAGGCAGGCTTGCTTAGCAACAAAACCATGCAACAGAAGCATGAGACATGCCCCCAAACAATAAAACAATGGTGAACTGAGACCTGCATCCTGCCCAGTGAGGTCAGTAAGTTAATGAGTCCTAGGACATGCTCCTTTGAGCATATTAAAAACAAAAATATAGGGAAAAGATGACATTATACCTGAGATGATTTACCATATTTTAGTATATGTTACTGCCTTTTTGCCATTTCCATTGTGCCATGACAGTCCCAGTTTGACCATGTAGGGACAAGAAAACTCCCCTGCCCGACATGGAGGAGGAGCTGATGATGGAAGTTTGACATCTACTCAAGTATGAGGAAGGGGCTTCCCTGGTGGCGCAGTGATTGAGAATCTGCCTGCCAATGCAGGGGACACGGGTTCGAGCCCTGGTCTGGGAGGATCCCACATGCCGCGGAGCAACTAGGCCCGTGAGCCACAGCTACTGAGCCTGCGTGTCTGGAGCCTGTGCTCCGCAACAAGAGAGGCCGCGATAGTGAGAGGCCCGCGCACCGCGATGAAGAGTGGCCCCTGCTCGCTGCAACTAGAGAAAGCCCTCGCGTAGAAACGAAGATCCAACACAGCCAAAAATAAATAAATAAATAAATAAAATTTAAAAAAAAAAAAAAAAAAAAAGCAAATGCCCCTAGGAGAGAGAAGACCGCTAAGAGCTCAAGGTCTTAGTGTTCAAACTTCTTAAAAAAAAAAAAAAAAAAAGAATGAGGAAGAAGGTGGTCTTCTTTCTCTCCCCGCTTTTCCTTTGATTATAAAAGTGTAGCCCGCCTAGCTTTCGGCGTGGCACTCCCTTGCCTGCCTGCTTGTACCCCCTCACAAGGGTCCTAGTCTAATAAACTCTTTCCTTACCTGTCATTCTGCCTCTCACTGAATTCTTTCTGCGCGGAGACAGAAGAACCTATGCTCTACTAAGCCCCGAAACGTGTTCTGCCGTTTCACTTACAGGTTAATAATGTGTGTGTTGAAGTCTTTCCTCCCTAACCTTGTTTATAAATCTACCAAACCTCACCCCAGACGATGCATTTCTTTAAACTCCTCCTGTTTGGGTGAAGCTGTTACTTCCTGAGGTCCAAAACTCAGGGCACTTGTTTTCTTTTTAATAATGCTAGGGCACTTTTTCGGTGTGGTGTCTAACATGTGATTATTTAATGTTTGCCAAAATGTTTAGAATAACTTTCAATTGGCCAACTGGATTATGACTCCTTTTGTGGTTTTGTTTTTGTTTTTAAAAGTGCTTTCAATCAAACACATCTGTAATTCGCCCCACAGAATATACTGCTATTTAAAGAGTCACCAAAAACAAGGAAATTATGAGAAACTGTCTTGAGGGAGAGGAGCCTAAGGCGACTGTACGACTGAAAGTAATGTGGTGCTGTGGAGGGGATCCCTGGGTAAGACGTTATGGAAAACGATGGAAATCGGAATAAACTCCGGGCTTTATTTTGTAATACTGTATCAGTATTGGGGTTTACTAACAAATGTGCCATAATAATGTAAGCTGTTAATAATAGGGGAAACTGGGGTACAGAGGAACTCTCCATACTATCTCATTTTTTCTGTAAATCTAAAGCTGTTCTAAAAACAGTTATATTCAATATAAACTGTTCTAAAAACTGCTTATAAAAAACAAAAACAAAAACCTAAAGTGATTACTTGAACTTCAGTTGTTTTAACTTTTTACTCTTTTATCCATTTGTTTAGCTGATTATTCTGCTCCCTAACGACCTTTTTATTTTCATAACTGCTGGAGAGGCTGCCTGCTGGATGAGACACATGAGACTATTATAGACACTTGGGTTCTGAATAAACTATTTGAATAAAGGTCAACATGATTGTTTGTTTTTATTCTTATTCTAAAAGAAATGAAACCATCTGGCACCTTTTACTTGTACCCTTTTATCCGCCTCTCTAATATTATATTTTCCTCAAAAAATTAAAGTGCATAAATGTTCTTTTAAATTCACAGTGTGCAGTGGTTGAGAATCCGCCTGCCAACGCAGGGACACATGTTCGAGCCCTGGACCGGGGAGGGGACCCACATGCTGCGGAGCAACTAAGCCCGTGCGCCACAACTACTGAGCCTGCGCTCTAGAGCCCGGGAGCCACAACTACTGAAGCCCGCGCGCCTAGAGTCCGTGCTCCGCAACGAGAAGCCACCGCAATGAGAAGCCCGCGCACCGCAATGAAGAGTAGCCCTGACTTGCCGCAACTAGAGAAAGCCCGCGCGCAGCAACGAAGACCCAATGCAGCCGAAAATAAATAAAGTAATTAATTTAAAAAAATAAATTCACAGTGTCAGGGTATTTTACCACAGCCTAAGAGATCAGTTCCGTGAAATGAGGTGCCTAACGGCAGACTTCACCCCACCAACAAATGCAAATAAAAAGGCGTCCAAAGCGTGGCTCGCCGGGCGAGCAGCAGAGACCCCGCCGGCCGGGCGAGGGCCGCCGGGAGCCCCGCAGAGGTTGGGGTGGGGGGAACTGGGTCTTCGGCGGCGCGGAGCCGTGGCCGCGGACCCCAGCCCGAGTCTCCGCCGCGCGCCGGCCGGAGTGTCTGAGTCGTCGCGAGGAAGCGCAGGGCGGGAAGGCGGGCCGGCTCTGCTCCCCGGAGAGCGTCGCGGCTGGTGGAGGCCCTGCTCTTTGACCTGGATCCCGGGGCGGATCCCGCCCAGGGCAGCGTGCCCTCCGCCCAGGTTAGGTCGGGGCTGCACCTGGCTCGGGGGCGTCGCGCACTGCCACGCTTTACTCTGCGCAATTAGGGGCCTGGGGGTGGCTCCCCCTAGACGGTGGGGGCGGAGGTGAGCTGGCCAACTGCCCCCTGTGCAGCAGCTCCCGAGAGGGAAAAGGGGGTGGGCAGGGCAGGCCTCACCCGTCTGGGGGCAGAGGTGAGGGGTCTGGGGTGGGGGGTGGGTCCCGACTCCTGGGCCACTAAGGGAGTCTGTCTTTAACTTGGGCTCTGGAATCCACTCTCCCGACCCCTCACTAGCTGGTCTCTTAGACCTGGGAGGGACCAGGTATGGGGATTTTTAAAATACCTGAGGTAGTTCTGATTTGCAGTAGGTTGAGAATCGCTCTTTATTTCCTAGTGCTGACTTTCTCTTAGCTCGGACTTGCCAGTGCCCCTCATGACAGCTCCCAGGCCGTTTTTTTTTCAACTTCTGCTTCTCCTTGACTGATTCTCTCCGTATTTCCCGATTTGAACCAGATTTGTTTTCCCAGAGCTTTCCACCAGCCATTATCTGTCCTTTGGTCATTTACCCTTTCCAGTTTGGATTCCCATGAAAGGAAATGGAATCTATTGATTCACTGCCATTGTCTGGGGGGGGGGGGCTTTGTGGCCCCAATCCCCTCCCAGGTTGCAGGCCAGCCTGTCCCACAACTGCTAGTTGGGTGCTCTCATCAGGGGTGAGAGGGGCACCACAGGAACCCATGGAACAAAACAGGCCTGGGACCCGGCAGTGTCTCTTACTTAGGTTGACTTGCCTAGTTAGCAATCACCTACCCTAGGATGCTTTGGATTTTCCACTGGAAAACTGCACATTGTCTTCAAAAGGGCCTTTGACTCAGAAAATGTCTCATGTTAATTCAGCAGTTTCCGTAAGTAGCACTTAAACTCTAGGAGTTGGCTGTATCAGATGCAATGTATGTACTGTGGCTGCTAACATGAAACAATTTCTTCTTATTCAGTCAACTAAAAAAGAAACCCTGTTATTCCTCTCCCAACTTGCCTTTTAGTTTGTGGGTAAGAACAACTGTATATGTGTGTTTCACAGGGTGTGTGGGGGGGGGGTACTTTAAAAAGTTCTTCTTGCCATATTTGGGAGCAGACATGTGAAGTGGTGGGACTGACACATTTCACTGGGTCTGAAGAGTCCTCTGGGGTGGGGGGTGTGATGAAGCAGAGGCAAGAGTCCCAGTTTCTCTAGTGTCCCCACACTCCTATGAGGCCTTTTCTTCCTATTCTCCCACTCATCTTCTCCTCCAGTTGAGAATTCCTGTTGTTTCGTCCCCAGTCTCTGCTTTGGAGAATAGAACCCCTACTTCTTTTGGCAGTTGTTCCTCCCTCCACTCCAAACCAGAGTCCAGAGAGAGGCTGCAGTGTACTGTGACTCCTGGACTCCAGGTGGCTCCTGATTCATGACAGGCCGATCAAAGGCCCTCCCTGGCATCCTTTGAAGTGGAAGTTGGAAGGACAGTCTGTCCTTCTCATGATCTGCACATTAAGATATAAAAATTAAGAGCTACTGGCAGTATAGTTGGTTGTATACTGGCAGCATGTGGTGAATGCTGATTTACAGTAGGAGACAATAAAGCTGATCTGCAAAGAGAAGCAGACAGGAGAGGCAAGGAGCCCCAGTGGCAGTGGTGTTCATGTTCCTGACATTTAGCTGTAACCCTGTCCTTTCTGCAGTTTGGCTCTTCAACCCTTCCTTCAATATGTGTAATCCCCAGTGTCCTCCTAGTAATGCACAAGTGTATCAGTTATCTATTGCTGCATAAAAATTCACCCCAGAATTCCGTGGCTGGAAACAACAAACATTTATTATCTCACAGTTTCTATTGGTCAGGAATTGAGGAGTAGCCTAGCTGAGTGGTTCCAGCCATTTGCAGTCAAGGTGTCAGCTGGGGCTACAGTTCTCTGAAGGCTTGGCTGTGACAGACTTGGAAGGATCCACTTCCAAGATGAATGGCTCTTGTCTTGGCAGAAGGCTCAGTTCTCTATGGGCTGCTGGCAGACCTACTTCATTGGCTGTTGGTACGAGACCTTGGCTCCTCACCACATGGACCTCTCCACAGGCTGCTTGAGTGTCCTCACAACATGGCAGCTACCTTCCCCCAGAGCAAGCGATCCAAGAGAGCAAGGAGGAAGCCACAGTGCCTTTTATGACCTAGTCTCTGAAGCTGCACACTGTCACTTCCACTTTAATCTGTTCTTTAGAAGCAGATCACTATGTCCAGCCCACCCTCAAGAGGAGGACAATTAGGCTCCACACAAGTAATCAACATGTATCTAATTCTGTGGTCTTTCTGTTCTCGCTGACCACTGCCTTCTTCTTGCCTCTGGGACTTAGGTGTTTCCTCACTATACCAACTAAAAGCTGTCCTCTGGGGTGTCTAGGTCTTTCGGAGGTGCCCTGGGGCCTCAGGAGTTCTGTTTTATCCTGTCTTTTCAACTCTGATACAACTTAGTGAATCTATTCCATGTAAAAGGCAGTTCTGCCTTGGCAGGACACCAATCCCTCCCCCACACTGTGGGGTTAGAGAATAATTTTAAACCAAAAAATGAGGGCACCGTATGTGAACAGAGTATTTAAAATTTGTGCTGCTCCAAAGCTCTGGGGCTCAAGGTTGTTTTACCTACATACTTTTATTTCTTAGGGAGGTGAGAGGGATCTTAAGAACTAATAGTGACCAGTGATTTCTCTGGTGGTCAGTTCCATGAAACACAAAGGAGGAGTTTGAGGAAGGAGTGGATGGTCAACCTGCAATCGCTATGGTGACAGGTCATGTGGAGGACTGAGAGAGGCAGTGGATGTGATTTCTCAGAAAGCTGTCCAGTGGAGAGATGGGAGCAGGAGGGCAGGAGCCACACTGTGAGGGGCGGGTGAACCCATCAGGGCTCTCGGTTGTAAGCAACAGATACTGACCAGGCCGATGTGAGCAGAAAAGAATTTAGTGAAAGGATATGGCGATAATCATAGAATTTCTGGGAACACTGACGAAGCAGCTTCTGAAAATGGGCTGGAAGAGGAAGACTGGCCAGAGCCCAGATCATGTTGCAGACACAGTGACTACCAACCATCATGGACTCCAGAGACAGTGGCCTATAACACTGACACCTCCCAGAACACTGGACATTGCTGCCACAGCTACCAAAATGGACACGCCACTGCCCCACTTCTCAGCGTCACTTGCTCCCAATGCAAAGTTCAAGGCAGATCCATCTGGCTGAGTCTAGATCATCTGCCTGTGCCTTGTTTGCCAAGGAGCTAGGAAAGCAAGCCTTTTCAGCTTCTGACACTGGAGGTGGGCTCAACCTCCCACCAACATGCAAAGGGTGGGGAATCTTCAAACGTGAAGAAGACCCTGATCCAGGCAGCCCACACTCCTCAGAGTTCACTCCAGGAAGTAAGAAACTTGAGGGTCCAAGATCATTCTTGTAAGAAGTTTGGAGGGAAAGGGAAACAGAGTGGTGAACTAAGGGAAGAGCAAAACCAAAGGGTCTTTTCTTTTCTTTTTGGTAAAATTAAGGGACCTGAGCAGTTTCACAGAGAAGAAACAAAGTTTCTTGACAAGACAAGGAAGCTGGCACCCCATTCTGCCTCTAGCATCAGGACAGAACTGTTCAAAGACAAGACCACTTTGAACAAAAGGACATGCTTCTGAAATAAAGGAACTAAAAGCATTACTCATGACTCTTCAAAAATTTCACATAGTCTTTCTTGGTCTGCTTATTAATTACATTATCCCCATATTAAGAATGTTGCCAGGACTTCCCTGGTGGCGCAGTGGATAAGACTCCTCGCTCCCAATGCAGGGGGCCCGGGTTCAATCCCTGGTTGGGGAACTAGATCCCACATGCATACCACAACTAAGAGTTCGCATGCCACAACTAAGGAGCCCTCAAGCTGCAACTAAGGAGCCCACGTGGTGCAACTAAGGAGCTGGTGAGCCGCAACTAAGGAGCCCCCCTGCTGCAACTAAGACCCAGCACAAATAAATAAATAAATATTAAAAAAAAAGAAGAAGAAGAATGTTGCCTAGCACAGAGCAGGATTAAATAAATATTTTTGTAATGAAAAAATTTGTAGTTGTCTGTTGCCTTTAATTAACATCTAAATAGATACCATATTCTTCTATAATTAAAATATGGAAATGTCCATGAACAAAATAGATAAATTTTTTGTCATATGCCTAGGAAAGAATGGTGGCAATAAGATACATCCAAGGTTTCAGCAGCAACATCTACGCAGCCAGGGCGTGGTCAGTGTTTGGGGACAGAGGTAAATATCCGCAATCCGTGCATACCTTTGATTTCTTCTTTTAGTGCCTAAGGAAGCAGAAGAGCATCATCATTGTTTTGTATTTGACACTGATTACAATAAGTCTCTATGGGAGTATTTTTATATAGCTCTATCTCTGTAGGAAACTTTGCACACACTTTCTTTAAACAATGTTTCCTTTTTTTTTTTAGAATCAGTATTTAAGCTGGCTCAAAAATCAAAAGGCATAAAAGGCATGCAGTAAAGTCTCCCTCCCACAACTGTCCCCCAGTTTCCACCTCCAAACCAAATAGAGAACTGTTGGTATTTTCATGTGCATCTTTGCAAGGATTTAAAAATGCATATTCAAACTAATATGAATATATATTCCATCCCAATACCTTTTTAAAACACAAACGATAGTATTTCAAACACATTGTTCTGCACTCTCTTTTTCCCTAACACTGGGGATCTTTCCATATCAGGCATAAAGCACACCCTCATTCTTTTTTGTATCAGCATAGCATTCCATTATATGTATCATAACTTTTTAGCCTGTCCCCTAATGAAGAACTTTCAGGCTGTTTTTTTGTGTTTCGCTATTTTGAGCAAAGAATAGCTGTTCTTTAAAACCACACTGGGAGTTCCCTGGTGGTCTAGTGGTTAGGATTCCACGCTTTCACTGCGGAGGCCTGGGTTCAATCCCTGGTTGGGGAACTGAGATTCCACAAGCTGAGCAGCACAGCCAAAATTTTAAAAAATTACTTGAATAAAAGAAAATATATAGCTTCATGTAAAAAAAAAATTTTTTTTAAATAAAAAGATAAAACCACACTAATCAGCACCAATTCCCCAATTTTACTCTAAATCAGAAAATAAAGTTGTAAATTATGAGATTTGCTTAAGGCTACAAATGATGTCAGGGCCCAAGTGTAAATGGGCAACCACAATCAAATAGATATTTAGCTCCTGAAGTACCAGGAGACAAACTACAGGACCTGAATGAGGCATGGGAGTCTAAGTCCTTTTATACTAGGCCCAAGACACCACAGTGGGGTAGACATTTTTTTCCAGTCTATCCAGCAATCTCCCTTCTCCCTTTCCACTTTAACTGTGTACTGCTGGTGGGACTACCAATTGACCTGTACTGAGGTAGCTATGTGCCCCTGGACCAGCCTGACTGGTCCAGGGGAGGCACATGACTCAAACTGGGCCAATCAGAGTCTTCCCTGGGATTTTTCAGTGTAGAGCCTTCTCTCTTGGTCACCACAGATATACCTTGTCTTATTGCACTTTGCTTTACTGTATTTTGCAGATATTGTGTTTTCTCACAAACTGAAGGTTTGTGGCATCCCTGTATTATCAGATGATGATTAGCATTTTTTAGCAAAGTATTTTTAAATTAAGATATGTAGATTTTTTTTTTTTTTAGACATAATGCTACTGCACACTTGCTAGATAAAATATAGTGTAAGCATAACTTTTATATACACTGGGAAACCAAAAAAATTCATGTGCTTGATTTATCATCATGGTCTGGAACCAAGCCTGCAATATCTCTGAGGTATGCCTGCATACTGGAATACTGTCGCTTGGAGGCAACTTGGAGTCCTGTTCCCCACCAAGGAGAGAAAGCCCATCTCCAGTAGGAGAAAATGAGGCCAACATACAGAAACTGGAAGCTCAGAAAAAGAGAATATGAAAGAACAAGCAGATGAACTTAAGACCCTGAATCTAGATAATTTCATTACATGGGCCAATTAATTACCTTTGTTTGCTAATGCTCGTTTTAACTTTGTCTCTGCCACTTACAACAAAGAGAATACTAACACATGCGGTCAAGTTTATTGAGTCAGAAGGATCCTTAGAGATAATCTAGTCCTATCTCCATCTTTGATAAAAAAAGAAAAAGAGTTTATCCCTTGTCCAAAGTCAGCAAGTGAGCAACAGCAAGTGAGATAGAACCTGAACCCAGGGAATCCTGACATCCTGGCCACCCCTGATGCCAGGAGCTGTGGTTGTGTTGGGAGCCAATGAGCTGCCCCACCATCTCCATATTCACAATAAGCCCCTCAGCTCTGCAGATAAGCAGAAATGCCCCTGGAAAAAAAAGCCTCATGTCACTGCTGCGAGAGGGAAACACAGTGCCCTGAGCCACATGCTCTCTGCTTTCTGCAGGCATGGAATGTTCCCTAGAGGCTGTCCCTGTGTCTCGGCCACAATTCTTAAAGCCTCTGTGGCTAAATGAGGGCCCAGTCACAGCTTCACATGAAAGACCCTGGACAGAGAAACCATCCAGGCTTTGATCCCTAAGCCCTGTGCACTTCCTCTTCCAGGGCCTTCTCCCCACTCTCTTGCAGCCCTCAGAGGGCTCCCCAACACAGGTCACAGGATCTTACAGCTACAGAGGGCCTTAGAGATCACTTGGGTCACTTTAAATAGGTCAAGAAACTGAGGCCCTAGTGGGGAAATGACTTGGCCAAAGTCCCCCAGTTTATAAGATGTAGAATAGGTAAACATTTTTCAGCACCCGCTATGGTGCTGGGGACACAAATGAAAAAGGCATGGGAAAATGATAAAAAAGGTAAGGAAAGTAACTCAAGCCCACAAGAAATGGATTCAGCACAGACAGCGATGGATGCTGCCAGACCACAAGCCAGCTCAGCGCTGCTACGGGTACTGGTAGGAAGAAGCATCTGCTACTGCACTGGCCGTTTGTGGAGGAGGTAGCCCAGGAGCGGGACAGCTGGAGGTGCAACAGGCAGAGAGGCACAGGGCACTGGGCCCAGGAGAGCAGGTGAGGAAAGGCTGGGAACCTGCTGCAATTCACCAGGAAAAGCCTGACTTTGAGTCAGGCCCACGGAGGGGAGACTGAGGCCGACCACACAGAGGATCGGAAATCCCAGATGAGGGTGGGACCGGGCTCCATGGGCAACCAGGGTGCCCACGGGAGGGTTCTGAGTAGGAGAACAAGGGCAGAGGCACCCTTTGGGGAGGATGATGGACAACAGACAGAAAAGAGGGCAGAGAAAGGGAGAGGGCAACTGCTATTTGCCAAACGCCTTCCCCATGCCAGCACAAGGCGGGCACGTGTGGCCAGCACCTCACGTGATCTTCACCAGCGAGGACTCTGAAGCTCCAGTCATACTGTAACGTGCGGAGCTGGGATGCACCAGCTCACCCGACACAGAAGGGAACACGGCGCTTGCTCTCCTCTGTGTGGCTGCTCCCCAGGGTGGGGACAGGATGGATGGGGAAGGAATCCTCATCATCCTGCCATCGCTGGGGCCTGGCCCAAAGCATATGGCAGTGACGCCCTCTGCCACTGCCTCCTGCATCACCCACCCCACGACAAGCAGTGCTTGGCCCAGCAAAGCGGCTGCTATGGTAACCCAGGCAGTAGCTGCTCCAGGTTAAAAGTACACCAATGCCAGGAGGTGAATTCTCTGAAATGGAAAGCCTTTCAGGCATTAAACATTTAATTTATCTGTAAATCAATAACAAAACCCAGGCCAGCTCTCCTTACTCTCTATAAACTCTCAACAAATACTGATTGAGCTGTTTTATGTACCAGGTCCTTTGTTAGGTGTTGGGGACACAGCAGTGAAGAAAACGACCTGGGTTGTATAAGTGAATCACTCTGCTGTACACCTAAAACTAATACAACATTGTTAATCAACTATGCTCCCATATAAAATGAAAATTACAAAAAAAAAAAAAAAGAAGAAAAGAAAAAGAAAAGACCTGGCCCTGGCCTGCATAGTCTGCTTCCAGGGCAACGACAGACAAGTGAGCAACGTTCTCCAGCAAGGACAGGGCCAGGGAAGGTACATGTTCAGTAAGGGCCCAAAGGAAACCTTGAGCCCAAGATGATGTAGGTGATATTCTCCCAAGCGGAGGAAATTGCTGCCCCCTGAACTTGGTGCAGGTTCCTCGCAGCATTTATAGGTAACAGTGATGATGATGGTGACAGCGGCTGACATTTATGAAGGACTTACCATGTGTCAGACACTGTTCTCAGTGCTTTACATGACTTTACCACTAATCCTCAAAAGAGCCCTTTGAGGCAAATCCTATTACTCTCCCTGTTACAGATTAGGAAACTGAGGCACAGGGAGGTTAAGTAATTTGCTCAAGGTCACAGAGCAGAAAGTAGCAGAGCCCAGATTTGAAATGTGGGCAGTCCAACTCCAGAACCTGTATCCTTGTAACCATGGCTTCAGGCCAGGGGATGTGCTGTACTTAACAGCACCCCCAGGAGCCCAGTTGCACTAGGTAGCCTGAGTAGTTTTGATAACAAAACCCAAAGTCCTACCAGTTGGGGATGATCTGGGCCAGCTGGGTCTTCCCTGCCTTGTCTTCTACCTTGGCTCCAACCCCTGGGATCACATGGGGCTAGAAGTGCTTCTGGAGGACAGAAGTGGTTGCTGTTTCACCCCAGACTGCCCAGTCAGACCAGCAGCATGCCTTAGGGCTGTACGTGCCCACATCCAGTGAAAGTGGACTCCACAAGGAACCCAAAGATGGATCCAACAAGGAACCGGACCACAAAGGGCTGGCAGGGCCAAGGCGTGGCAGCAGGGACCTAAGCATCCAGGACACAAGGCAGAAAAGCTGGAGTCAGACGGTGGAGGGCATTCATTCCCTGCCAGGCAGGTGGGAAAGCAGCATTTGAGCCTGGCAGAGGAGTGAGGGAGGGGCAGCTCAGGCAGGAGGTCTGATCTGGACAAAGGTCCAGATGCATGGAGAGACCAATGGGCAGGGCCCAGATGGAGGATCTGGGCCAAAAAGGGTGGGGAAAGGCCTGGAAGAGCAGTCTGGAACACCTGGACTTGACTTTCATGACCAAAGCTGTGCTTTACAAAAGTTAAACTAGTTCACAAAGTGCAACTTTCCAGAACGATGTCAAACACACTGGCTGAATGGGGTGAGCTTATAGACATAGGCCCAAGGGTCAAGGCTGGGATAAATTCCAAGTAAAATAAGCATAGAAAATGAATAAGTTGGGCCTTAGTCTGGTTTAATCTGGTGTTCCAGACCCCTGCTGTTGTCATTGGGTCTGGGGCAGCTGGAGCAATTTTCAATCAGGCCATCCCTCAGTTTACCCAATTTAGGACTACTTTAGTAGTCCTAAAAGAGGCTTAAAAAAATGTTCAAATCTACAAAAACATATTTTCGTACTCCTGTGTTTACAAATACTATTCAATATGCAACAATAACAGTACACAGTAAACATCAGTAGCACTATACAGGGAAATGCAAAATAACTATTGGGCGGCCTGTTTTCAATTTTGAATAAAATTCATATTTGCCTACAATCCGATCCCAGATAGTTTCAGTTTATGTTTTTCTCGGATCCTGAGTCCTGTTCACATGATTGTGGTATTGCATTATTCTTTCCTAGGACTGGTGGTACAATACCATCTCCACTTGCAGGCCCTTTCAGATGCGGAGACCAGTGGCAAAGCCTCTACTGACCTGATTTACCATCTGGTGCTGCTGGACAGTTCTCTTCTCCTTAAATTCTTCCGATTCGATTTGAATTTCATACATTGCCCCACAGCCTCCTGAAATAAATGTGATTTGAAAGTGTTTCAATTATTAAGTTACAGCAGCCACAGTTCCTTATGTCCTTGAAGTAAGTAACACACGATCCAAAGAAGGTCTGAACGTTATCATTCAGCAGAAAGTTGCTAAGATTGTTAGAAGATCATGGCTTACAATCTGACCACGTCCTCCTCCTGGCAGGCTGCCTCGATCCAAAACATGCTCTTCCTTTGGTAAGGCACTTGCACTGCCCAGAATTTTGCTTCTGGGGTAGGAAAGATAAGGCACAAAACATGCAAAGCCTAGGAAATGTAGGTTTTCCTACTATTTCCTTTTATTAAACCAGCAAATGCCATGGAAGAAGGTGGGAGGGACTGAATTTCAGGGCTCCATCTCCCAAAGAACTAGCAATTGGTATTTTTAAAAATGCAAAAACACACTAAAATCTGATTCAAAAACCATGTGCAATACTATCCAAAATAAAAGGAACAAGGAAGCATGAGAGACAGGGACACAGCATTACAATAAACAGTGAAAACATGCTGGTCATGGAGCTGGGCTCTCCAGCACCCCTGCTCTACAAGCAGCATTAAGGGTTTCCCCCTGGGGTGCGGCAGGGAGGGGGTGGCTATCCGGGGATGCTCTCAAGGCAGAGCTTGTGTGGACCCATCCACCCCCAGCCTGAGCTTTGTCTCCACATGGCTGGAG
This sequence comes from Balaenoptera musculus, assembly GCF_009873245.2. NCBI lineage: Eukaryota > Metazoa > Chordata > Mammalia > Artiodactyla > Balaenopteridae > Balaenoptera > Balaenoptera musculus. The sequence goes on from NC_045797.1 coordinate 25,966,237, forward strand.
AGCTAGTGTTGATGACTGATGATAATAAAACGTGCTGCTCTAGCATGAAACAATGCGGCAAGAAAGAACTCAGTAGGCTTTGTTAAGCTTTTCTCATGTGTTCTGGGAGCCTAAGCTTTGGCTAAACCAAGGTTCCTAGCCTTGATCCCCTTTCTGCACTCAACCCAGGGCTGGGCAGAGTGAGACTGGAGGTCAAGTTCCAGCTCTCCCTTAACTGGGCCTGAGGCAGGTACAGGACTGGTGACATCAAGACCTCAGCAATGGGACTTCCCTGGTGGCACAGTGGTTAAGAATCTGCCTGCCAATGCAGGGGACACGGGTTCGAGCCCTGGTCCGGGAAGGTCCCACATGCCGCAGAGCAACTAAGCCCGTGCTCCACAACTACTGAGCCTGCGCTCTAGAGCCCGTGAGCCACAACTACTGAAGCCCACACACCTAGAGCCTGTGCTCTGCAACAGGAGAAGCCACTGCAATGAGAAGCCCGCCCACCGCAACGAAGAGTAGCCTGCGCTCGCGCAACTAGAGAAAGCCCGCGCGCAGCAATGAAGACCCAACACGGCCAAAAATAAATAAATTTAAAAAAAAAAAAAAAGACCTCAGCATTGCCCTGGGACCCCTGCAGAGGGCTCACCCAACCTACCATTCCAACAGATCTTTAGATTGGTTAATTTCCTATAGTGCCCAGAATAAAACTACTTTCTAAACTTTCTCCCTATCCTTGTAAATGTTACATTCCCAGAGAAGCCAGTGAGCCCTCGAGCAATGCAGAGTGACAAAGACTGTGTCTGGGTGTGGGAGATGCCACCCCTGGCCAGCTCTTCCACATGTGTGTCTAGATAAAGGCCTTATCTTCCCCGTCTGGTGTGGGCAGAAGCTGATATTCCAGCCTGCTCCTAACTCACAGTCAGCATGAACTTCGAGGTGCCAGCGGCCATCTGAGAAAGGCAGGGCCTGGCTGGGGCTGGTCATTGGGCTCAGGACAGAGTTTGCCCTGGGTCCTGGCTCTGCCGCCTATTCCCTGTGAAGGGCTAGGCAGGTTCTTAGGCCTCTCTGGGCTCGTCTTCCAGCTCTGGCATTCTAGGATGTCAGAAGAATGTGGGGAAATTAAAGTCTGGCTCATCTCAAAGTCAAATTAAAGGCTGTGGACCTGAGCCCCAGGGTGACTGAACAGGATCTAATCTGAGCTGGGCCAAGCTGGCAACCACAAGTCCTTGCAGTTCCCCGCCAATGTTTCTGCATCCCCACCTCCACCCTTCCAGCGGGAGAGGCCAAGGTCTATGTGTCCAAAAGCCACATGTATTGAGAAGTCACTGATGGCGAGTTCCATCCAAGCCCCCTGCCCTCTACCCCTCCAGTGGGTAAAATCTTACCAAACTCTGTGGGAAAGATGAGAAAAACTTTACCTGAAATGTCAGTGACTTTGATAGCTGTAGCTTGAGGAAACTTTTCTTTGAGAATTTGGGTCACTTTGAGCTCCCCCTCAGTCTGCGAGGCAAACATACGCTGGGCACAGTGGAGAAGAGGAAGCTGCCACAGAACAGAGGAGAGTCACTGTGCAGGCCCCCCCTGCCCTCCCCTGCAAGGCTGGGCCCCGGGCTAAGTCAGGGGGACTGCATGGTGTCCAATGTCCATTTAAGCTCTCCAGGATGCAGAATAAACTTTTTTTGAGGGGGGAGTGGAGTTGTGAATAACTCACTTTGACTCTAGAGATAACAAGGCCCCCAACTTAATTCAACAAATGTTTAACTCCTCATGCTAGTGAGACACTATCATGATGACGGTTTAATAAGTGAGGCGCCTGAAGCACTAAGTAATATGCCAAGGTTGGATCCCTTAATAAGATGCAGAGTCAGGAGAGGCCAGGCAGCCTGGCTCAGGCGTGCCCTGCTTAGGCCAGCACGCCAATGACCATGTACTGATGGGGCCAAATGCCACCCACCCGTTAGGCCTGATTAACATTCTACATTCTCTCCAGTGGGATGTAACCCTGTGACCTACTGCTCAATAAGCCAGCTACCCTTTGCAATTCTTACTGGGAGAAGAAACAGAATTCTATTAAAGGACCTGAAGTCAGAACATTTTTAGATTATTTACCATTGGCAGTAACACTCCCCCCTCCCCCAGTGGCTACCCTAAGGACCCAGTGCTTCTGATGGGAATGTGTCTCAACCCTTACGGATGAAAGAGCACAAAACCATGTCGGCAGCCCCTTGGCTGCGTTGAGCACATGCTAAAAGGGGAGACTGAAAATAGAGCATGGCAGGCCTTCAATGTCAGGCTAAAGATTTTGGACTTTGTTAGACAGGCTTCCTGGTGCCAAAGTAACAGTGCCTTTTGAAGCAAGTCAGGAAAGATTCCCAGATAACAGTATCATTACAAAGGGAGTAGTACCAAGCATCCCTAACTGGAGGAGGAAGGCGGGTGGAACGCTGTTCATCAAGTGCTGGTGCTGACGGTTACATCCCTTCACCTCCTCAGTCCTGCCCATCCTCAGGCCTTTTCTGACGGCCCAGAGCAGGGTCCTGGGTTATAGAACCTCAGAGCTCCTTCCTTAAAATGCCCTGTGCACTGACTCTTTCACCAACTGGTCTTAGAGGCCAAGACTGAGTCTGTCTTGTTACTGCAGTCTTCCAGAGCTGACCCAGGGCAGACCCTCAGGAGGACTTGGGTTATGGATGAATGAGTGAATGAATGAATGAGCAGGGGAAGAACCACACGATTCAGGGCATATGTACTGGGCACCTGCAAAGAAGTCCTGATTCTAGCAGGCAACTGAAATGCAGGTCAGGAGAAAGATCTGGAGGGAGGCTGTGTGAGTGATGTACAGAGGGACAGAATCTTAAGTTGTGGGCCTGGGTAAGACTGGGGGGCGGGGGGGAATGGGACCTCCTCTGAAGACAGTGCCCTGGGGGGCAAAGGCAGAGGGTAGCCAGGTGGCAGGCAGAAGCGGCAATCACTAAGGAGTGAGGGTGGTTAGCACTGCTGACTCCTTGGGAGAAGCCTTTTCCTCATCTCAGCTGATCTGCAGGCAGCGAGCGCCTTTAAACCAGTAATCTACTGACAAAATCCCCGGAAAGCCGACTGTCCACTCTGAAAGTCACCAGCAGAAGTGCCCTTCATGCTTGGGGGAGGCAGGTCCAAGAGAAGGAGGAATGTGAGAGGAAAGCGAAAGAAGTGAAGTGAGGAAAGAATGAATCAGAAAGGGGGGAGAGAAAATTAGCAGGGCGCGTGGTGAGTGCCCTCTGCTGGCTTCCTACCCCGGGAGTATGGGATTTGGGGAGGGTCAAGGTCACAGAAGCCAGGCGGACTTTCCGGAGCTCTGACCCAGCCAACAGTCCCCGGCACGCACGCCGCGACTCCGGGTTATGAGTCCCATGTCTTCGGCTCAGTAAATCAACATTGCTTTTCCCGTGCCCGCTGTATTATGACTGTTTATGTATCTATTCCCCTCGGCCTCAACCCCCACCCCGTTCGGGAGCTTCCCCAGCACGCGCCAGGCCTGACACTTCTCCCAGTGCCCGTAGTCGGGCCCACTAAATGAACGAACCAACCAGTGAGTGAAGGAGAGAAATGAAGGGCAGGTCCTGGGCCCGGCGCGCCGCCCTCTGTGGACCAGTTCCCCAGCCGCGGCCGCGGCCGACCCCGTGGTCCCAGCGCAGCTCCCGCCCAGGGGAGAGCAGCCCGGTCCCCGCCCGCGCTCACCCGGCGGGTCCCGCGGAGCAGAGACGCTGCCGCGGCCGGGCTCCACGCCGCCATGCCCGGCCGACGCGGCCCGCCGTCTGAGGTCGCCTTGTCGCCCAAAAGACGCGGAGCCTGGGACCAGAGCCGCCGCCGCCACGGGCTAGGTCGCCCCCTGCCGTCCGGAGGCCGCGAGCCGCCCCCGCACGCCCGGGGCCGCGCCGCCCCGCCCACGCCCAGGGCCCCGCCCTCTGCCCTGGCTCTCGCCCCGCTTCTCCTGCCTCCCAAGCCTCGCCCCCAGCGGGTCCTTCCTCCTCTGCCTAGAAGCCGGTGCTAGGTGCTCGGTCCTGCAGGACTTTCCCTCGTCCCAAGGACCCTGGTGCCCTAGGTGGAACGCCTCCATTCCAACTCCCCACCCGAAAACTTGCTGCTAAACTGAGGAGCTTGGGTTTCTCCCTCCAGGAGGGAACCAGGAGAGGATTTTAAGCAGGGGAGTCGTTTTCAGATTCGCGTTTTAGAAAGATCACTCGCTCCTGCAAGGAGCGGGGACAGAAGGAGGCTGAAATTGGAGACGAGGACAGAAGTCCCAAGGCTATTGCAATGGTCCAAGTGAGACTTGAGGCCTGAACTAGAGCAGCAGCAGCAGCAGCAGGGATGGGAGGAGTGGACTGAGACACCTGGGAGGTGGATGGACTGCAGTGACCGGATTGGCGGATGAGGGGATGAAGGCGGCAGGGAGGACTCTCAGGGTTCTGGCTTGGACAATGAAATGAGTAGAGGAGAACTAGGTTTGGGGTGAAGGGGGTCGACTAACTCAGTTTTGGATCTGTCTGAGTCTAAGGTGCCTGCAGGACACGGCCCAGCAGAGATGCTGCTGGAGACACAGACCTTGGATTCTTCACAATGCAGTGGAAACTGACACCATCAGGGACCGGTATTGATAGGGACTGAGTAAAGGGACAAAGTAGGTGATTAAATAGTTAATCCCACTGAGGAATCATAAGTAAAGAAAAAAGTATAGAAGACCCCTGTAAGTTAACGATCACCCAAGAAAGTAGGTTTGCTTAATCACAAAACCAAGCAGGCTTGCCTAGCAACAAAACCACGCAACAGAAGCATGAGACATGCCCCAAAACAATAAAACAATGGTGTAATGAGACCCACATCCTACCCAGTAAGTTCAGGAAGTTGATGATGCCTAAGACATACTTCTCTGCATGCACTGAAAACAGTAATATAAGGAAAAGGTGACATTATACTGAAACCTGAGATGATTTATCACATTTTAGTATATGTTACTGCCTTTTTGCTCATTTCCATTGTGCCACAGCAGTCCCAGTTTGACCATGTAGGGACAAGAAAACTCCCCCACCTGACATGGAGGATGAACTGATGATGGAAGCTTGACATCTACTGAAGAATGAGGAAGGTGGTGGTCTTCTCCCCCTCCCCACTTCTCCTTTGATCATAGAGCTGTAGCCCACTAAGCTCTCGGGGCAGCACCCTCTTGCCGGCTGCTTGTAAACCTCACAAGCATCCTATTCTAATAAATCACTTATCTATCACTTTGCCTCTTGCTGCATTCTTTCTGCTCTGAGCCATAAAGAACCAGAGCTCCTTGGAGCCCCGAGACACATTTCTGCGGTTTCAGTATGATTATCAGCAAATCTGCCCCACTGCTGGAATACTTCAGATAGATATCACAAGCCAAAATTCAGCCAAGCCCTTTTTCTCGTAGGATATTTGCAGCATGTGGTCTGGTATACACTGAAGGATGTACCAGGTCTTTTTCGTATTGCATTCTGGCTTATACAATCAACATGTTCAGTGTTGCACTTGGATGGGTTGGGCAAGCAGATAGGGTAGGAGGTCCCCGGAGAAAGAGAATCAGGCATGACTTTCTTGACATGAGCCATTTCTGGCCTAAGTCATTTTGTGATCTAAGCCTGGCCACAACGCTTGCCCTTGAACAGGTCTCAGTAATTAATGATCTTAAGGAAATAAAAGAATGCAGGAACAAACGACTGTAACCCGGCAAGAGAAGTAACAATAGCAAAGATAATAAATCACTTATAAAGACTCCCAGTTCTGTTTCAACGGTAAAGATTAGCCTGGCGCACACTCTTGAGTTGTTTTGCAGAATTCGAACACCATCCCCACCCACCTTGAGAGCTCAGCCACCAGATCAACTGGAAGCTAAGAAATGATGTTGATCTTCCCTGACCCTCATGACTTCAACTAAAACTTTGACTCTGTCAACCTGTGCCCCAATTCTAGACTGAATTCTCTGCTCAAGCCCCTTCATGAATATGCATGTACCCTTAGCTTAAAACTTCTCCAGTTTTGCCCTTGGGGAGATACTGCTTTGGGAAAGATCCCCAGTGTTATTACTTGCTGCAATAAATCCTTCCTTCTCCTCCTCTTTGACTTGGTTGTGTCATTTGGCTTGACACCCACCAAGAGGCAAACCCAGTTGTGGGTAACAGTTGGACGTGAGACAGGAGACATTTACAGACAGCCTTCTGTTTACACTTCCAGATAGAAGTAACAGCAGGAACAGGGTAAATAGCTGGACTTTGCCTCCAGTGGACACTTTAAGATAACAGTAATGGCAGGGGCAGAGAGGAGCTGAGCCCTGCCCACATAAGAGACAGAGACCACATATTTCTCATTCTCGAGGTCAAGGAGACCTTCCCGACTACACATTGTAGATGATGTCAACCTACCCATAGGCCTCTTCACTAGAAGCCATCTTGGCTAAGAGATGCACGCACACAGGGAGGACCCTGAGATAAACCAAATACGGACTCAGAGCCAGGCAATGCTAGATGATTGGCCAGAGGAAACCCGGAAGAAATGCCCCATATTAAGTGATTCAAACTATCACGAGGGCATGACTCTGAGTCCACCTGTGTGTGTCTATTCACACATACTCTTTTTCCTCCTAATAAACACTTTATTTGCTTCACTACTTTCCATCTCCTTGTGGAAATTCATTTCTAAAAACCGACAGGCCAGGGCCTTGTCACTGGCCACTGTCTCTGGTGGTCTAGTGGCTAGGATTCAGCACTCTCACTGCCGTGGCCTGACTTCAATCTCTGGCCAGGGAACCGAAATCTTGCTGCAAGCCGCTGCAGGCCAAGGCCACCAGATATCAGACGGACCTACAGTTGTTGTTGAAAGTGATCAGTTAAAAGTATGCTCATTCATTCTAGTATGAATGACTAGAGGAGTTGAATGACTCCTATTATTAAAAAGAAAACCACAGGCACCAAATGGGGTCACTTATGCTAGGCCACACCACCAAACTGGGGCTTAATACCTAACCTAATTAATTAAAGCTTTAGTATCCTCCTCTTACCCTCAGTTTTCCACACTGCTGTCAGAGCCATCTGAAACGAAAACTTGTCCATTTATTTGCTTACTTAAAATCCTTCAGTCATCACCTACAGGTAAAAATCCAAGTGCTTTCATACGATTTAACCCCTACCTACCTGCCCAACTGAAATATACCCTTCACTAATACTGGACTGCTTATACCTCCCTATGCAAACCATGCAACAATTCTGGTTATTTGGTAACTACCCATCTTTTGAGTCAGTCCAAGCCTTGTCTTCTCCAGGGAGCCACCTCTGACTGCCCCACAGTAAACTAAGGGCCCATAACTTCTGCATAACTTTTACTACACAAAATAACCCTTTAGAACTATCAATTTATGTATGTGTCTGTTTTTCGCACTGGTCCATAAACTCCATGACAGGATCTTGCTTTAGTAACCTATGTCAAAGGCCCAGCATGGCATGGGACAAAAAGGGTATGCACTGACTGACAGTGGTTTAACAATTCTAGCTCCACAGTAAGAATCTGAACCTTTTTAGAAAAGGATTTTCAGAACAATCTCACCATCTTGGACTTCCAAATTAGTTCCAACATAACAGTTCACATAATTTTTTATAATAGAAGCAAATCAAAGGCCAGTTTTAGGACTTGGATGAAAAATGCAAAAGAAGAGTATTGGTGGCATAAAAAATAGAGTGAGGGACTTCCCTGATGGTGCAATGGCCAATGCAGGGGACACGGGTTTGAGCCCTGGTACAGGAAGATCCCACATGCCGTGGAGCAACTAAGCCCGTGCGCCACAACTACTGAGCCTATGTGCCATAACTACTGAAACCCGCATGCCTAGAGCCCATGCTCCGCCACAAGAGAAGCCACTGCAATTAGAAGCCCACACACTGCAATGAAGAGTAGCCCCTGCTCACCACAACTAAAGCCCGCGTGCAGCAACGAAGACCCAACGCAGCCAAGAATAAATAAATTTATTTTTTTAAAAAAGGCCAGTTTTACTTTATGATTAGAAGCATAATGCCTTTGGTCTCCAGAAATGGGTCTCTCCCTTCTGCATTTACTCTTTTTGCCTGAACTTGAGATTCTCTCCTCTTCACTTGTATCAGTCCATGATCACTCCCAGCTTTCATACTTATATCTGAGCTAACTGCAGAAAATTCCTTAAGTAGGATCTATCTGGATACATCTTTTTTTTTTTTTTTACCTCATTGGGATGATTTTTTAATTGCAGTCATTTTATTTTACAGAGTCTCCTAGCACTCTTGAGTACACAGAACTTTTACAAATGCAAGCCAGAGAAAGAGACACACCTCACTATGTATTCAAAGTCTGAGCTTTTGTGACATAGCCTAAAAAACACTGAAAAATTCCTAACATACCTCTCAACTGTCACCCCTTCAACAGGTTGCTGTAGGATTAAATGAGATAAACCTGCTAAAAGTCTCCCCTAAAACAGGTAGGTTCCTCTAAGGAAGTGATATTTAAAATGCTGGTCAGCCACAAGATAAGGAGTTTGGCCAGAATCTGAATCAATAGTCTACTTCTTTCAGTTAGCAAATCTGCTACAAAAAAATGTCAGCTGAGCTAAACAGTACACTCAGATACTTACATTATAGTGAAAACTCCTCATCTTTTCACAGAACAGGAGCAAAAAGTTCACAGAACAGCAGCCTGTCCAAGCTTTTGGACCATCCAGGATTGTTCATCAATTTGCTATGAACCCTGAACCCCAAGTAAAATCCAGAAACTTTTTCCTAGCCCCTCCTGCAGCCAGAAGAGAGCTATGTGACCTAGGATCTGCCAGTGAGAGCCACCCATTTAAGCTTTTGATTAGGAAGAGACACGAAAGGAAGGAGGTGCTAGGTAAAATCCTTTATTCTCGTCAAGGCAGATGCATCTAGCTTTGGGGAGGAGGTAAGGCTCACCGACATCTAGTGGCCAGCAACAACAATGCAGGCTATAGTGTCCAAACCTACCTCAACAGCACTGGGGTATTTGCTAAAGAAGGCCCAAAGCATGGTTTGGACACCGTTTCTGGCTGTGCAGGTTCAAATCCAGACTCTGGCACTCCCAAATATTATTCGAGTTCTTCTACTCATTTATAAAGTTTAAAATAGCTTTCAGGGCTTCCCTGGTGGCGCAGTGGTTGAGAATCTGCCTGCTAATGCAGGGGACACGGGTTCGAGCCCTGGTCTGGGAAGATCCCACATGCCGCGGAGCATCTAGGCCCGTGAGCCACAACTACTGAGCCTGTGCGTCTGGAGCCTGTGCTCCGCAACAAGAGAGGCCACGATAGTGAGAGGCCTGCGCACCGCGATGAAGAGTGGCCCCCGCTTGCCGCAACTAGAGAAAGCCCTCGCACAGAAACGAAGACCCAACACAGCCAAAAATAAATAAATAAAGATATCTCTCCATTTATTAAAAAAAAAAATATATATCTTTCAAACTTAGCCATTAGACACCTTCACAAACTTAACACCTTTGCAACAGATTTTAAGTTTACTGAAATATAACCATCAAAAAAGAGAGTCCAAATTTTGATTACTAGCTTTCCCATACCTTTATACAAAATGAGTGTTAACCCATAGTATTTAGCCACTTTCGTTAAGTTTTCATTAACTCTACTCAAAAAAGGTCAAAACAATTCTAGCAATGTTATTTTGAATGGACCTAAAATTAGGCATCTGTAATTTGAACCTCTAAAAATAACTGTAATATTTCTCCTATAATAATGAAAAATGTCTGTTTGGGGTGGGGAGGGGTGTCTTATGGATAAGCCCAGTTACTCAATTTCAAGGTCAGAAAATTAATGAGTCTAGTCTTTCCTCTTCCCTTTTCTCAATCTCACAACCAGGAATGTTCAAAAGAGGTCAAGAGCTTGGTTAGCATGGTAAGAAGGAGACAACTTATTTTTTGTCTGGGATGGGTTTTAGCCACTGCATCCAGAGGCATAGTCTGTTCCTTGGGGGTGGGCCTGCTATTACAAGATGTTTAGTTCATTTAGGAACTTCCCTTTCTTCTAAGAGTTAAGAAAACATTTTCGCTACTAAATGGTAAGCAAAGGTAACCTTCCACAGAACCTGCAAAAATCTCAAGTTTCACATTTAAATAGAAACAAGTGTGTTGAGACATACTTTCATCAGTCCTTCCCTTCTTTCAATATATTTTATTCTGATGAAGTTACAAAAGTAGATACAAAATATTTTTTTAAAAAAAGTACAGTTAACTGACTTAGAAAAATAGATAAAGCCCCTAAAGGTTTAAAAATACAAAATAAATTTTCATGTAAAGAACATTTAAAAATATTTTAGATGATAACCAAGACTAACTTAAACTATTTTCAATATAGACCAAACATAGAATGTTGTTCTATAATAAATCTATAGCACACTGGTAATCCATTTGGATTTACAGAATACTTGTTTGGAAAAGAATCTGATAATGAGAGAAAACCCAAGTGAATTTCAATGCAGTTGCTTCAATAAAATTACTGCTATCACAGGTAATATCAATATCATCCCCCAAAGCCCTTTACAGTCTGAAATATCAAAATCTAATGCAAAAACAAAGGAAGACTGAGGAACTACTTATTTTCCCTCTTTTCCAGAATTGTACAACAGTAAAAAACCAAATCCAGTTACTGAACTGATATTAGGAGGAAATAATGTCCCTGTTGAAGCTGCTTAGTTTGGTGCACCAGCTGGTATTTTCAGGCCAGAATTCTAGACAGGAGAGACAGCCTCCTACAACCAGGCAAGGGTAACACCAGCACCGTGACTGGAGCTGCTTAGAAACAAATTTCTAGGACTTAATACTCTTCAGTACTGATTTATTTATGCTTATAAGGTAATGATGTTATGTTTAGAAGCTTCTCCACTTCTAATGTGACCTCACTGCTCAGAGAGAAGGCCAAGAGTATAATCAAGAAACCTCAACAATATTTGAAAAATTAAAATCACCACCAGAATTGTTCCTCTTGCTTTTGCATTACTAGAAAAACCTTCCTCTTGCTGTTATCAATGTCATGATGAATACAGATGTGCATTTCTCAAGTAGGCAGCTACATGAGCTAGGGATCTACAAGTCTAAGATGAAAGGAAATACTTTGTTAGCTGGCAGCCCACTAAAAATCACTTTATTCACAGTTTGGAGGAGAATAAAGGATACATTTGGCTGTCAATACAAAAACTGTAGTACAAGGAAGTTGCACTATTTAAACAAAAATCTGCACTAAAATCATGGGTTGGACAGTACTTGCTAAATTATGCAGTTAATCCTATGGTGCTTTAATTTCCAGGCCTTTAAAAAAAAACTTTCCAGGCCCAAAGTTTTTTTTAAAGGCCTGGAAATTAAAGCACCATAGGATTAACTGCATAATTTAGCAAGTACTCTCCAACCCATGATTTTAGTCAGGTGTGAAGGGCAGTGATCAGACACTGAGAGATGACTTCTGATTAGGAGGAGCCAGGGGAGTGTTATTCAGGGAGATAAATCAAGATTGAGAGGAGTCAAAGAGAGTCTGATTTCTTCCAACTTTAATCAAAGGTTGACCCTCCAGCCAAGTCAGAAAGGTGTCATCCTCTCCCTATTCTCTCCCCTTCCTCCAACTCTCCTGTTCTCAACTCCCTGGCCTTGGATGTAAACAAATAATGTTAACACCAATGTTTAGATGCATTGTTGGTTAAGCCAGATTAGCTTGGGAACCTAGTAATGCTTTTATTTTTTTTAAAAAAAGGACATTCTGAATTACCTGAATTCCCAAATTACCAACAAATTTTAAAATTTATGTCCCATTATTAAGCTGCCTCTACTACTGTCCTAAATGTGGCCATCTTTAGTTAGTTTTAGGGCTGAGTCATGAAGAGAAGGAGGATTCCTATCACTGAAAATAAATGGAGAAAAGTGAGAACCCTTTTGTTTGATGATATGTGAAATATTAGAAATGATGAAAGTACAATCCTAGGTGAGAAATATTTCATTCCTTGCATACTTAATTAAAGCCAACAATGTTCAAAGTCAAGAGTCAGTAACATTCTAGGTGGCATGTAAAAACCTTCTTTCTTGTTTGGAAATGATCAACATAAACATACAGAATGCCTGACAGGGACTTTGGATATTCTTAAAACGTGGATTATGGAATGTTTCATAGAGGGCTTTTCTCTTTTTTTTCGTAAGGGATTTTTCTACTCTTTATTTCCCAAAACAACGATGTACAGTTTCAGCCTAAATCAGATAAAATGTTTTGTTTCCTTTAAAATTCTACATATATTTAAGAATTTATTGAAATTGGGTTATTACAAAAATGGAGTTTCTAAGCAATTCTTTTCTTTACATTCTAGTGGAATAATAAAAATAAAAATAAAACCCTATCAAATTTAACCTCAACCAAAGTTATCAAGATGGAAGATGGTGAGTACTTTGCAAAAAAAATCATAGCTCTGCAACAAAGAACGTTGATGAAATTAAAGTTTTGCCAGTCTGGGTAATATGTGTGCCTCGTTACATTTTAAACAGTCTAAATCTTAGAAACCTAAGGAAAATTAGATCTTTTCTTCACTAAAGGAGAAGATTCTTTTTATCCCAATAGAAACAGAATGATTTCAAGTTTTAATACAGAAACAAAACAATCCCAATCCATCCTTGGACTATTAACAGAATGAAGTTTTTTTTTTTTTTTTTTTACTTATCCCATTTTGTCTCCTTTAAACATATTACCCCTCCTCGCCCAACACACACACACATTAAAGAACAGGCAGCACATCAAACTTTTAGCTGGGTTATAAAATGTGTACACCTTCAAGGTTTTTTATTGTGGTTTTCCTTACGTTTTATCCTTATTGGGATAAGGTTCGTGCATTTCTACACTACACTTAACTAAGTCTCAAGTCACAATAAAAACGTATAAAAGTAGTTTCTTTTTAAAGGAAAACTCAAAATAAAATAGTCAAGTACTCTAAGTACTTTCTTCCATTCTCCTATCCAAATTTTAAGGCCTCTGAAACAAACATGAATGAAAATAATGGTTTTTGAGACCCAAAGCTGTCATATTTTTTGGAAGTTCTCCTTTTCTCAGACAAAACCTACATATTAAAATTAATCTGAATGAAGCATTTCAAAATAAAAATCTGCAAGACGATCCTTAGATGCCTTAAAAAAATTATTTGATACACACACACTAAAAATTTAGATAGGTTTATGTGAATAAAATCCCAAATAAAGATTAAAATAAAGGTTAAAAAATAAAGTCCTTTTAGAAATAACTTTGGTTACTCCCATACCACATATCGTATGATGATTTAAACTGCAATCACGGATTTTGAAAAAATATACATATATATATAATCTTACCTAAAAAAACACTAGCATACAAACTTCAAACTACAAGGTTATCCAAAGTGACACAAATGTTCTAAATCTTAAGGAAGTTTTAGAACACCTCTTCTATTTGTAAAATAAAAGCAGAATAAAACTGATCTGTGATTGCATTACTAGGAAATTTGTTCCGGAAACCTGTTAATAAATTATTGGAAATTCTTAATATCCATCATGCTGTCACCTGAAACAGAGTCGATCATCTTCTTCAGTAAAAGAATAAGTAAACTAATAAACTACAGGTTAGTCCTCACATTCTACAACCAAGTATGGCTCTATGGCAGTAACAGCAGTGGTCACACAGTGCCTCAGATTCAGCTGTGTCCTGAATTTCTCACTCTGAAGGTATTAGGCCAACCTACCTTTGGGACAATTTTATCAGTAGACACAGAAAATAGGTGTCTTTTTATCTTGTTTTCTTAAAGTTTGTATAACTAGTCTATAACAGAAAGCAATGAGATAGCTCTAGCAGTAGATGAAGCAAGAGGGTAACTGTTCTAGAAGAAAAATTTATCTGTCTTTCGATCCAAGCTTCTCAATTAATTCCTGAAGAGGTGCCAACTCACGCCTATCAATCAGATTAAACTCCTAAAATAAAGAAGAAAAATAAAATTTAAAAACAGATCTAAAATTAAAACTCTATAAATGTCATTCAGAGAAGGGCTTCCCAACCCTAGCTTTCTGAAATCCAAAAGAATGATGAAATAATCTCTATGAACATTTTATAATGGGGTCATTTTTACTCCCAGTTTTAAAATACAGGGGACTTAATAAATAAGCAACCATACATGTTAGCACGATCCTGTGTAAAATCAAAATCGTATAATGTTTGCATTTACACAGAAATTATCTGAAAACTATACACTGAACCATTGATAGTGGCCTCATCTGGGGCAGCAGACCTTTTACTTTCGTATATCTATATCTACACTCTATCTATGCCATGCAATAATCTCAGAAGGAAGACAAAGAAGAGAGCACTGTACATTCTCCTTTGTGTGGCACATAGAATTGTGACATACAATATCTACTATAAAGCTACCTGCTTTACAAAGAAAAAAGAAAAAAAAAATGAAAAAAAAAAATAAAGAAAAGCTACCTGCTTTCCCTCCAAAATATCTAGAGAGACATATTTATATTTTGCATATAGAATTATATATCTCGAAAGTTAGGCTAACAAGTCCCTATTCTTTGATATCTTTTTCAAACAATGTGAATTATTTTGACTAAAAAGTTCTAATTCCAACTAAGGGCCCATAAGGAAACAGGCCACACCTCTGAAGGGGGTGGTTCTTTTTGAAGTTTCTAGCTGCTGGCTTTGTAAGATTTGGCCTGAAGTGGACTTCTGGAAACTTAACCCAAGATAGTAGCTAATGAGTTCTTCCAAAAGTTTCTCTTTTAGGCATAGACATCTCATGAAACAACCCAACCATAGATGTTTTTCCATGGCATCCCTTTACCCAGCAGTGGCGATGGAACAGGAGGGTATGGACAAGCTTTCTTGAGTGTTTGGTGCTTCTTGTCATATCTTAACCAGAGACCTGGGGCAGGTCTCTCCAGAGGCAAAAGGTCCAAAATGGGGGTAATGGTTTCTATGCTGCTATGCACATCAAAGAAATAAACATGGAAAAGGGAACAAAACACGAGAACCCTGCATGCTTAGCTCTACATCTATAAATAAGTCTCTAAAAATTACTCTGTATTAACTACCAATCCAGATATGTCCAGGTCAAAGGACACAAAAGTCAACGCGGTTCAACTTACCTGAACAAAGAAAATAAAGTGCTTAAAGGAGGTGTTGAGGTGGGCCTCCTCCTGCAGCTGCATCACAGAATCAAAGTGCTGATGATAAATATGGGCATAAACCCTGAACAGACGCTTTAGAATGGTCTTTGCCACAGACATAAAGTTTTTAGGAAATGGGACACCTGTAATATAGGTATGTATCAATCAGTCTTTTATCAATTCAAGAAAAATAAATAGCAGAAAAGTTCAGACGCTGCCATGAGCAACTCCAATACACAAATTCACAAATACAAGCCTATTTCCATTTTTTTTTTTTTAAAGGCAACGGAAAAAAAAAACCCAAACCTAAGTATATGAGGTATCCTCACATACCACACTTTCCCTGACTGCGTTGGAATAGTAGGCACAGGTATCAAGTTATGCAAGATGATGCGGAATCAAAAACAATTTTAGTTGTTTAATACTGGAGAGTTTCTTCCTAAAATTAAATGCAACAAGTTTTTTTTTGGCTGCACCTCGTGGCATGTTGGGATCTTAGTTTCCCAACCAGGGATTGAACCCACGCCCCCTGCATTGGAAGCATGGAGTCTTAACCACTGGACCACAAGGGAAGTCTGGAGAATAAGTATTTTTGACTATAAATAGAAAATTTTTACTTTCTGCAATTTTTAACTCTAAAAAATTTTTTTTACATAAACACATACACACTCAACCAGGACTGGAAACTCTCCCAAGCAAAAGAAAAAGAAAGGCACACTTTGAGTCATTATTATCTACTGTCTACAAATAAAAAGTATTTCCTCTTCTGAAGTACTCTGAAAAGCCAGTTTTCCTTCTTAAACTAGGAGTCCCCGACTTTTTTTTTTTTTTATAAACAATGTACTTTTTTTTTTTAATTAATTAATTAATTAATTTATGGCTGTGTTAGGTCTTCGTTTCTGTGCGAGGGCTTTCTCTAGTTGTGGCAAGCAGGGGCCACTCTTCATCGCGGTGCGCGGGCCCCTCACTATCGCGGCCTCTCTTTGCGGAGCACAGGCTCCAGACGCGCAGGCTCAGTAATTGTGGCTCACGGGCCCAGTTGCTCCACGGCATGTGGGATCGTCCCAGACCAGGACTCGAACCCGTGTCCCCTGCATTGGCAGGCAGATTCTCACCCACTGCGCCACCAGGGAAGCCCCCCGACTTTTTATTTAATTTTTTAAAGTGCTATTTTCATTTTCCTATAGTCTAAGAAGGGGAATAATACTTTCTGTAAAGGGAAGGAATGGCACCTCCCTATTTTTCAAAGAATATAAACACCTCCTTAGAAAAGAACTGGGAGAGGACTTAGTCATCTTTCTCCAAGCAGAGCAGGTGGGGATGTGACTGGTTGCATTCCTGAGAATTTTGGTTGACAAGGCCAATGTTTCTTAGAAAACAGGGACAGGAGAAAGACAACACAACTGGCACTGAGTATAGTTAACAAATACATAAGAAGGCATCTGCTTCCAAAATAACCTAGATTAGTTGGCCTTAAAGGTCTGTTTCACGACACTACTCTTGAACACATTCTTTTCTCTAATCTTTCAGAAAACAAAGGCTGTCACTTTCTCCTTCCCTGCATTTTGTATTCTTTATTTCTCAACCAGTCCTTAATAGCTTGAAATTTAGTATAGTTTGCTCTTGTCAGCTGATTTGTGTGTGTGTGTGTGTGTCCCCATCCCCCACCCCTAGTCTTGGTAACAACTTGCCTTTTCACACATTATTCTGGGGCTTATGGACATGTTTTTTCTGGACTTGGTCTTATATTCATGTACTGAAAAGATGGATTTTTAAGTCAAATCCTTTTTCTCTCAGAATTTGCAAATGGGCCCCATGCTATTAAAAAGAACATTAATAAGTTGGATATATTTGTTTAAAAATGAATAATAAACAGTTTTGTCTAATAAGAATAAATAATTAGCATAAGTAAGATCTGGATAATAGCCTAATGAAGGGGGAAAGAATTCCAGAACATTAGGATAAAATAGTGAAGAATTGGGAAGCCAAGGAAAGACTTTAATAAAGAAATACAAGTGATTTGTTTTAATCTAAGCACTTTCCAAGCTGAATTTAACATTCAAGCACACCCAATACACAATAAAGGATCTATGAGAAAGGAAACAAAAGGTTTTATAGAACGGAAAAGTTGACCAAAAACAAACAGACCAAACATAACAACATGATATAAATTTTTCTCCTTAAAGAGCCTCTGATTAGATTTCAAAAAGGTATCTGCTATGTTCTGAATGTTTGTGTCTCCCTCAAAATCATGTTGAAATTCTAACCCCCTAGATGATGGTACTAAGAGGTGGGGCCTTTGGGGGTGATTAGGTCATAGGGCATCTGCCCGCATGAATAGGATTAGTGCCCTTATAAGAAGAAACTCGACAAAGATGATTTCCCTCTCTGCCATGTGCAGATACAACAAAAACACTGCTTTTTGCTATCTGTAAACCAGGAAGAGGACCTATGACAGAACCTGACCATGCTGGCTCCTGATCTTGGACTTGCAGACTTCAGAACTGTGAGAAATACATCTCTATTGCTTTTAAGCCCTCCAGTCTCTGGTATTTTTTGTTATAGCAGCCCAAACAGACAAGACAGAATCCAACAATATGTTGTTCATAAGATACCCTTATACTGAAAATGACAAGGACCAATCACATCCATGAATACCAATGCAAAATCTTAATCAAAATAGCAGAAATAAAAAAAATACTCTTGCAGCAGAACATTAAAAAAAAAAATGGAGAAAACCTTATGATCAACAACAGATACTAGAAGAGTATCTGATAAAACCCTATAACCAACTTGATTTTTAAAAATTCACATACCTCTAACCAAAAGCAAGATTCCTACTTAATGCTGAAATACTAGAAGCACTCACATAAAAGTAAACAAGAAAAGGATGTTTGCCATCATCACCATTAATCAGTACTGCTCTGGAAGTACTAGTTACTGCAATTAGATAAGAGTTACACAAGTAGTATATTTATCAGAAAAGAAGAGGTGAAATTAATATTATCTTAGTATGATGTAACTATATACTTTAAAAACTCAAGAAAACAATCCAAAAGAATCAGAACAGTTTTCCTATATACTAAACAATAACCAGTTAGAAACCAGATTATCAATAAAAACATTAAGTGCCTAGGAATAAACTTAAGAAACCTGAAGGACTAGCATAAAGTAAAATACAGAATTTTACAAGCGGAAATAAGAAATAATTAAAAGACATGAATAAATGAATATGAATTGTTCTTGGATAGGAAGACTCAGTATTGTCAAGAGAACGAGAATCCCTACATTAATCTACAAATTGAATGAAATCATAATAAAAATCTCACAGGTTTTTTTTTTTTTACCTTGCAAAATGTTTCTAAATTCTTTGGAAGAACAAATTTTCCAGAATAGCTGTAAGTATTCTGAAAAAGAAGAGCAAGGAAGAGAGACTAGCCCTACAAGATGTTCAAAGATACATAGCCATGGTAATTAAAACAGTGTGGAATTTCTGTAACTATAGATAAAGAGATTAAAAGACTCCAAGATATATGTCAATTTGGTGTACACATATGATAATGAGGGGATAAAAGACACATGTATTCGATAAATGGTACTGGACAAACTAGCATTTATAGTTGGAAAAAAGTAAAGGGAGCATTGAGAAAAAATTCTGACAGAACAAAGATTAAAATAAAATGTAAAAACAAAACCACAAAAGTGCTAAATAAAAGCATGGACAAATATTTTATAATCTGTAAGTAGGAAAATCCCTTCTAATCATTGTATTAAAATCCAGACATCATAAAGGGAAAGATTAATAGGTCAAAATAAGAACATTATACATAGCAAAAAAACCTCATAAACAAGACAATAAGGCAACCCAGGGAAAAAATACACACAACATGCATGACAAAGAGCTAATAACCTTAACATAAAGAAATAGAAAAAGGATATAAACAGAAAACACACAAGGATCAATAAACCAAAAAATGCTCAATGTTATTGATATTTTTTAAAATGTACATTATACTAGAAATTTATTTACCCATATTAGAAAAGATGAAAAACTGAGTAACAACTAGTACTGATGAAGAAACACAGGCAGACACAAACATGGCTGGAAGGAGTATACATTTACAACCTTTTTGGAGAGGAATTTGGCAGTCTTTATTACATTTTTTTATAGTAATAGAGCACTAAAAATACAATAACACATTTACCATTTAAAAAGAAAATTAGTTCTACAACATTAACTCACCAATTTTAGAAGGAAAAAGAGTTTCATCATCAAGTTGATCCTGAACCCAAGTCATCAAATAGTCAATATATTTTGGTGCAGAACATTTGATTGGCTTTTTAATATTAGTACCATCTGCCCAATGATATTCATATCTGGAGAGAAAAGTTTTAGTGATAAAGTTTTCAAAAACATGTTGCAACTTGTAATCAAAGTAGGCTCACAGTTTGTCAACAGAAGTTATATATATAGTACTACAGTATAGTATAGTATATATATTTAGTAAATTACCTAAAGTTCTACTGAAGATTACTTGAGAGTTCCCTGTAGAAGTACAGTTGACCCTTGAACAATGTGGGTTTGAACCACACAAGGTCCACTTACATACAGATATTTTTCAATAGTAAATACTACAAGATCCACGGTTGGTTGAATCCGTAGATGCAGAGGAACCATGGATACGGAGGGCCGACCATAAGTTACACTGTATTCTGAAATGTGATGGTAAATGGAAAAGAAAAGGAAGCCAGTGTGGCAGCTGGCTGTGCCAGAATCTGTTTTACGACACAGCCCTGGAAAGACAAAGGAACTGCATTCCTGTCTGTTAGACAGAGGGTGCTGAGGACTGCGTAAGGTGCTGATAGATCCACCACATTCTGAGCTTGTTGGACATTAAGTAATCATCAACGGAGCCAAGATTATAAAACCCTGTTTCTTGGAGATGGTTTTAAAGAAACAATCTTAGGCATGCGTCTTTTTCTACCTCATCTTTGCTGAGCTAGAAATGATTAATAAGACTTAATCAAAACTTCACTGTGTGAAGCATTTAAGCCAAAGATAGAAAGTTTGAGGAATAAAACTTAACACTTCACAAAATAAAAAACATCTCTCCTAAAATAACATAATAAAAATAGGACCCAAACTCATTGGGGCCCTTTTTTTCCCTTACATCTATAGCAAATTCAGAAAGGACTATTTTTTCCCAAGAGGTAAATATCTTGCTACCATCTATCATCACATAAAATCAATCATTTGTTATAGGAAAAAAGGCCGGAAGGACACACTAAAATGTTAATTCCATCACATCTTAACTTTATGGGTGATAAAGAGTTCCATCTCTTTCTCAACATTTCTAGAAATTTATGATAGTCAAAAAAATTTTAATCTAGCATCTTTAAGCCAGATAACTAAAGCAGCACAATTTGGAGGTAACTAACAGTAAATAAGCACAACAAAAAAATCAAATATTAAAGGGTCAACTAAAAACTCTTCCAAGAAATTAATTTAAAAACCAGAAACAGAACCATGAATGTTAATAAAATTGAAAAAAATAACTTTTGTAAAAGCAAGATAAACCTAACTCAAATTTCTTTACTTTCAATCCTACTACTGAATATTCATACTTAATATAATGCAATTATAAAAAATCAAAATACTGGGTACCACATACCAAAGTATTTAATAACTAAAAGCTTATAGGTAAACTTTTTGTTTTCACAAGCAAATGGGTAAGAAAAACAAGTCTTTATTATTTAATTTATATCAATTGGTGATTAGCTTTATTTGGTAATAATTCAAATACCTATATAATAGCCTATATATATGTACCTTGGACCTGCAGACATGACTGGACAGCTTGCTTCAGTGCAGAATTCTGTGATAGTTCCATATAACATGTTGATCTGGTTGAAGAAATCCACAGCTGGAAAGATAATAGCAGAACTGTGTTAAAATGTCTGTGTAAACACAACAAAACATCAGACCTCTCAGTCAGAGGATTCAGCCAAGAATCCTCAGGAGATTCAACAATCCAGGGGCACTATAAATTCTCTTTCTAAGTTGTTACACCTAAGTAAAGTTAACTTTTAATATATATTCACTTTTAATATACTAAGCTTTTAAACAGCCTGTAAGCAGGAAAATAAAATATTAGGGATAATTCTAACGTAATGGTGATTATTACATTAGAATATACAATTTGATCATATACAAGCAAATGAAAAAATCCATAGCTTCTTACCAATCTGGACCAGACAATATCATTTGTGTTGGGAAAGAGAAGAAAAGCGTTGCGGAATATACTTGGAGGGAGGTGTATCAGCTGTGTCAGGCATTTAAAAAATCTAGTTCATCATAAAAAATTGAGACCTAGTGCATATTGAGGACATAAAAAAGACAGGAGATAATGTCCCTTCCCCTAGAGTCTCCAGCTAACAAAAGGGACAAAATTAAAAGAGAGGAGCAATACAACATATAAGAAGATAGCATACAAAGGCCAACAATAAGTGCTAGAAGAGTTCAGAGAAAAGGCAACATCTCGAGGAGCTGAGATAGTCAAGGAGTACTTCCTAAAGGAGCTTCAGCTAGATCTGGAAGAAAACAGAAGAGGAAGGGGGTAAGAAATGAACTTAACTGAGTGAAACATATTACTCTGTGCAAAGAGAACCACATAAGCCTTGGCAAGCTTTTTTAAAAATGTCTTAGTTCCCCGTCTAAAAGACTACCTAAAAAATCAACTAGGGCTTTTCCAAATTTCTTAGAAAACAAATCAATATTCCACCATGTCAAAAGGAATTTTATACAAACTCCCTCACTTATAAACCTTCCTCTTAAATTAGTCATGTTTCTAAGAAAGTAATACTTAGGCATTCAATATTCATTCAAAACAAAGAGTGTGCCCAGATGGTGTGCTGGTTTATGATCTGTTCTCAAAATATGGTCCAGAGATCCCCTGTTTCAGAGGGGAATCTGTGAGGTCAGAAACATTTAATTGCTCTGAATTTTCACTCTCTCTCAGGAGGCACAGTGGAGTTGTCCAGAGGCTCCATGATGTATGACATCACAACAGACTGAATGCAGAAGCAGATATGAGAATCCAGCCAACCTCCTATTAAGTCAGACATTAAATAAGATTTGCAAACCTGTAAAACAATGCCACACTTCTCACTAAAATTTATTTTGGAAAATAGTCATTTTTCATAAAAATATATTTATGTTAACATGTATTTTAAAATAAGTATTTAAACTTGCTCAATTTTAATTTCTAACACAGTATCACTAAATATAAGCCACATAATTAAAAGCCCTTTAAGGTTCTCAATAATTTTTAAAAGAATAAAGGGATCCTGGAACCAAAAGGTTTGAGAACAGTTGATTAGAGCAATAAGTCTCAAAGAAAAATCAAAAGCTGAAGAAGGCCAACAGATGCCTTCAGAATAAAAGATGATATACAGATGGCCAACAGGCACATGAAAAGATGTTCAACATCGCTAATTAAAATGCATATCAAAACTACAAAAAAAAAAAAAAAAACTACAATGAGGTACCACCTCACACCAGTCAGAATGACCATCATTAAAAAGCCTACAAATAATAAATGCTGGAGAGGAAGTGGAGAAAAGGGAACCCTCCTACACCGTTGGTGGGAATGTATCAATAAATTGGTGCAGCCACTGTGGAAAACAGTATGGAGGTTCCTCAGAAAACTAAAAATAGAGTTACCACATGATCCAGCAACCCCACTCCTGGGCATATATCCGGACAAAACTATAACTCAAAAACATACATGCACCCCTATGTTCATAGCAGCACTATTCACAATAGCCAAGACCTCGAAACAACTTAAATGTCCATCAACAGATGAATGGATAAGGATGTGATACATATATACAATGGAATATTGCTCAGCCATAAAAAAAGAACGGAATATGGGACTTCCCTGGTGGTCCAGTGGTTGAGACTCTGCACTCTCAATGCAGGGGGGCATGGGTTCAATCCCTGGTCAGGGAACTGAGATCCCACATGCCTCACAGTGCAGCCAAAAAAAAAAGAACGAAATAATACCATTTGCAGCAATGTGGATGGACCTAGAGATTATCATACTAAGTGAAGTAAGTCAGAAAGAGAAAGACGAATACCATATGACATCACTTACATGTGAAATCTAAAATATGACACAGGGGCTTCCCTGGTGGCGCAGTGGTTAGGAATCCGCCTGCCCAGTGCAGCGGACATGGGTTCAATCCCTGGTCCAGGAAGATCCCACATGCTGCGGAGCAACTAAGCCCGTGTGCCACAGCTACTGAGCCTGCGCTCTAGAGCCTGTGAGCCACAACTACTGAGCCCACGTGCCACAACTAATGAAGCCCCCACGCCTAGAGCCCGTGCTCTGCAACAAGAGAAGCCACCAGGATGAGAAGCCCTCACACCACACGAAGAGCAGCCCCCGCTCACTGAAACTAGAGAAAGCCCACGCACAGCAACCGAAGACCCAATGAAGCCAAAAATAAATAAATAAAATCAATAAATTAAAAAAATAAAAATTTAAAAATAAAATATGACACAAATGAACCTATTTATGAACCAGAAACAGAATCATGGACATAGAGGACAGACTGGTGGTTGCCAAGGGGGAAGGGGTTGGGGGACGGATGGAGTGGGAGGCTGGGGTTAGCAGATGTAAGCTTTTATATATAGAATGGATAAACAACAAGGTCCTACTGTATAGCACAGAGAACTATATTCAATATCCTATGGTAAACCATAATGAAAACAAACATAAAAAAAAGATGTATGTATATGTATAACTGAATCACTTTGCTGTATAGCAGTAATTAACACAACACTGTAAATCAACTGTACTTCAATTTAAGAAAAATCAAAAAAAAGAATAAAAGATAATAATTTGAATAAGGTTACAAAAAGGGGTATTTTCTGAATAGATAATATGTCACATGGTTCACATGCCAAAAGATAGATAAAAATATACAGTAAAGGGGCTTCCCTGGTGGCGCAGTGGTTGAGAGTCTGCCTGCCAATGCAGGGGACACGGGTTTGAGCCCTGGTCTGGGAAGATCTCACATGCCGCGGAGCAACTAGGCCTGTGAGCCACAATTACTGAGCCTGCGCGTCTGGAGCCTGTGCTCTGCAACAAGAGAGGCCGCGATAGTGAGAGGCCCGCGCACCGTGATGAAGAGTGGCCCCCACTTGCCGCAACTAGAGAAAGCCCTTGCACAGAAACGAAGACCCAAAACAGCCATAAATAAATAAATAAATAAATAAATAAATAAATAATTTAAAAAAAATGATCTCTGGTCAAATCAGAGATCAGAAGAAAAAATATATATATATATACAGTAAAAAATCTAAGTTCCAACCACTCCAACTTCCCCCCTACACACAGGTAACTACTATAATTTTTTCTGTGTCTTGCCCCCTAAGTTTCTTTATCCCATCTAACACAAAAGATAACACATTACATAGTTCTACACCTGATTTTTTTTTCTCTTAGTAATATGAATAATGGCTTTTTAATGAGTTGAGAAAAATAAAATTTTTCTTAATGTGGCTACTAGAAAATTTTAAATTCCATTTGTAGCTCACAATATATTTCTATTGGACCACACTGACCAAGGCAATGATTATCAACAGTTGAATACCACATAAAAAGACAACTAGACACTATGGAAATATCTACACTGTTGGAAGTATATATCACCACCTACGAAGTAGTCTTAAACAAAATCAAACCTGAATCTGATCAAAGCTCCAAATCTGTTCTAACATGGTAGCCACTAGACACACAGGGCAATTTACGTTAAAATGAAGTTAAATTTAAAATTCGTTTCCAGTCACCGTAGACACATTTCAAGTGCTAAATGGCCACAGTGAAGATATACAACATTTGCCTAATCACAGAAAGTTCTCTTGGACAGTGCTGCTCTAGATTTAACATTTACAGGAAATAAAAGAGCGAGCGAGATAATGGACGCCTTGGGGATGTTATCAGCAAAATTCATTCTGTAGAAAACAAACTGGTTTCTTCAACAACAACAAAAATAGCAAGGAAAAATAACTGCAGTGAGGGGCAACCTGTGAATTAAGAGATTCAAGAAACATATGTACAGAGCTTGTTGGATCCTGATTTAAACCAACTATATATTTTTATTCTTTACTTTCATAAAAATATGTATTTGGTCTCTCCAGCTCTTAGTTGTGGCATGCAGGATCTAGTTCCCCGACCAGGGATTGAACCCGGGCCCCCTGCAGTGGGAGCGCGGGAGTCTTAACCACTGGACCACCAGGGAACTCCCCTTATATTTTTTAAAAAAGAAACATTTATAGGACAATCAGAGGAAATGTGAACATTAACTGGATATTTGATAACATAAAGGAATGATGGCACTGTCATTACCTTTAAACGGGTAAGTTCTTATCTTTTAGATACTGAAATATTTATAGATAAAATAATATGTCTGGGATTTGCTTCAAAATAATCAGGGTAGTGTACAGAAGCAGCACAATTGGCCATGAATTGATAACTGTTGAAGCTAGATAATGGATACCTGGGAATTCATTCTACTTGTTTCTCTACTTCTGTATGTTTGAAATTTTCCATTAAAAAGTTTTAAAGATTCCTGGAACAACTAAAATTCCTAATGGACTTAAACCCTATCATCCAGAACTGATCTCATCTCAGAAATGATAGACACTAATATTCAAATCTCTAGCCTCAGCATATCCTTCCATGTCATGCCCTTACTTCTTGAATTCAGAGTGACTTTCAGCTCATGGGTCCCTCTGTTTTCTCCCAATCTCTCAATTTTCTTCTGACTACTGCTAACTCACAATAATCAAGTGACTGACCACAGCAACTGTACTTGACTTTTCTGTATACACAGGCAGATGAAAGCTGCTGGGAGTCGGGGCACAACTATGAAGATGGATCCCTACAAAGTCATGTCCACCACAGGTAGAATCTTTGTATTTATCAATCTTTCATTTGACCTTACTCAGCAATTCAGACCATTTTCCTCAGATCTCTCTATTTAACCACACAAGCTACAATCAGGTACACTCTGAAGAGAACACACTTTGGATGTATTTGTACTTACATGTTTCTTTACAGATAATCTGTTTTACTAGGACAGCTACACCCATAAGAAAATTCATTAACAAAAAGATTTTAGCAAAATCTTCTTATAAACCAGTAAAGTTGAAAGTTATTAAAAACTTACTGTTAACCGCAATCCATTCATTGAGGTCCTCTCCCTCTGGCAACATAACAGCTTGTCTCAGATTCCCACTTCCTAGAGTTGCTTCTGCATGTTTTAAGAGTTCATACTGATGAGATCCTTCAGGGATATTCTTCTTTGGTTTGAATGTTTTAGAAGAGCGGCTACTACTGTTAGGTTAAAAGTAAAAGTACATCAATTTTTAGGACCAGAAGCAGATTGACAATTTTAGGCATATAAATTGTTTTGAAATTAAAAAATATTCCCTGAAAAGTGCCAAGATGGGAGGTAGGGGAGGAGAGAATAAACACAATAAAAGAAAGAGTTAAATTTTTTCCCCTACATAGAAACAGGATTAGCAGCACAATTTCACATAGAAGGCAATTTTACTATGCCTCATGAAGCAGTCTGGTGTAACAGAAAGGGCACCTTAACCAAAAGAAGAAAAAACCTGGATTCTAGTTCTTGATCTGCCACTAACTCTGTGACTGCCTGAGAAACCTAACCTCCTTTGGCCTCAATTTTCACCTAATAGTGCTGTGAGGGTGTTAGCTCTAAGGTTCGTATAGCTCAAAAATCCAGTTTTCTGTATCAAAATATTTGTGATGCCATCAAAGCAAACCAGAGAAGTAGCACTAACATTTTAGAGTTTATAGCGGGGAAAATAAATGAGACAACTGGTTCTGGGGGGGGGGGGGGGGAATAAGTTTTTATTCCTATCTCACACCATGCATAAGGAAGGTCTTCCTAACATGACACAAAGCCCAGAAAAAATGGACAGCTTTCTAACCGTAACAATTAAAACTTCAATAATTCAGAACAAGGAGACAAGTAGCAAAAAAAAAGTACTTGCAACGTAAGTATTAACTAAATTATAAAGGGCTTTTATAATCTGTTAAGAAAAAGGCAAAGAATGCTTTAGAAAAATGGGCTAAGGAGATGAATACACAATTCAGAAAGAAAAACAGAATGACAAATGAACATATGAAAAGCTGTTCAATTAAAATTAGATTTATTTTTCCTTAACCTGAGTGTCAGAAATCAGAACAATTACATTAAATGTGGGCTAGGGTAGAGCGAAGTTAGTACTTTAATTCACTAATGGTCAAAGTGCATTAACATTTTAAGAGGGCAACACGGCAATATCTATTAACACTGAAATGCTTCTCAATCCATCCCTTCTACTTCTAGGTGTCTCTCCTCGATATGGATAAGGATGTGTTTCCCAAGATTGTTTTTAACAGCGAAAGACCTGGAAATGATCCTAAAGCTTACTGGTAGAGGAATGAATAACTATGACACATCTACATCATGGAATACCATACAGTAGTTAAGAATAACAAGATAGAGGTACTTGTATTCACACCGATAGATCTCAATACATGGTTAAACATATTACAGAATGAAATGCACAGCAGAAGCCCATTTCATAAATGCATAGAAAGTGTCACCCATCAAACTGATAGTGGTGATTACTTCTAGGAAGAGGAAGGGAATGAAACTGAGGACTTTCACTTCACCTGAGTAATCTGAATTTTAAATAAGACTGATTATGAAGTAAAAAGGAGTTATGAAAACAATAAAAATCAAATATGGAAAGTTTGTGTTTAACATGATAAAGAACTAAATTTAATAAGAAGTACTAAATTAGAGGGAATGGCCCTTTCAATAGAAACAAGCTGTGAATGACAGGTAGCTAAATATTTTCCGTACTTAGCAAGAAATGATGTCTCAAGGTTCAGTATGATTTTCATCTAAATTAAGACTTTTGTGCTTCAAATGGTACCATCAAGACAGTGAAAAGAATCCACAAAGTAGGAGAAAATATTGCAAATCATAGGGATAAGGGACTTGTATCCAGGATAAAGAATTTTTACAACTTAAAACCAAAAAGACAACTCCATTTAAAAAACGGTCAAAGGATCTGAATAGACATTACTCCAAAGAAGATACACAAATGGCCAATAAGCACACGAAAAGATGCTCAACATCAACAGTCATTAAGGAAATGCCAATTAATATCACAGTGAGGTACCATTTCACATCCACTTAGGATGGCTATAATCAAAAATGCAATTAACAAGTGCTAGGGAGGGTGTGGGGAAATTGAAACTCATATAGTGCTGGTGGGAAGACAAAATGGTGCAGTGCTTTGAAAAAGCCTGGCAGTTCCTCAAAAGGTTAAACATAGTTACCATACAACCAGGCAATTCCCAAGAGAAAGGAACACATACGTACATCCAAGTTCATAGCAGTATTATTCATAATAACCAAAAGTGGAAACTCAAATGTCCATCAACAAAACAAAGTTTAAAAGAAATAAACAGCCTCACATTTAGGTCCAAAAAGCAAATAAGAACTGTGCATCCACAAACAGAGCACTAACAGAAAAAAAAGACTGGGGTGGGGGTGGTTTCTAGTAATATGGAAATTTACAATTAAAATATAAATCATAAAGATTTTTTGATATGGTAATCATACTCTGAAGACTATACGCTTAAAAAAATAATCCAAAGGAGGGGAAAAGCGATTTAGACAAAGATAGTCTCAGCAGTCTTATTTTATAATAGCAAAATGGTAGAAAGAATCCAAACTTCTCACAATAAGAAACGGGGTAAACTCTGGTTATGAAACACTATTTTAGATGTCAAGTATGTGGGTGATGCCCATAACTGAAAATGGATGATTTATTCGCTCACACAATACATATTTTTAAGCAACATGCTAGGTAAAGAGAGCCACCTGAGAAAAATAAGGTGCTAGAGCAATGCTTCTCAAACCTTAATGTGATTAAGAATCATCAGAGAATTTACAAACTTTCCCATTGAAGGCTCATTTGGGCCCAGACGTTATCTCTAAAATAGGATTCTACTGAGTTAAAAAGAAGTTAGTTAATTATACAAATTCACAAAGTGGGCTGAATCAGAATTGGATGCAAGGCCCGCAGCTTAACTTCAGCGGCACTCCCATATATTCCTGGGGCGGCATTTTTCCGCGGGGGTAATTTAATACTGACGATAATAAAGCTGGACGTACGGTGGAGTAAAAAGCTAAGTCAGCATGGATCGTTACTAAAAGGCTCGAGACTCGAGGCAAATTGAGACCCCCAGATCGTCCCTCTGCCCTCAGGTGCCCTCGGGCGGAAAAGTCTGGAGGCACTACCGGCCTCGGGGCCTTTCTACTCCCCAACCTTCTCACTCCGCTTCCTTTGCCTAGACCTTCATCTCCCTCTGCTTCTGCCCACATCCAAGCCTCCCCCGTGACCCCGAGCGCGGGCAAAGCAAGCGCCGGGCACCCGACCCCGGCCCCGGGGACCCGCCCTCGCCTCAGGCGTCCGTCCGCCCCTCCCGGGCCTCGGCCCTCAGCCTTGGAGCCCTCGACCGGGCCACACTCACAAGAGGAAGCTCATCTTCTATCCTCGGAGGGGAGGGGAGGGGCCGCTGGCCCCTGCCGCGGACAGGATTCGGAGCCCACGCGGGACCGAGGGGGAGCGGAAGGTCCTCAGCCAGCGGACAGCGGAAGCCCGCCCCGCCGCTGCTCCGAGCCGGGATCGAGCCGTGGCAAGCAGGTGAGAGCAACTGCACCGGCCTCGCCCCCCTCCCCCACCTTACAGACCCAAAATGCGGAAGCAACAAAATCTCGCGAGCTAAGGCTTCGTTCTGCTCCTCCCCGCTGAGAGGGTCGCGAGAGGCCCCTTTTCGCACCGCCCGCTCCTCCGCCTCAGCCAATCAGCAGCCTCTAGGCCGGGACTTCCGCTCCCGGAGGCGTGGTGGAATTGCGGTCTTCGGACTGGAAGAGCGGCTGAGCTTGTGCGTGGTTCGAATTGTTGCTAATGTCTTGCCGGTTCTATCTCCCTAGATATCAAGGGGCCTCTGTAAGAGCAAAAATTTTTTTAATTTTTTTTTTCCGCCGTGCTGTGCTACTTGCGGAATCTTAGTTCCCCAACCAGGGATGGAACCCAGGCCCACGGCAGTGAAATGGCCGAGTCTTAACCACTGGACGGCAAGGGAATTACCCAAAATTTTTTTTAAATTTTAATTTGATTTTTAAGTTGAGCTCTAACTCACATAGCATAAAATTCACCCTTTTAAAAAGTACGCTCCTGTGGTTTTTTTTTTGTGTGTGTGTATTAACAGAGTTGTGCAACAATAGCCATTATCTGATTCTAGAACATTTTTTTCCATCACCCCAAAAAGAAACCGGTACCCATTAGCAGTCCTCATGCCTCCCTCCTCCCAACCCCTAGCAACAACTAGTGTACCTTCTTTTTATATGAATTTGCCTAATCTGGATATTTCATGTAAGTGGAACCACACAATATGTAGTGTTTTGTGTCTGGCTTCTTTCACTTATGTTTTTCAGATTCATCCATGTTGTAGCATGTATCAGTACTTCATTCTTTTTTATGGACGAACACTATTCCATTGTATGAATATACCATGTTTTGTTTATCCATTCATCTGTTGATGGACATTTGGGTTGTTTCCACTTTTTGGCTATTATGAATACTGTTGCTACGAACATTCCTGTACTGGTTTTTGTGTGGATGAATGTGTTCTTTTCTTTTGGGTATATGCCTAGGAGTGGCTGGGTCATATGGTAACTATATGTTTAAACTTTGGGGTAACTGACAGATTGTTTTCCAAATTGGCTGCACCATTTTACATTCCCACAGGCCAATATCTGAGGGTTCTGATATTTCCACATCCTTGATAGCATTTGCTATTATGTATTTTTCTGATTATAGCCATCCTAGTGGGTGTGAAGTGGTTATCTCTTGATTCTGATTTGCATTTCCCTGTTGGCTGATGTTGAGAATCTATTCATGTGCTTATTGGCCTTTGAAACAAATACATTTTTATCTTCCTTTAAGTTACCTCAGGCACCCAAAAGACCATCTGAAAAAGGGTCCTGGTCCAATAACAATCTTCATCCACTATCTCCACAACATTACCATTTCTTTTGTTCCTCAACACCAGTCAGTCCACATTCTGCAGGGTGCCTGCCCTCCCACAGAAAATACTCTCACCAAGCTCTCCAGTGTGAGTTTCCAAATCCCACAGGCATTTTTCAGTCATTATCTTACTTGCCATTTAGTTCTATCTGGCCCATCCCACTAGACTCCTGATTTGATCACTGATTTTATTTTTCAAGAACCTCTTTGTTCCTCCCTGTGATCTGGCTTCTATAGGGTACAAGTAGGGAACAGAGAAGGGGAAACCATGGCCAGATATGTTGGTAATAGTCTACTTTAGCCAGGCTTGTTTGGATGCAAGTGACAGAAACCCACACTGTTCATATTTCCATCAGAACTATCTTACGTTTTCTTCCCCACTAGACTGTGAATTCCTTTGTGGGCAAAACAAAGCTTGTTTATTTGTCATCGCCAGTGCTCAGCACAGTGCCTAGCACACAATAAATGCTCAATGAATGGTGATATAGACTGGAATTCCCAGACTAACAGAGGAGATTGACACAGGAATAAATGGTAATTAGTGCAGTATTACCAGTACTGATAAGATGAAAGGTAGAGGAATTCTAGGCTTTTTATGACTTGGCCTTTAGTTTTCTAGTTTTCTAGCTTCATTGCTCAAGGTGGTTTTCCAGCCAAACAACTTCTTACTGTTTCTCCAATAAGTCCTGGGCCTCCTTGAGTCCATGCTCCTGTGCTTGCAGTTCTTTTTGCCTGGAATGCCCCAACATCCACATCTTACCTTGTCCTTCAAAATCCAGCAGGAAATCCTCTTTCCTACCTCTGAACTCTTGTAGCCCTGTATCTATTGATATATCTTTCTTATAATATAATTATAGTTGAAGTTAAAGAGTAGTATTTGCATATTTAACAGCTGTTTTGTTAGGTGGTAGGACTTTGAGAGTTTATGTTCTTTTCTATTTTTCTGTATAATTCCTATTTTTCTCTAAAAGCAAATACTAATATTAATTTCTTCTTTCTTTTTGAAAAGAGAAGCAAGATAGAATAGTGGCTAAAAAGCTCATATTTTGGAGGTGACTATTTGTACTTGGACCCTGCCAGTGCTACTTAATAATCATATAATGTTGAGTATTTTCATAACTTTTTGCCTCAGTTTTCTCATTTGTAAAATGCGGGCAATCTCTTAGGGTTGTGAGGATTAAATAAGGTATAGAACTCCCTTAGACAGTTCTAGAACATATATTTACTCAATCAACGTTTGCTATTTAAAAAGGAAGAAATTTTGACATATTTTATTACCTCGGTTGGATGACCAGCTTCTTGAAAGCAAATCCCTGACTTACTTATCTTTGTATTTTAACTGTGCCTACTGTGGAGCCTTGTATGAGATATTTAGCAAATAGAAATGTAGCAAATATTTGCTAAGTAATGCAACTGAATGTTTGGCTAAGTATTATTTTATTTATTTATTCATTTTTTGGTGGCACTGCGTGGCTTGTGGGATCTTAGTTCCCCGACTAGGGATTGAACCTGGGGCCTCGGCAATGAAAGCACAGATTCTTAACCACTGGACCGCCAGGGAATTCTGGGCTAAGTATTATTTTAGACCAATTTTTTTAAACAGATGCAGTCCCTGAATTTCAGCAGTTCTTGTGTAGCTTAGGAAATAGTTGCATCTGCTTACCCAGAGAGTACATTCTCACTTTTTGTTGTTGTTTTTAACCTACCTCATATTTCCTCAATGGGGAACAATCTTTGATCAAATGGCAGTAAAATGACCAGGTAAGGCAGTACCTATTTTCTGGAAGGGATGGAAGTGCCTAGATCCTTCCCCAAAATATTTTAATAAGGAAGCCATGTGGGAAAACAACAGAGATATTATATCACGAGGCTACTAGAGTGAGAGCCACAAGGAAAGTCCTATGCTGGTTCTGTAACCTTGGCTTCTGAGAATGCAGCCATTAAATGATAGAGTAGTGGTTTAAACCTCTGGGAACCTCTTTATTACCCACGTGTTTTCTATGAGAATTTTTTTTAATTAATTTATTTATTTATTTATTTATTTTTTGGCTGCATTGAGTCTTCGTTGCTGTGCGCGGGCTTTCTCTAGTTGCGGCGAGCAGGAGCTACTCTTTGTTGAGGTGTGTGGGCTTCTCATTGCCGTGGCTTCTCTTTGTTGCAGAGCACAGGCTCTAGGCACGGGGGCAGCAGTAGTTGTGGCACACGGGCTTAGTTGCTCCGCAGCATGTGGGATCTTCCCGGACCAGGGCTCAAACCCATGTCCCCTGCATTGGCAGGCAGATTCTTAACCACTGCGCCACCAGGGAAGTCCCTATGAGAATTTTTTTTTTTTTTTTTTTTTTTTTTGACAGAAATGTATTTGTTTATTTGAAATTTAAATTTCACTGGTTATCCTATGTTTAATCTGGCCGCCCTACCTGGAGCATCCTATTTTACAAATCACGCCTAACATGAAGACAATCAGCAGTAGCCTCAGTTTCATGCTGAAGTACTAAAAGCCAATGAGACATGCATTCACTGGAAGAAAAAGAACAACACAAAGCAAAAACTTATAAGAAAATAGGCTATATAAAGTAGAAAACAAAAGCCAAAGGGAAAATGAGTCATCACCCAAGGATCCTCCTAAGTTCTTCACATGTCATCCATCCTTTGTATCTCAGAAGTGACAAATCATCCTGAATTTCCTTCTTGGAGCAGAAGGGACTTGGACCTGAGGGCAGAGTCCTGGGTGAGTCTTTTTTTTTTTTTTTTTAATTTATTTTTGGCTGTGTTGGGTCTTCGTTGCTGCGCCCGGGCTTTCTCTAGTTGTGGCAAGCGGGGGCTACTCTTCGTTGCGGTGTGTGGGCTTCTCATTGCAGTGGCTTCTCTTGTTGTGGAGCACGGGCTCTAGGCGTGCGGGCTTCAGTAATTGTGGCACGTGGGCTCAGTAGTTGTGGCTCGCGGGCTCTAGAGCGCAGACTCAGTAGTTGTGGCGCACGGGCTTAGTTGCTCCACAGCATGTGGGATCTTCCCGGACCAGGGCTCGAACCCGTGTCCTCTGCATTGGCAGGCGGATTCTTAACCACTGAGCCACCAGGGAAACCCCTGGGTGAGTCATTCTGAATGTGTTTTCTGGTGGCGTTTGAAACTTCCTAGCTGACGGAAGGCGCTGTGACACTCGGGGCACATGTACGGTTTGAGCCCAGAGTGGGTGCATCGGTGAACCTTGAGGTTCCATCTGTGGCTGAAGGCTTTGTCGCAGTGCTCATATCGGAAAGGCTTCTCCTTGGTGTGGGTCCTCTTGTGAGCACGCAGCGTGGAGTTGTGGGTTAACTTCTTGGGGCAGAGATCACAGCAGTATGGCTTCTCGCCTGTGTGGATACGCTCGTGAGTTCACAGGTCGGAAGACTGCATGGACCCTTCGGCACAGATACTGCATCGAAAGGGTCTCTCTCCTGTGTGTGTCCTCTGGTGAAGGATAACCTGAGATTGATAAGGAAATCTCTTCTTGCATACCCTACATTAATAGGGTGCCCGTCCCTTGGCTTCTTTTCCCTCAGGAGGACTGGTTGGTCCCACTGTGCTAGGTGAAACAACAGAATGGGACCCAAATTGTCCTGAGAAATGTCCTTTGTCCAAAGATGTGGCTCCTTCTTCTTCTTTTTTTTTTTTAATAAATTTATTTATTTATTTATTTATTTTTGGCTGCGTTGGGTCTTCGTTGCTGTGCGCGGGCTTTCTCTAGTTGTGGTGAGCGGGGGCTGCTCTTCGTTGCGGTGCGTGGGCTTCTCATTGAGGTGGCTTCTCTTGTTGAGGAGCACGGGCTCTAGGCGCACAGGCTTCAGTAGTTGTGGCACACGGGCTCTGTAGTTGTGGCTCGCAGGCTCTAGAGCGCAGCCTCAGTAGTTGTGGTGCACGGGCTTAGTTGCTCCACAGCATGTGGGATCTTCCCGGACCAGGGCTCGAACCCGTGTCCGCTGCACAGGCAGGCAGATTCTTAACCACTGCACCACCAGGAAAGTCCCTGTGGCTCCTTCTTGATGCACTTCTTGGGAACTGGGAATGTTGGCCAGTTTCCTTTTGAAACGTCTGAGACCCCTTGGAGAACCTCTTCTGTATCCACTCTTAGTCGAAACTTCTCCCTCACGACGCTTTGGAAGTTCAAGCTCTTGAGACTGACGGGTTCTTGTCTCTTCCATGTATTCCATCAGGTCCTTCTCCAAGTTTTCCTTGGGTGTCAGACCCTCTAGTTCACCTGTTTCAGGAATGATCTCTGGCAGGAGACTTTTCTGGTCCTGCCCTCTTGACAGTTCCTTGGCTCTTGCCGGATTCTGCAGCTCTTGGCTTACCTGCTGGCCATTCTTTGGAGGTATCTCACTAACAAGGGATTGGGGATCCCTGGGTAGGTCTTTCTCATCGTTGGTGTCACTGAGCTCAACTTCAAACGTCTCAATATCCAAGCTTCGCACAAGATATTCATCTCCTTGTATGCGAACTGTAGTCCATTTCTTGGGTTTCTGATTACTTCTTAGCATGTCCTCCATGTCTTTGCAACTCTGCACTCCACTCTCCTTGACTAAGACCTGGCACTCCAGCAGCATGCAGATCATAAACTGCTCCAGCACTAGCTTGTCCATCATCTGCTCCTTTGTGTGAAGATCTGGCCTCAGCCACTGATGGCAGAGCTCACAGAGTCTCCTCAGATCCTGGACGGGGTCGGATTCCTCCGAGCTGCTAAATGTTCTGAAGCGAATGTGCCACGTCTCCCAGTCACAGTCTGGCTTTTCCATAAGTGTGTGTTGGCATGGCACAGACACTGGTGACTCTGATCTAGGGCCTTTGGGGAGTTTTCCGTGACCCTGGAAAAATGTCTGGTCCTCAGCCATATTGATGGAGGAATTTTCCAATAGGACTCTGAGCAAACGCTTCTAGAAGCTGGTGCCCAGTTGACCCCTATGGAAAGGGATTTCCTCTGCTTTTCCTCTGCAAAAGAGTCACGTTCAGAAGGCCCTTCGAGCCCTCTTGCCTTCAGTCTGCTCAGGTCGGGGACTGGCTCTCCCCTATGAGAATTTTTATATGGTATTTTCAGTTTGTTGTACACATTCTCTCTTTCACACACACACACACAATTATTCTAGAAAGGTGCAGTCTAAGAGAAACAGAGTTTGAGCCACATAAGTAATTTTAAATTTTCTTATATATATATATATTTAAAGCAAAAATAAAAAACCCGAGTGGAATTAATCTTGATAATATATTTTATTTAGCCTGATGTATCCAAAATAATGTGATTTTAACATGGAATCAATTTAAACTTTTTTTTTTTTTTTTTTTTTTTTTTTTGTAATTCTTTGTTTATTTTTATTTTTGGCTGTGTTGGGTCTTCGTTTCTGTGCGAGGGCTTTCTCCAGTTGCGGCAAGCGGGGGCCACTCTTCATCGCGGTGCGCGGGCCTCTCATTATCGCGGCCTCTCTTGTTGCGGAGCACAAGCTCCAGACGCGCAGGCTCAGTAGTTGTGGGTCACGGGCCTAGTTGCTCCGCGGCATGTGGGATCTTCCCAGACCAGGGCTCGAACCCGTGTCCCCTGCCTTGGCAGGCAGATTCTCAGCCACTGCGCCACCAGGGAAGCCCCAATTTAAACATTTTTAATAAGATATTTTACTTTTTTTTTTTGCAAAACATGATATGAATGTATGTACGTCTACACACAGCTCAGTTTGGACTAGCCACATTTCAAGGGCTCAGTAGCCACATATGGCTAATGGCTGCCATGTTGGACCATACAGTTCTAGATCATCTGCATGATCCTCTCATAACATACCTTCATTTTTGCTTGCTCTTTTTGGTATCAAAGTGCCAGTTGTCATGATCTAATAAAACATTAACAGAAGCAAGCAATGTGAAAACAATGCATCAGTACCAACTGACAGCCACATGACACACCGTGGAATGAAGAAACCAAGAAAAAGCAAAACTGGGGGAGAATCAAGGATAGCTCAGCAAAGGTGGTGCAGGATGCCCAGTGCAAAAGAATTTACCCTGTACCTGTCACTACCACATTCATGTTGCAGGTGATTTTATTTCATCCAAATATTCCCTGTCACATTAAGTAATGATGTTATTTTGATTTTATTAACTTTACTGGTTTTGTTGTGTTTAATTTATAACTGTAATTTGATAGCTTTTTAAAAGCTATAAACATAAGGACATTTAGAAATTTATACTTTTATAATAATTTATATTATTTAAATAATGTAATTGTCATTAAAAATATTTCCAGACAGCATGAGAAGGGAGTTTGTGAAAATTTTCCTCCCTTTTAATGGGATTGTTCCTTAAGTTGGAGAATCACCGAGGATATGAAAGGCCAGCCATTTATAAGAAAACCTTTCCAGATAGCTACATTTGAGAGCAGAGGGAAGGAGGGGGAGCCTTAGGGATTTGGAAATAGTTGACCAGTCTATCAATATAGACCACTTAGAGATCAAAGATAAGATCTCTGAATGAACAAATATAACAAAACAGAAACAGACTCATAGATACAGAGAACAAACTGGTGTTGTCATGGTGGGGCGGGGGGGGGGGGGGGGGGGGGGGGGGGGGAGATGTGTGAAGTAGATGAGGAAGATTAAGGGGTACCAACTTCCAGTTAAAATGACTTATTTAGTCATGGAGATGTAATGTAGAGCACAGGGAATATAGTCAATAACATTGTAATAACTTTGTATGGTGACACTTAGTAACTAGACTTATGATGGTGATCATTTATGTATAAAAATATCGACCTGAAACTAATGTAATATTGCAAGGCAATAATACTTCCATTTCAAAAGTAATAAAATATAAAGGTAAAAAGTAAAAAAAAAAAAAAGATTTCTGAGAGAGAGAAAGATAGAGTAAAACATAGGAAGAGAGTGAGAGAAATTGCTAATTGCTACAGGGCAATTTGCTCCCCTCAGACACAGCCTATAGTCTATAAATACTAGGGAGGTTTTACTCTTTCCTTGGCTCAGTTGGCCAGAGAGATCACTGCACACCATCTGGTCACAGCAGATGCTGAAAGCAGAAGCTAAGCAGCAAATTGTACCGCAGCCAATACTGCCTTTTCTGAACCTCTCCCACCCCCTGCCCCACCCGCATTCATCACGAAGTTCCCCTTTCCAGCTCCCTCGGGCAGAATTTGCAACCTTGCATTTTCATTCTGTATAAGTGCCCTGTCTCATCATTTGAACTAACTCGCTCAAGCCCCGCCTCTTCTCACTTTGGTCACAGCAAGGTTCCTGCCCCTCCCAGCTAGTCGGTGCTCTTGGCAGCCTGTGTTTTAGCCCCTGTCACAAGTGGATGAAAAAAGACAAACAGACAGTAAAGTTGCTAAGCTGTCCCTGCTCGTTATCTCATGACTCAGGTCACAGGTCGTGAAAGAGAAATCCCAATTTGTTAAACACGGAAAACTCACTCAGTGAAGTCATGTGAAAGTTTCCCCTTTGAAAATGTCTTCAGTCTAAGGTCAGACCTCTGTCAGTCACATACACTGGTGAATGCAGTTCATGGCCCTTGCACTCCTGGAGCTCACATTCAGTTGGAGAAGATAGATATTAACAAATAATTACATAATTACTACTAGGAAGAAAACCACAAAATGCATTAAGAGCATTAAGAGAGCGTAACAGGAGAGACCTAAGAGAGACTGGGGAGTCTCAGGAGATGTCATTTAAGCCGAGACCCGAGAAGGTGAGGTAGCCGAATGAAGAGAGAGGGAAGAGGGTCTGCTCAGAGTCAACAGCACGTGCAAAGGCTTTGAAGCAGGTAAGAGTTTGCTATGATCAAGGCACCAAAAGAATAGAACTACCATATGACCCAGCAATCCAACTACTGGGCATATACCCTGAGAAAACCATCATTCCAAAAGACACATGCACCCCAATGTTCATTGCAGCACTATTTACAATAGCCAGGACATGGAAGCAACCTAAACGTTCATCAACAGAGGAATGGATAAAGAAAATGTGGTACATATATACAATGGAATATTACTCAGCCATAAAAAGGAACAAAATTGGGTCACTTGTAGAGATGTGGATGGACCTAGAGGCTGTCATACAGAGCGAAGTAAGTCAGAAAGAGAAAAGAAATATTGACACATATATATGTCGAATCTAGAAAAATGGTATAGATGATCTTATTTGCAAAGCAGAAATAGAGACACAGATGTAGAGAACAAATGTATAGATACCAGGGGGGTGGGCGGCGGGGACGATGGGAAGAATTGGGAGATTAGTATTGACATATATACACTATTGATACTATGTATAAATTAGATAACTAATAAGAACCTACTGTATAGCACAGGGAACTCTACTCAGTGCTCTGTGGTGACCTAAATGGGAAGGAAATCCAAAAAAGAGGGGATACATTTATACGTATAGCTGATTCATTTTACTGTATGGTAGAAACTAACATAACATTGTAAAGCAACTATACTCCAATAAAAATTAATTAAAAAAAAAAGGCACCAAAAGAGGCCAGTGTAATGAGAATGTGGTAGGCAAAGGGAAAGTGAAGGGAGCTGAAACCAGCCACCAAAAACTTAGATCTTAGTTGAAGCCAGTTGGCCAGCCATTGAAAGGTTTTCAGGAGAAGGGTGATGCCATCTACACTTTAAAATGTGGAAGCAGTTAAGAGGCTATTGTGGTTGTCTGGGCAGAAGATGGGGTTGACCTAGACTAGATCAATGGAGAGAAGTAGACAGAACTGAGGTCTACTCTGGAGAAATAATTCAGTGATGAGCTGACTGTGAGTCAAGGCTAAGTTCTGTGTTTCTGGCACAAACAACTAGCTGGTTGTTCCCAGTTACTAAGATAGAGAAGATGGGAGGAAAAGCAGCTTTGGGGGTAGATCAGGAGTTCTGTTTTGAATGTATTAACACTGAAATATCTACGATGCAGATATATACAGGTCTGGAGCTCAAAGAAGAGACCAGGATGAAGATCATCTTGGGAGGTACCAACATATAGATATTTACAGCCATGGCAGTGGATAAAGTAGCCAGGGGGAGAGTAGAGAGTAAGAGATGCCAGGGCAGAACCTTGAGGAGCCCTGATATTTAAAGGCCACATAGAAAGAAGAAACTGGCAAAGGAGGTTGAGAAGGAGCAGCCAGAGAAGTAGGAGGGAAACTAGGAGGGGATGTTATAAAAGCAAGAGAAGAGTGTTGAAGGATAAGAGAGGGGGTCAACTCTATGGAATGATCTTGAAAGTTCCAGGAAGAGGACTAAAGGGAAAGTTTATAAAAGTGGTGACCTTGGGGAAATCTTCTGACTGTGTTCTCATCTTCACGTTCCACTCTGGTGATTTAGGAGAGAAGCTTTATAAATGCCATCAGTGTGGGGGAGGAGAGTCAGGCAGGAACCAGATGTACTGATGAAAACCTTTGTCACCCAGGCATGTCCTGTGGTACTCACTGAGGAGTAGCCTTCTCTGAAAGTGTACTCTTTTTTGCTTCAACTGTTTTTAATTGAATGATTCTTTAAATTCTATAGTGCTTTACAATTTTCAAAATTTTCACATTTCATATAATCCCCTTGAAAGCATACTCTTGAGTAAGAAATGGTGACAAGAATTTGGCTCAGATTGCCTTCAGTCACAAAGAGAACCCAAAGACTCTAAAGTTTTTAATGCCTTTTCTCATATATTTTGCCATTTTCCTTTGCTATCTTAACCCTGCCACTTACTAGCTGTGCACTTACTAGCTGTGCACCTGTGCACTTATTTAACCTCTTTGTACCTCAGTTTTCTCATCTGCAAAATAGGGACAATAATAAGACTGATAAGAGGATTGGATAATACATGTAAAATACTCAGAACAGTGCTAATATATGTTGGCTATTATTAGTCTCAGAAACCAAAGTTTGTGTTGTTGATGTCTTTTCTTTTCTCCTAAAGTTCAAAAGCTATTTCTCTCGTGTCTTAAAAAAGAAAGGGACTTCACTGCTGGCGCAGTGGTTAAGAATCCACCTGCCAATGCAGGGGACATGGGTTTGAGCCCCGGCCCGGGAAGATCCCTCATGCCGCGGAGCAACTAAGCCCACGTGCCACAACTACTGAGCCTGTGCTCTACAGCCCGCGAGCCACAACTACTGAAGCCCGCACGCCTAGATCCCGTGCTCCGCAACAAGAGAAGCCACCGCAATGAGAAGCCCGCGCACTGCAATGAAGAGTAGCCCCCGCTGGCCACAACTAGAGAAAGCCTGCACGCAGCAGCAAAGACCCAAAGCAGCCAAAACTAAATAAATAAATTTATATTAAAAAAAAAAAAGGAAATGGATTTGAAAATTAGATTTGCCATTTACTAGCTGTGTGATCTTCGGGAAGTTAGTAACCACTCTGTGCCTCAGTTTCCTCATCTGCAAAATGGGGATAATAGCAGTACACTGCTTTATAGAGTTATGGTGAGGATTAAATGAGTTATGAAGTGTAATGCATTTAGAACAGTGCCTGGCACATAGTAAGTGCTACCTGTTAGTTATGTTGTTCTCTGCAGCTAATCATTTCCCTCAGTATTGCCATCACCTTTAATCTTGAATGTAATAAAATGAGGACAAGTAGAAAGTGTGTAGATTTTTTTTCATGATAAAATACAAGTTTTGATTTATTTGTAATTAATTCTAAGGAGATAATAAGCAAGAACATGATGGATTGGCATCTCAGTACTGAAGTTTGGAAGACAAACAATATTTTCCATAACAATTTTTGGTGCTGCTGTCAGAAACATGTATTTTTAACCACTTTGGTAAAACATCATCTCTCTTCTTTAAAAAATCATACAAAATTTTTGTAAATGGTAAAAATTTAGTAAGAGTTCTTTTTGTCAGGCAAAAAGAAGAAAAAGGAGGAAAAAGAAGAGGAGAAGAAAAGGAAGAAGGCAGGCAGGCAGGCTAATAAAGTACAACCTTCGGGGAGTATCATGTCATTAAATGTTCTGTAACCTTGTCAACCTTCCTTGTTCCACTTGCTCCATTCCAGCCATTACATTCTGCCAAATGCCCTCTCTTCAATCTGACCTCACACAACTGTGATAGATATATTTTGTGAAAGAACATGGGTTTTGGATGAAGACAGACCTATGTTTAATCCTGGCACTGCCATTACTAGCTGGCGGTCATGGGCAAATTACTTTAACTTTGTGAGTTTGTTGCTTCTTCTATAATAGATATAATAATATATTGACCTCACAGGAACATTAGGATTATATGAGTAAATGTAGGGGAAGTATCTAGAATATTTCCTGGCACGTGGTTAATGGTCTATGAAACTAGTTCCCTTTTCTCCACAGTCTGACTCCCTGCCCCCTTTCCTGTCCTGTCAAATAAGTAAGGTCCCCTTCCTTCTCCTTGAAATTAGAAGAAAACTGAACTGCATCTCCTCAGGGTGCTACACGGACTCCCCCAATATCCAGAACCCTTTAAACAGAAGCCACCCCCAGTTCAAATATAAGAAAGAGAAGAATTGAAGAAAGAACCTAAATCCTGAAAATTCTGAGGCTGATATTCTCCAACCACTGGATCCTTAACCTGCTGCCTTTCACCCTATAATGGTTTATGAAGGAGATATGCAAAGCGGCCCTGTAAATCACTGGAGGCTTCTGTGCAGTCTTCTGAACAAAGTTCCCAGCTTCTTATGGGCTGGGATGGACTGCTTGTGAGCCACGAGCTCTCCTGTTTTCTGTCGGCCTTATGGCCCTGTCAAAAAGGCTGAACATACTCCTTGGCCTGCTTCCCTGAGTCCACACTTTCACTATGGCCATAAAGGTGATTCCAGTATAAAGGCGAGGACAGGACTTTGCCAAGAGTCAGGGGTCCCTCCACTCGGCTCCCAGAGACACCTGGGCACACCTCTGCCACTTACCTACTCAACTGTTAACATGATTTGTCTTCCACCTCACTGAGCTAGAAAGCTAGTTAGAACAAGTTTGTATCTTATTCAACTTTTAAAAAATATCCTTACTTCCAAGCACAGTGCCATTTACCTAATCCTGAGTGTTTTTTTTTTTTTTTATAAAATTTTTTTTTTTTTTAAATTTTTTTTTTTTTTATTTATCTATTTATGGCTGTGTTGGGTCTTTCGTTTCTGTGCGAGGGCTTTCTCCAGTTGTGGCAAGCGGGGGCCACTCCTCATCGCGGTGCGCGGTCCTCTCACTGTCGCGGCCTCTCTTGTTGCGGAGCACAGGCTCCAGACGCGCAGGCTCAGCAATTGTGGCTCACGGGCCCAGTCGCCCCGCGGCACGTGGGATCTTCCCAGACCAGGGCTCGAACCCGTGTCCCCTGCATTGGCAGGCAGATTCTCAACCACTGCGCCACCAGGGAAGCCCCTGAGTGTTTCTGATTGGTGCTGGAGTGGGTGTCATTTTGTCTCTGCTTCTTAATCTTTTTTGTAGTTTCCAGTGTGTATGCGTACATGTGTGTGTTTTAAACAAAGAACATGAATTGCTTTCATAGTAAGAAAAAAGGAACAATTCTCTCTGGTTGGGTGTTTCGGAGACTGGGCTGTCCTGTCTTAGTGCTGTCTACTTTGGTGGTATTGAAATAGAAGGCACATTGTCCCCAAAACAGTATGTTCTAAGATGAGAGAAAGTCAGGGGTATGAAATGGATAGGTATGGCCCAAACTAGCCTAGTGTGAAAGCAGGATCATGGTCCGGGTGTTGATATTAATTTCCCTAGGGAGGGGTACTAGGGTGTGGTAGACAATCAGAGGGCTTGGGAGAACAGGTTTTACCAATCGATACAGAAACATTTCA
Organism: Balaenoptera musculus; assembly: GCF_009873245.2. NCBI lineage: Eukaryota > Metazoa > Chordata > Mammalia > Artiodactyla > Balaenopteridae > Balaenoptera > Balaenoptera musculus. Next base: position 26,010,382 of record NC_045797.1, read on the forward strand.
ATATTTTCACAACTGCAGTGGCTACCCTGATGCCATTATGAGCTCTAGGTCATGAGGGATGCCCGGCATAATCCTCACTTAGAAATTGCTCTGGGATGATAATGAGTCCTTGATTTCTTCAGGTAAATCAGTTACACTGGAGGTTTGACGGGTGGTGGAATGTGTTGGTGTTCATAAGCTCTGTGGTTCCTTCTAGACATGGAACACTGTTAGAGTTTAGCTGCCAATTCTGTGGGTCCCACCACCATGGCCTCCTCTGCCCAACTGTTCTCTCTCACCCATTTATAGTTTTAAGTGATTTCGCCTGTGTGTGTTCCGGTTTCCTCCTTAGCTATCTATTAAATATTCAGGCCCACGTGAAGTGGAGGGCTAGAGGGAAGGCTTCCATGCCAGGCCTCATCTTGCTGGTGAGTGACTTCAGGCAACTGGTCATCTCTCTGAGTCTCAGTTTTTTCATCTGAAATGCGGAACATAATACGTACCTCACAGGGTTGTTGGGATTAAAGAAGATGGTGCTGAACCCAGTGCCTGGCACAGAATAAGTGCTCAGTAAATGGTACTTAATAGCAGAGCATGGACTCTGGAGCCAGCCTGTCTGGCTTCAATCTCTGCCCTCCCCTTACTAGCACCCTGACCTTAGACATGTTCCTTAAACCTCCTGTGCCTCATTTTCCCCATCTGTAAATGGACATAATAATAGCACTTACTTCATGTGCTTATTGTGAAAATTAAATAGGATAATGTTTGCAAAGGGCATAAAACAGTGCCTGACACATTATAAGTGTTCAGTAAAGCTTAGCTATTATTAGAATGATTATTAATAGATGTTTGGTTATAAATGTGCTTTGTGCTTGCATGAATGAAATGAGTCATGAGATATGAATTGTCTTGGTTTAATAAGCCCACAACATATTGAAACAGGAGGGAAAGGGTCAGGGCACAACCTTTAAAAGAATGACATAACCATAGGACATGACAAAAACTGGTTAGAATCAACTAGGTCCAAGATGGCAGAAGATTTGACTTCCAGTGGACCTTGAGCCTCATTATATGCTCATTGTAATATATCAGCATACTAAATGACACACCCACAGGTGCCATGACAGTTCTGAGGCCAACCATAAAAGGCCCAAAAGTGGGTGGTGACCCAATTCATGGAAATCCCTGCCCCTTCCCCAAAATAGTTGGAATAATCCACTCATTAGCCTATGAAATTACCCAGCCCATAAAAACTAACCATGCCATATTTTGGGGCCTCTCACCTTCTGAGATGGCCCATATTCTGTGGAACGTGTTTCTCTCTAAATAAATCCACTTCTTACCTATCACTTTGTCTCTCACTGAATTCTTTCTGTGATGAGACATCAAGAACCTGAGATTCATTAGGTCCTGAGACCAGGTGTGTGATCTCAATTAAAAGACCATGGAGGACTTCCTTGGGGGTCCAGTGGTTAAGACTCCATGCTTCCAATGCAGGGAACACGGGTCTGATCCCTGGTCGGGGAACTAAGTAAGATCCGACAATCTGCGCAATGGGGCCAAAAAAAAAAAAAGACCCAGCATGTAAGTCCCAATCTGAGTTGCACGGTTTCAATATTTGAAGAGATAGACAGATGCACAAATATCAAGATGTCCTTCTGAGGACTGACATAGGAGTATTCTCATATTCTATGATAGCCTCAAAGAGAGGGCAATTAATTCTGCCTATTGGCATTATGTTGGAGCAAAAATGCTCTTTTGCCCGTGTGTGGTCCAAATTCTTCCTTATGTGTCAATGAAACATGTGAGGCCACTTAACGTGGAGGCCCATAGGCAAGACGGGTAAGTCAGGCAGTCTGGGGGTGCAGCCTTGGGGATGAGTAGCAGTGGTTCTGGGGAGTAGATGGAGGAGGGCAATCAAACAGCAGGTAGAAGTACAGGATGTGCTCAGTGGAGGGCAGAGCAAGGAAAGAGTATGCAGAAAGGCTATTTAGGGCCTGAGTTAGAAGGGCCTGAGCACCCCACAGAATTTGGGCTAAAAATTAGAGCATAAAGTATTTTTGTTAAACAAGTGGTATTTCAATATAATACTGTGGGAGCATGGAGGGAAGTTCTTTCATTAGGCATAGTAAAAAATATATAATAATGTTCTCATGCTTTCACTCTCAAGAGTTTTCTTTTTGGGAAAAGAGAATTTCCAAAATTTTGCAGAGTGGTGAGAGGGTTGTGTATCCTAAAATCTGGGCATGTCTGGTTCCTTTCCCTCTTCAAAGCCACTGCTGCAAGGTCCAAGTAACTGTAAGGCCCTCCTCACCAGGGCTTGCTGGGGATAGATTCTGTGAGTTATCACACCCAGGCATATAACCTGAGGGCATGCTCTGAGCTGTACAACCTTTCACATCTACTGTCTTGAGGGTTCTCAGCACCACATTCTTTTTCTTAGTCTCTTCTCTTGATCACTGTATGTCTACCTTTCCCTCAAACCCCAGGAGGGCAGAAATCTGATTTAAAAATTTTTTTTGAAATAATTTCAGACACACAGAAAGGTTGCAGGAAAAGTTCAAGGAATGCTTACATACTCTTCGCCCAATTCCCCAGTTGTTAATATGTTATATTCACTATATGCTTTATCAGCTTCTCTTTTTGTATATACATCTTTATGGACTGAATTGTGTCACCCCCCACCCCCAAATTCATATGTAGAAGCCCTAACCCTCAGTACCTTAGAATGTGACTGTATTTGGAAATAGAGCCTTTAAAAAGGCAATAAAGTTAAAATGAGGTGGTCACGGTGGGTTCTAACTAAATCTGACTGGTGTCCTTATGAGAAGAGGAGATTAAGACATACAGAGAGAGGCGCCAGAGGGGTGCTCCCACAGATGAAAGGCCACGTGAGGACAGTGAGAAGGCAGCTACCTGCAAGTCAGGGAGAGAGGCCTCAAGAGAGGGCAAACCTGCCAACACCTTGATCTTGTACTTCCAGCCTCCAGAACTGCAAGAGAATTAATTTTGTTTTTTTTCTACCAATTTTATTGATATATAATTGACATAGAGCCCTGTATAATTTTAAGGTGTACAGCATAATGATTTGACTTACATACATCAAGAAATGATCATCACAATAAGTTTAGCAAACAGCCATCATCTCATATAGATATAATAATTTTTTTTAAGCCACCCAGTCTGTGGTATTTTATTGCAGCCCTAACAAAACCTATATATATATATATATTTTTTTTTTCTGAACCATTTGAAAGTAAGTTGTAGATATGATGTCCCTTTATCTCTAACAGCAAGTACATTCTCTTACATAACCACAATATGATTAGCTATAGAAAATTTAAATTGATACAATGCTATTAACTGATCTACAGACTTTATTATTATTTTGCCAGTTGTCCTATAATGTCCTTTATAGCAAAAAAAGAGAGAGAAAAAAAAGAAGAATGAAGGAAAAAGAAAGAAAATAATGGGGGGGGGTGGTGTCTGGGATCACATATTACATTGAATTGTCATGCCCAGGCTCCTTTGATCTAGAAAAGTACCTCATTCTTTGTCTTTCATGACTTTGACATTTTTGAAGAGTACAGGCTGCTTTTCTTGTAGAACATCCCTTAGTTTTGACTTGTCTGATATTTCCTTGTGATTAGATCTACTAGTACATTACAAAATTTCAGGAATGTGCCTTTTTCCTGGACTGCTTTAACATTCCAGGTCTATGATCTCTCCTCTCATTGTGTAAATAAGAAATCTGTAACAATTTTAGGGAATTCAATGGTTTAGGAAAATCACTTTATTCAATATTCAGACTTGCTAAGATTTATGAAGTGGTGTGTCCTCCTCAATGCGTCATATCTGAGGGCATATAATGTGTTTTTGTCCTATTACTGGTGTTAATTTTGATCACCTGTTTAAGGTGATGACTGTCAGGTTTCTCCACTGTAAATGTACCATTTCCTCCCTTTGCTATCTTTTTTTTTTTTTTTTTTAATTTGGTTGTGCCTGGCAGGCTCCTCAGTTGCAGCTCGCCGGCTCCACTGTTGTGGCATTTGAATTCTTAGTTGCGGCATGCATGTAGGATCTAGTTCCCTGACCAGGGATCAAACCCCAGCCTCCTGCATTGGGAGTGCGGAGTGTTTTAACCACTGCGCCACTAGGGAAGTCCCCCCCTTTGCTATTAAAAAAATACTCTGTGGGAGAGATACTTTGAGACTATGCAAATAGGGCGGCCAGTCAGATAAAATACAGGTAGCCCAGTTTAATTTGAATTTCAGGTAACAGACGAATACCTTTTTAGTAAAGTATGACCCCTCCTCCCAATCCAAATTTAATTGGGCATCTTGTATTTTTATTGCAAGATCTGGTAACACTATATGTAAATAACTTGGTCCTCATCCAACTTCACTCAGTTATTTTGACATCCATTGATGATTCTCAATTTTTACTATGATTTTGCCAAATAGTCGTTTTCTAACTGCATCATTCTTCTGCATTTATTAGTTGCTATTCCATCTGCCTATCTTTTTATCCACTCTTAAAGCGCCTGGCACACAGTAGGCACTCAGATAATTGGGCAGTGAATGAACGCGTTGGCCGAGCTTCCGTGACAACGTTTGGCAGGGGCTTGCCTTCCTCAGCCAGTCTCGGCAAGCTATCGAGCCTTCGGAACCATCCAGGGCCTCGCTCTTAGCTCTTATTGCTCCAATCACAAGCATGGCTTTACTGGGCTTCTCTACGTTTAAAGGAAGACAACCGATCGGTTCCTTCAGCTCCAGCGGCCCAACAGACTGCAAGTGGAGAGCCGCAGGGACCAATGGGTGCCGGCAGGAGGCGGGGCCTGCCACGCGGCAGCGGTATAACCGCAGGGCCGGCGCGCCTTTCCCTCCGGGCGCTGGCCATGGCTGCAGCGTCGCTTTTATCCGCTTTGGCCACCCGGCTGCTCCGGCCGGCGCAGAGCTGCCGCCTCCACCATCGCCCCTTCCACCTCTCGGCAGTTCGGTAAGAGGGTCGGGGGGCTGGGTCAGCGCGGAAATCCGAGGGGAACCGAGCGCGGGGCCCGCCCAGGGACTCCCTTAATGAGCATCTCCGTCCCGGGAGGTGGTGGCCACCGAGAGGGGTGTGGCGGGGTGACGTGGCATCCCAGAGTGGCCGCAGCCTACCACCAGGGCGCTCGTTCGGCTGTGTGGGCTGAAACCGGGAGCCCGCCTTTCGGAGGAGCCGGTCTCCTGCAGGCTCCGGGCGTCGCCCTGTCTCAAAGCCAGTCCGCCGGCTGAACGGGGCCCACCGTGTGGAGCGGAGGTGCTGGCGGGCCCTGGGGCGCCGCAACTTACCTGGGAGCATACGGAGGTCACCGGCCAGAACCTGCCGGTCGCCCTTGGCCCTGATACCAAGAGCGGGAAAGCAGAGGAGATGTTTTGGCGAGCGCAGGGAAGAGTTGTGAGTGAGCCGCCTTCCGTGAGCCGTCCCTTCCCGGGACCCTAGCGGCGGCGGGGGTTAGGGCGGAGCCTTGCTCGCCGGGTACCAGCACTTCCCTCCTTCTCCCGGCCGTGGGTGTGGCTCGCGCTGCTCTACAAGCTGCCCCTTTCCCTCCCAAGAGAATAAATGTGTTGTGGTCACCAGGACTTTGACTGCAGCCCACCCGGAGTTGGTCAGTGCCAGACCGAGTAAATTGAGGTGGTAAACGCCCGGGAAGAGAAGAGGGAAAGCTCTGTTTGCGTTTTCTTAGGGAGGTAATAAATATTTCCTGATTTTTTTGGACCTCAAATTCCTATTCTAAACCTAAGTTGAAGAATCTTTTTTTTGGGGGGGGTGGAGGGGGAGCTGTGATTTCGTTCCCTAAAGCTATGCACCCTCTTTCCCGTCAATCTTTAGAGCCTTTACACTGCAGAGACCTAAGCCTTGTAACAGCAGCCCCTTTATCCAGGCACTGTGCTAGGCTGTGCGAATTCAGACATGGTAAAAGCGGTTTTCTTTAGTGGAACTCCCATACTTGTCAAGAGGCAGAACACGTACGTGTGGCAGAAAATGTAATTTTCGGTCAGTGTAAAAATGCTATTAGAGACGTTTCCAAGGTGCTGTTGGAGCAAAGAATGGGGATTAATGCGTTCTTGAAAGAAGACTTCAGAGGGGACATTTAAGGATTTCCTTTGTCTGACCCTGACCTGCCTTTCCAGCCCCATCTTTCATTACTGTCTGTTCTCTTCCCTCTTCCTACCTTCCTGAGTTCTGGCCACATGTGCTTTCATGATTGAAAAGAGATTTATAAAAATACTCCAATTCCTTACCTAAAGAACTGGAACAGTTTGCTCACACTCTCCAGTAACAAATGCCCTGCTTTTGGGGCTTCCCTGGTGGCGCAGTGATTAAGAAGCGACCAGCCAATGCAGGGGACACGGGTTCGAGCCCTGGTCCGGGAAGATCCCACATGCCGCGGAGCAACTAAGCCCGTGTGCCACAACTACTGAGCCTGCGCTCTAGAGCCTGCGAGCCACAACTACTGAAGCCCACGCGCCTAGAGCCTGTGCTCTGCAAGAAGAGAAGCCACCGCAATGAGAAGCCCAGGCTCCACAATGAAGAGTAGCCCCTGCTCGTAGCAACTAGAGAAAACCCGCGCAGCAACAAAGACCCAACGCAGCCAAAAATAAATAAACAAAATAAATAAATTTATAAAAAACAAAAAAGCAAATGCCTTCTTTTCACTGCCTTTTCTGAATGAAATGTAGGTTTCCACATCTCTGAAGGCAATAAGTACATTTGGTATTCAGTGTTCTAATGTATTGCTTTGATTACTGCTAGCTGGTAAAATTAAAACATCTTTTAAAAAATATGGGTCTAGGGGCAAGACGGGAATAAAGATGCAGACCTACTAGAGAATGGACTTGAGGATACGGGGAGAGGGAAGGGTAAGCTGGGACAAAGTGAGAGAGTGGCATGGACATATATACACTACCAAATGTAAAATAGATAGCTAGTGGGAAGCAGCCGCATAGCACAGGGAGATCAGCTTGGTGCTTTGTGACCACCTAGAGGGGTGGGATAGGGAGGGTGGGAGGGAGGGAGACGCAAGAGGGAAGAGATATGGGGACATATGTATATGTATAACTGATTCACTTTGTTATAAAGCAGAAACTGGTACACCATTGTAACGCAATTATACTCTAACAAAGATGTTAAAATAAAATAAAATTGAACAGAAATGAAAAAAAAATATGGGTCTGAATGTATTCCTTTTTTTGCGGGGGGGTAGTGTGAGAGTTTTCATGGTTAGAGAGATAGTACTGTAGTCTAGGCAACAGTGAGGTAAAGGAAAAAATGGACTTTGGAGGCAGAAGTTTGTGTTTGAATTTTGTTTCTACTGTCCTCAGTTTCTTGTTCTGTATAACAGGCTTATTATAATAGTCCCAAGGTAACTGAGAGTAATGTATGTAAAACTCTAAGCAAAATATCTCGTGTTTAAGAGATGTTAGATCCATCCCCCTTTGTGTCTGTGTTCACTCATTACTGGTTCCATTAATTAGTAGATAACAGAACTCTTTCCAAAATAAGTTGATCATGAATTGTAAAATGCACCTGATATTAATTTTTCATGGAAAATTACAGTACTGTAAACTATTGAATTAGAAGGAAAGTGAAGATGCTTCTGACTTGGATTTCAGTTTTTAATTTTATTTAGATAGTCCTCTTCTTTCTAGTCTGTTGATTCATAATTTTATTGGAAATTTTTCTAAACACATCTGTGAAAGCACTCCTAAACGTGTTAGCTAATATGGTTAATAAATTTTGGATTCCCCGTGGGACTGATCTCAGTCTCCATTTCCATTTATTTTGGGGTAGCAGTAACTTTATCTGCCCATTGGCAAAAACAAAAAATGTTGAGAAAGTAGGTAATGACTCCCTCTCAGGACTGTGTTTCACATTTGGCAGAATTGTGGTATGCAGGCGAGGGCTAAAACACAGTTATGTTATAAAGGATACTCATTGCATTGTGGCTTTGTTTTGGTTCTTGTTACTCTTTGACTTCTTTTTTTTTTTTTTTTTTTAAGCAAATTGGCGTAACATACAGAAGTTGCCTTTGGAACTTGGAACACTGGATTCTCCCAGAACCCTGTGTCCTTAACTTTATTATATCATGCTTAGCCCAAATATGCTGCTACCATTTTCTCTAAGTTTACTGCTTTCAAAAGGAACTTAAAAAAAATTTTTTTAATGAAGTGCAATCTAAGTCCTACTCACTGATTATTTTTATAAAACTATCCTTATGAGTGTATAAATAGATAAATATATCTATTGTATATTAAGGATGTGTGTGTGTATAAATTTAGCCAACAGAGTTAGAAATTAATTTTTAGTGAATATATATGCCTGGCACTTTATTTATTTATTTTCTATTTTTGGCCATGCCACATGACACGTGAGATCTTAGTTCCCCAACCAGGGATCGAACCCCTGCGCTCTGCATTGGAAGCTCGGAGTCTTAACCACTGGACTGCCAGGGAAGTCCCCACATGCCTGGCACTTTATTTATTTCATTCAATATAAATGACTGTCCTAAGCCCTTTTAAAGGGCTTTAAAAGCCCTTTTTAATCTTTCACTCTATTCTATTCCAGGGTTGGGAATCTATTTCTGGTGCGGGGCAGTTATTACTATAGATCAAGAATGTTGCCAGGGGTATTTGTATCAGCAAAGCCCTTTTATTTTATTATTTTTTTTTTTTTAAAGATTTTATTACAGTTATCTTTTTTTTTTTAAACATCTTTATTGGAGTATAATTGCTTTACAATGGTGTACCAGTTTCTGGTTTATAACAAAGTGAATCAGTTATACATATACATATGTCCCCATATCTCTTCCCTCTTGCGTCTCCCTCCCTCCCACCCTCCCTATCCCACCCCTCTAGGTGGTCACAAAGCACCAAGCTGATCTCCCTGTGCTATGCGGCTGCTTCCCACTAACTATCTATTTTACATTTGGTAGTGTACATGTGTCCATGCCACTCTCTCACTTTGTCCCAGCTTTACCCTTCCGTCTCCCCGTATCCTCAAGTCTGTTCTCTAGTAGGTCTATGTCTTTATTCCCGTCTTGCCCCTAGGTTCTTCATGACCACTTTTATTTTTTTTTTTAGATTCTATATATATGTGTTACATTACAGTATTTCTTTTTCTCTTTCTGACTTACTTCACTCAGTATGACAGACTCTAGGTCCATCCACCTCACTACAAATAACTCAGTTTCATTTCTTTTTATGGCTGAGTAATATTCCATTGTATATATGTGCCACATCTTCTTTATCCATTCATCTGTTGATGGACACTTAGGTTGCTTCCATGTCCTGGCTATTGTAAATAGAGCTGCAATGAACATTTTGGTATGTGACTCTTTTTGAATTACGGTTTTCTCAGGGTATATGCCCAGTAGTGGGATTGCTGGGTCGTATGGTAGTTCTGTTTTTAGTTTTTTAAGGAACCTCCATACTGTTCTCCATAGTGGCTGTATCAATTTACATTCCCACCAACAGTGCAAGAGGGTTCCCTTTCTCCACACCCTCTCCAGCATTTACTGTTTGTAGATTTTTTGATGATGGCCATTCTGACTGGTGTGAGATGATATCTCATTGTAGTTTTGATTTGCATTTCTCTAATGATTAATGATGTTGAGCATTCTTTCAGGTGTTTGTTGGCAATCTGTATATCTTCTTTGGAGAAATGTCTATTTAGGTCTTCTGCCCATTTTTTTTTTTTTTTTAAAGATTGCTTTAATTAATTAATTTATTTATTTATTTTATGGCTGTGTTGGGTCTTCGTTTCTATACGAGGGCTTTCTCTAGTTGTGGCAAGCGGGGGCCACTCTTCATTGCGGTGTGCAGGCCTCTCACTGTCGCGGCCTCTCTTGTTGCGGAGCACAGGCTCCAGACACGCAGGCTCAGTAATTGTGGCTCACGGGCCTAGCCGCTCCACGGCATGTGGGATCTTCCCAGACCAGGGCTTGAACCCGTGTCCCCTACATTGGCAGGCAGATTCTCAACCACTGCGCCACCAGGGAAGCCCATTCTGCCCATTTTTGAATTGGGTTGTTTGTTTTCTTGATACTGAGCTGCTTGTAAATTTTTGAGATTAATTCTTTGTCAGTTGCTTCATTTGCAAATATTTTCTCCCATTCTGAGGGTTGTCTTTTCATCTTGTTTATGGTTTCCTTTGCTGTGCAAAAGCTTTTAAGTTTCATTAGGTCCCATTTGTTTATTTTTGTTTTTATTTCCATTCCTCTAGGAGGTGGGTCAAAAAGGATCTTGCTGTGATTTATGTCATAGACTGTTCTGCCTATGTTTTCCTCTAAGAGTTTGATAGTGTCTGGCCTTACATTTAGGTCTTTAATCCATTTTGAGTTTATTTTTGTGTATGGTGTTAGGGAGTGTTCTAATTTCATTCTTTGACATGTAGCTGTCCAATTTTCCCAGCACCACTTATTGAAGAGGCTGTCTTTTCTCCACTGTATATTCTTGCCTCCTTTATCAAAGATAAGGTGACCATATGTGCGTGGGTTTATGTCTGGGCTTTCTATCCTGTTCCCTGATGTATATTTCTGTTTTTGTGCCAGTACCATACTGTCTTGATTACTGTAGCTTTGTAGTATAGTCTGAAGTCTGGGAGCCTGATTCCTCCAGCTCCGTTTTTCTTTCTCAAGATTGCTTTGGCTATTCGGGGTCTTTTGTGTTTCCATACAAATTGTGAAATTTTTTGTTCTAATTCTGTGAAAAATGCCAGTGGTAGTTTGATAGGGATTGCATTAAATCTGTAGATTGCTTTGGGTAGTATAGTCATTTTCACAACGTTGATTCTTCTAATCCAAGAACATGGTATATATCTCCATCTATTTGTATCATCTTTAATTTCTTTCACCAGTGTCTTATAATTTTCTGCATACAGGTCTTTTGTCTCCTTAGGTAGGTTTTTTTTTTTTTTTTTTTTAACTTTGGGTTTATTTATTTATTTATTTTTATGGCTGTGTTGGGTCCTCGTTTCTGTGCGAGGGCTTTCTCTAGTTGTGGCAAGTGGGGGCCATTCTTCATCGCGGTGCGCGGGCCTCTCACTATCGCGGCCTCTCTTGTTGCGGAGCACAGGCTCCAGACGCGCAGGCTCAGTAATTGTGGCTCACGGGCCCAGCCGCTCCGCGGCATGTGGGATCCTCCCAGACCAGGGCTCGAACCCGTATTCTCTGCATTGGCAGGCAGATTCTCAACCACTGCGCCACCAGGGAAGCCCATCCTTAGGTAGGTTTATTCCTAGATATTTTATTCTTTTTGTTGCAATGGTAAATGGGAGTGTTTTCTTAATTTCTCTTTCAGATTTTTCATCATTAGTGTATAGGAATGCAAGAGATTTCTGTGCATTAATTTTGTATCCTGCTACTTTACCAAATTCATTGATGAGCTCTAGTAGTTTTCTGGTAGCATCTTTAGGATTCTCTATGTATAGTATCATGTCATCTGCAAACAGGGACAGCAGCAAAGCCCTTTTAAAGAAGTCCTCCTCAACCCTAAATCTGAATTGGATTTGTAAATATTAACATGTTTTTAGTTCCTTAATATATCATGAGTATATATGAAATGCTATTGTATATTTTGTGCTCTGCTAGAATTATCATGTAAAATCGAGTAAATGCATTAGGTTTGCTATAAAATTGTGATATCTTTTTTTTTTTTTTTAAGTGAAAGAAGGTTTATTCAGGGAGAAACACACTCACTAGACAGAGGGTGGGCCATCTCAGAAGGCAAGAGGCAGCAGGCTATGGAGTTGTCAGTTTTTATAGGAGTGGGTAATTTCATAGGTTGATGAGTGGAAGGAGTATCCCAGCTATTTTGGGGAAGGGGTCGGGATTTCCAGGAATTGAGCCACTGCCCATTTTTTTACCTTTTATGGTCGGCCTTGGAACTGTCACGTGGTGTGTCATTTAGTGTGCTGATGTGTTACAAATGAGCGTATACTGAGGCTCAAGGTTTGGTGGAAGACAACTTGTCCACCATCTTGGACCTAACTGGTTCTAGCCAATTTATGTCATGTCCTTGGGCTATGTCATTCTTTAAAAGGTTGTGCCCTGCCCTCTTCCTGTCTCATTCCCCACTCAGAGATTTTACTCCCATAATCTTATGGGAAGCAGAGGGGCAATGGTCTGTCATCTGTAGCTGCTTCAGGGCTGAGTAGGGGCATCAACCCTGCCTGTCAGGGAGTGACAAATCTCTGGATGCCTGATCTAGGGGCCCCAGGAGCAGGACAGCTTCTTGTTTTAAGTTGACATGAGCTGGAATCATTGCATAGCCATCATCTTGATGTGGAACTGCTTCTGTAGCCTCCCTATGAATCTTCTTGAAGATGAAGCACTTTTGGAACAGCATCAGAGTACAATAGTAACTGTCTATAAATGACGAAAGACTTAAAAGGTTAAATATCCGATTACAGTGTAATTGATAAAGAAGCTTGGTTATTGTTGTGACATAGAACATTTTAAGATAACAACTAGAACTATAGCATTATACCAGGACATATCCAAATTTTAGAACCTTTAAATAAGTTTTAGAATGTCTATATTAATAACATTCATCCATACAGTATATTTTTAAATAGGTTTATTGCTTGTGTGATAATGCTGTCTATGTAATTTAACATACTAAATAATACTAGTTAAATATTTCTCTCTGAGATGCCTCAGGGGCCCTCTAAAGCACCCCAAAGTTAGTTGAAAGTCAGGAGAACTTTAATTAAAATTTGACATTTGAGGGGCTTCCCTGGTGGCGCAGTGGTTGAGAGTCTGCCTGCCAATGCAGGGGACACGGGTTCGAGCCCTGGTCTGGGAAGGTCCCACATGCCGCAGAGCAGCTAGGCCCGTGAGCCACAATTACTGAGCCTGCGCGTCTGGAGCCTGTGGTCCGCAACAAGAGAGGCCGCGACAGTGAGAGGCCCGCGCACCGCGATGAAGAGTGGCCCCCGCTTGCCACAACTAGAGAAAGCCCTCGCACAGAAACGATGATCCAACACAACCATAAATAAATAAATTTAAAAAAAAAATTGACTTTTGGGAAGTTTGTCAAAAAGTTTTAAAACACTTGATCAAATAAAATCATTGGTAACTATGAGACAATACTTATTTCTTAACCAAAGTGTCAAGAGATCTCAAAAGCAAATACAGATTAAAGGCAAAGAAACTCACACAATCTATTATCAAAAATGGCATAACGTCTCAGTGTTTTTTCATTCCTCACACGTTCTTTTACTGAAAACACATATCTTACTTTCCTTAAAAGTTTTTTCCTCATTGAGTTACTCCCATAACTAAATTTGCAATAGATATAATAAGGTCTAGTAAATCTAGGTACAACAGAAGTATTTTTTCTTTAAGTAAGTTTTTTTAAAATTTATTTATTTATTTATTTATTTATTTTTGGCTGTGTTGGGTCTTCATTGCTGCGCTCCGGCTTTCTCTAGTTGCGATGCGCAGGCTTCTCACTGCAGTGGCTTCTCTTTTTGCGGAGCACGGGCTCTAGGCGCGCAGGCTTCAGTAGTTGTGACACGCGGGCTCAGTAGTTGTGTCTCACGGGCTCTAGAGTGCAGGCTCAGTAGTTGTGGTGCACATGCTTGGCTGCTCTGCAGCATGTGGGATCTTCCCAGAGCAGGGCTCGAACCCGTGTCCCCTGCATTGGCAGGTGAATTCTTAACCACTGCACCACCAGGGAAGCCCACAACAGAAGTATTATACTTAACATTGATGACTCTAAAGACATGTCTATATTAATCAAACCAACAAGCTTAAGCCACCTTCAATACCAGATATCAGTTTAGTACTGAATATTTTACAGATAACATGAACCTGAAGTTCATTCTGGCCAGATTACTTTCTATTTCTAAGTATTTGTATAAGCACTTAATTTTCTTTAAATCAACTAAATAGAGCTCTTTTATGAATTAATTTTTGGCAATACCATACATCTACAGCACACACATAGATACATACAAACTTACAAACAAACCCAGAGGCCTCATAGTTCCCATTCCAAAATTTTAGCCAAGAGTCAGGTACAGCATCAGTCTACAAAGGAGGTTGGATTAAAATTGGGTTTCTGGCAGGTGGAACAAATAAAGCTCACTTGTCTAGATGGCTAAACCCTTTTTACTAATATTTATGGAAAAGATACTTAAGGTTTTTATTTGTCCATGACAAGTTCCAAACTATTTACCACCTTTTTCAAAATTTGCATTTTAAAAAAATGGCAGAGATAAGGGTTCCTGGAAAAAAACAGGTAGGATATTTGCATCTCAAAGGCACAGGTAAATTCCTCCTAGGATGACTTTGTTTCCCCTTTGTTTAATACTTACAAGCCTCTTCAGATAAATAGGGAAGGTTTTGGGAGTGGTAAAAGGATTGTGAGCTTTGTATTTGTTTTTGGAGCTACATCTCTGGTCCTGTAAAGACTAGATTTGTAAAATAAGGACAGTTTTTTTTTTTTTCTTTTTTTTAAAGAATTGGGTGGCTCCCTCAATGATATTGAAGGACTGCTCTACCCATTTACCTATGTTGAGGAATGTTTTACTTTCCTCATTTAGCTTAGGGGAGAAGTCCTTCCCTCAAATTTCTATCAGGTATGGTTAGCTTAGTCAGACCAGTGGCCTCCCATTTTTACAAACACTTTTGGGGATCCTCCCTGGGTTTAAGAAATTTTTAAATTATGGCCCTCAGTCAGGCCTTTGGTCTGAGGCGGCTTGCCTACGGCCTCATGTGATCGCATTTTTAAAGGTAGCTGGACAATTTCTAGCCCACGTTTTTTCTTTTTTTTTTTGGTCCATTCCATTCCTATCATGTAAGCACCCTCAGCTTGAATTTTATAAGCACACAGAGTGGAGGCATTCATGGCATTTCAGTGTCTGGATCTGTCCAGTCAAAGGCAAAGAGATACTGGGGTGCAGGGGAATGCAGAAGAAAGCAACCTTTAGTTCTTGAACTATGAACTAGTTTAACAGCCCATAGTTTAAAAACTTAGATGGGGTGGAATGTAGATCTCCTCTCACTTGGGACTGAGGTAGATTCCTCTGACCAAGAGCAATTGTTTTTCTTGGTGGGTGCTATCTCTGTGAGGATCTCCAGCTTGGATTATTGTCGGGAATTTAGTGAGCCAGTCCCTTCCCAACAAGGGGAGGGAGCACTCAGGCATGAGCAGAAACTGATGTGCAAAGGTAAAATTTCCTAGCAACCAGTTGAGGGGAGGAGTGAATCACTGGTTCAGAGCTTTCCATCAATCCCTGTTATTATACAGCTTGTGGAGGACAAGGGTCCAGGGAAATCAGTCAGCACAGAGTAGGCAGCCCAGGTATCTAATAAGAAAATAACTTTCTTACCTTCCATGTCAAAGGTTACCTGAGGCTTCTCCGGAGAAATGACCAGGTGTCCTTTGGGAGCCAGGGAGGGTCCCGGGCCCCATCAGTCTTCCATCCTCTCGGCCATCATTGCTTTGGGAGCCCCGAGTCCCCTTCGGGACTGGGAGCAGTTCTGCTTCCAGTGACCCTCTTGGTCACACTTAAAACAGATGGTTTTTGGCAAGATAGTGACTCTGATCCAGCATTCCTGGATCCTGTCCTCACCATGGGTCTTCGCCAGGGATGGTAACCCTGGGGTGGTGCAGGGGTTAGGGCTGCTGCCAGTTGTGCTTTTTGCTGTTGTCCCTGAATCCTTTTTGCCTCTCTATTGTTAAATACTCCAAAAGCCAAATCCATGAGCTGATTTATGGGGGTCTGGTGTCTCCAGCTCCCCGGATGCGGCATGAGGGGTAAATGGCCTGGAAGACTGTCCCCCCTAACAATTGGGGGAGGTAGGAGTTCACGGTAGACCTCTCGGGGAGGTGGACTCATAAAGAGATCATCTAAAACATTTGGCTTCTGTGAAGAAGGCACTTTGAAAGGGGTGTGAGCCAGGTACACCCAGCAGGAGTTCTTTAGACCTGGATTATGGAATAGGGTCATGAACGTTTGGATGTATGGGACTTCCCCCCATTTACCTTTCCTTTTACAAAATAAGTCCAGTTGCAAGATGGTATTGTAATTCAATGACCCAATTTTTTTTTGGCCAGATCACTTCGTCCCCTAGTTTGTATTGGGGCCATACAGTATTGCAAAAGAAAATTAATTTTTTTCTTAAACCACCCTGTCTAAATTTTCCCCAGTTAGTTAATATGCATCTGTAACAGGGAAGAGCCAAATCAGACTACATGTTGGATCTGTTTCATTTACTTTATCTTTTTATTTATTTATTTTATTTATTTATTTTTTATTTTTGGCTGCATTGGGTCTTCGTTGCTGCATGCGGGCTTTATCTAGTTGCGGCGAGCAGAGGCTACTCATCGTTGCAGTGCGTGGGCTTCTCATTGCGGTGGCTTCTCTTGTTGCGGAGCTGCGGAGCACGAGCTCTAGGCACGCGGGCTCAGTAGTTTTGGCTCACAGGCTCTAGAATGCAGGCTCAGCAGTTGTGGCACACTGGCTTTGTTGCTCCGCAGCATGTGGGATCTTCCCGGACCAGGGCTCAAACCCATGTCCCCTGCATTGGCAGGCAGATTCTTAACCACTGCGCCACCGGGGAAGTCCTGTTTCTTTTACTTTAACCTTTGCTTTCTGCTGCTTTTTTTTCACTAAAAGGATACTGTCTATACATAATGGCCTGCCTTGGGGAACCCTGCCCCTCTGCCTGAATGTTAAACCAAAGTGCCTTTGTTCAGGGAAACATCCGGACCCTGTTCCACTTGTGGATGGCTACAAGAAAGAAGAAATTAACACGTCCCCTCCCCGAGACTGGCCATTCCAGGTGATATTTGCAGAACTTATGGCCTTTTCACTTTATTTCCTCATCTCCTCCCCTTCTCTGTGCTATGAAAGAAACTGGCATCTAAACCACGATAAGATGGTTATTTTGAGACTTCAGTCTGCCATCTTCTCGGTCTGCCGGCTTTCCGAATAAAGTCGTATTCCTTGTCTCAACACCTCATCTCCCATCTATTGGCCTGTCGTGCAGCGAGCAGGGCGAGCTTGGACTCGGTGACACATCCTAGCAGCGAGTCCTTCGGGATGCTTGTAGTTGCCCGCATTTTTTTATTGGGATGTCTTGATAAGATGGGAGTCTGATGGATCCCGGCCAGGTGGTAGTTATTTGTCCTGACATTCTCCCAGTGTCAACAGTGGGGTCCCTGTGAGCACCCGAAATCTGCCTGGTCGGTGAGCCTGAGTAGGTCCTTTGGATTAGTCAAGGAAAGGAGCAAGAGCCAGTGGGAGAAAAAGCAACCAGAGTCCCAGAGCCTAAATCCTTCAGAGAGGGAGGGAGGAGACCTAGGCCCTGAGCCAACTAAATGGATTAACTTTATCAATTAAACAAAAGAAAAACAAATAGAAGGGTAGGGCTGAAGGGCCCCAAGGCAGTGATAACAACACAAGGCAACAGCTCCCCTCAGGATATGGTCCTTTTGTTGTTGAGGACGGCTACCTCTCCACAGAAGTAAAAGAAGCAACACCCCACGTGCTGGCAAAGCCAGCTGGGAGGCTCAAGGATCGGTAGACAGTCCAAGAAGTCAGGAGAGAAGGAGGATAATAAGGGAAATCCAGGGCAGGAGGGAAGGTGTACAGCCATGACGCTTCCTAAGAGATTTGTAAGCCTGCTGAGAAAGGTGCTCACCCACTACCTCCGCTGAGGGGTTGATAAAGTCCGCCTGGGACCCCCCCAAGAACAGTGCTCACCGACACTTCCGCTCAGGGGTGTCTGTGTGATATCTTCTTCATACTTCAAAAGACGCAAATACAAATTAATGTTTAATATAAGGTTTAGATATAAAATTACTGCATTATATCTAAGACATTGAGATTTGGTTTAAAGTAGGTACTTAATCACAATGCAACTGAAAAGCAGGCATTGAAGGCTTAGACCATTAAAGCTTTAAAGTTTTGAATTAACAGTGGCCTTGAGAATTAATTATATCTGACCATACAAGATATCCAGTACCTTGATGTTATCCCTGAGAATTAAATATGTGCTATAAGGGGAAATAGATTGTTTCAATGTTTCAAACAATCGTATTCTTCTTTGGTGTTGAGGTTGGAGCATTCCTTATGACACTGGGGACAAAAATCTAAAGGGAAAGTCTTGTTTTCAGTGAGGTGTTTTTTCTTTCTCTTTTTTAAAAAATTTAATTAATTAATTTATTTATTTTGGGCTGCTTTGGGTCTTCGTTGCTGCGCACGGGCTTTCTCTCTAGTTGCGGTGCGCGGGCTTCTTATTGCAGTGGCTTCTCTTGCTGCGGAGCACGGGCTCTAGGCATGCGGGCTTCAGTAGTTGTGGCTCGCGGGCTCTAGAGTGCAGGCTCAGTAGTTATGGCACACGGGCTTAGTTGCTCCGCGGCATGTGGGATCTTCCCGGACCAGGGCTAGAACCCGTGTCCCCAGCATTGGCAGGCAGATTCTCAACCACTGCACCACCAGGGAAGTCCCCGGGGTGTTTTTTCTTAAGGAATAGATGCTTGTCCTACTTTAAGTAATGGGAACTTTAAGCATATATGTGGAAATAAGAAAACCAGGAATCCTCCACGTTGGAACCCAGGAAGAGCTGTTCTTATTGTTCTTACCAATTCTTACTGGGGAGAGATAGGCTTTCAGAGATTTGAATATGTTTTTGGGAACTGAAATTTCTTCTAGATCTGAGTTTTCTCCTTGTCTCACCCCCAACAAGCAGTTTCTCATCCATGTGGTTCTAGCATGTGAATGTAGTTCAGAGAGGAGCTCTTACTGGTCTAGTTCACTACCACTGCTCCTGGTGAATAAACCTTTGCACCAGCTGGACCGCTGGCCAGCCTAGAAATTGTTGTTCTTGACATCAGATATTTACTCCTGGTGTGTCAGCTGTGGATGGGGCACTGGGGTCTTGGGGTAGAGCACACTGCCACCTATGAGATGGAATTGCCTTAGTCCCCCTTCCAATCCCTATTCTTCATCAGGAAAGTCTTTTCCAGGAGGGGCTGTAGGGAGTGGTAGGTATTTGAGGTTGTCTAGTATATTGCTTATTGGTTTAACTGCATAGCATAATTTATATATTTAAAAGCATGTATAAATTAAAAGCCAATTCACTAACTGGGAAATGATTTGATACATGACTCGGTTCTAACAACATGGGCAAAACATAACCTACAAATGGCATGTAAGCATATAGGAAAAACTGTTTAACCTCATAGTGGTGAGTGATCAAATAAAACAATGCAAATTAACAACAAAAAACTTTTTTTTTTTTTTGGCCTATCAATTTGTCAATGATCAGAGGCAGGATGGTGTAGCATTAAGAGCCTAGACTCTGGATTCAGAAGCGCTAAACATGAGACCCAACTTCTGTTAAATACTAGCTGTCAGTTACTTAAACTCTCTATGCTTCAGATTAATGATAGTAACTATTTCAATCAACTTTATCCTCCTAATCTAAAAAAAAAAAAAAATGGTACTGCTGAACCTAGTGTCAGGGCAGGAATAAGGACACAGACGTAGAGAACAGACTTGAGGACACAGTGGGGAAAGGGGAAGCTGGGACGAAGTGAGAGAGTAGCATGGACATATATACACTACCAAATGTAAAATGGATAGCTAGTGGGAAGCTGCTGCATTCCACAGGGAGATCAGCTCGATGCTTTGTGACGACCTAGAGGTGCGGGATAGGGATGGTGGGAGGGAGGCTTAGAGAGAGAGGGTATGTCGGGATATATGTATACATGTAGCTGATTCACTTTGTTGTACAGCAGAAACTAACACAACATTGTAAAGCAATTAAACTCCAATAAAGATTAAAAAAAAACCCACCTTTACCCTCCTAAATAAGTAGCTGGACACAGATTTACCACTTTGAACCTATCCTTCAGATTTCAGTTGTCCCTCAGATCAGGAGCTATGTATTCTAAACTTTAAGTTTGGTGAATTTTTTTCTTTTTCTTTTTCCAGTTTTATTGAGAAATAATTGACATGCATCACTGTATAAGTTTAAGGTGTACAGCATGATGGTTTGATTTACATACATTGTGAAATGATTACCACAATAGGTTCAGTTAAAATCCATCATCTCGTATAGATATATAAAAGACAAGAAAAAAAAATTCTCCTTGTGGTGAGAACTCTTAGGATCTACTCTTTTAACAACTTTCTTATATATCATACAGCGGTGTTAACTACACTGGACGTGCAGCCCCTCCTTTTCCAGGAGGGGCTGTAGGGAGTGGTAGGTATTTGAGGTTTGTCTAGTATATTGCTTATTGGTTTAACTGCATAGTATAATTTATATATTTAAAAGCATGTATAAATTAAAAGCCAATTCACTAACTGGGAAATGATTTAAAAGCATGTATAAATTAAAAGCCAATTCACTAACTGAGAATGTAGGATGTACATTACGTCCCTAGTACTTATTTATCTTATAACTAGAAGTTTGTACAGTCATCCCTCAGTATCTGAAGGGGTTTAGTTCCAGGAACCCCCAGGATACCAAAATTCCCAGATGGTCAAGTCCCTTATATAAAATGGCATAGTATTTGTATATAACCTATCCTCCTGTATACTTTAAATCATCTCTAGGTTATTTATACCTAATACCATGTAAATGCTGTGTAAATAGTTGTAAATACAATGTAAATAGTTGCCAGGTGCAGGGCAAATTCAAGTTTTGCCTTTTGGAACTTTTTGGAATTTTTTTTCCCCAATGTTTTCGACCCATGGTTGATGAATTCTCAGATGCAGAACCTGCAGATAGGAGGGCCCACCATGCCTTTTGACCACCTTCTTCCAATTCCTCCTCCCCCACCTCCTGAAGTTTTGGGTATTTAATAACACTTTTGTAGCCTGATCTTTACTCTTTACAAAGTTTCAAGCTGTTTGTTTTTGTGATTCTATTGCCTTCTGCAGAAATGAAGCTGTTGTCATTTCGGGAAGGAAACTTGCTGAGCAGATCAAGCAGGAAGTGCGGCAGGAGGTGGAAGAGTGGGTGGCGTCAGGCAACAAACGGCCGCACCTGAGCGTCGTTCTGGTTGGCGAGAATCCTGCAAGTCACTCCTATGTCCTCAACAAAACCAGAGCAGCTGCCGATGTGGGTATGTGTCACTCTCAGACCCTGACTGCTGTTAAACTGAGACTTATCTGAGGCAAACTCTATTGCAATTTATGATTCCTTTTTCTGATTAGAAAACCCAGGCAGAGGAGGCTAATGTGATTGAACTGTATCCAAATATTTGTCATAAAGAAATCAGGCTGTCTACTGGGGAGGGTTATAGACTAGGACAGGAGGAATATGGTTGGTATTCTTGGTGTCTTCTGGAATGTAGTCTGAATTCTGTTCTAGTCTAACATTTGATAGGTGACCTTGAACACAGTTTACATCTGCTTTCCTTGAGCAATAATGAGTCTGAATGAGGTGTTTGAGCATTTGGTTGAGGAGACCTCAGTGATGTGGCCTAGAACACAGTCATGGATTTGAAGGAAATGACTCTGACTTCTTTGAAATAGCCTTTGGTTTCTCCGCCAGTTGGTTCCAAAGCCAATTAAATCAGCAGTGTAGAAGTGGTTGGAGGTTTGAATGCAGAAGGCACAGGTCTGAGTGAAGGGAGGCTTGTGTTCCAGGTCTCGCTGTACTGCAGACTCTGTGTGGCCGCAGACCAGAGGTGGGTGGGCTCAGCTGTGCCGTTGCCCGCTTCTCTGTGGGTCAGTGGTCTGAGCACCGTGTGCCTGCCCTTCTGAAGGGCTGTGAAACCTCTGGCGTGCCTGGCCAGTGTTACTGGACTGTGAGCCCTTGGTATACTCTATTCTTGATCACTGAGGATTGAAGCCTCCTGCCCTTTTCATTGAAAAACCTTTAGAACCTCTAGAAAATAGTAAGCCATGGCTTTCTAAGACATTGGGATGGGAGGTAGTGTGATACAGTGGAAAGAACATGGACTTTGGAACTGGAAAGATTGTCTTTGTCACCAGCCAGCTTGTGTTTCAATTTCACTGAGCCTTGTCTATAAAATGAGGTTGATGAGGATTATGTAGTATAATATATGGAAAGTATCAAGCTAGGGGGAAGGGTAAGCTGGGACAAAGTGAGAGAGTGGCATGGACATATATACACTACCAAACATAAAACCGATAGCTAGTGGGAAGCAGCCGCATAACACAGGGAGATCAGCCGGTGCTTTGTGACCACCTAGAGGGGTGGGATAGGGAGGGTGGGAGGGAGGGAGACGCAAGAGGGAAGAGATATGGGGATATATGTATATGTATATGTATAGCTGATTCACTTTGTTATAAAGCAGAAACTAACACACCATTGTAAAGCAATTATACTCCAATAAAGATGTTAAAAAAGAAAACAAAAGAAAAGAAAGTATCAAGCTAGTATTCTTTAGTGTTTGTATTTGGGAAGTTACTTAAGGTTACTTGTGAGCCGATTCAAGCTTTCCAGCTACCAGGGTGGGTATGATGATAAAAAGCCTCGCTGGTAGCATGGCAGGCAGCGTAGCATTGTCTCAATAAATGCCTCTTTTTTTTTTTTTTTACCTTGAAATTTTCTTATAGGAATCAACAGTGAGACAATTGTGAAACCAGCTTCAATTTCAGAGGAAGAACTGTTGAATTTAATCAATAAACTAAATAATGATGATAATGTAGATGGCCTCCTTGTTCAGCTGCCTCTTCCAGGTGAGATTTGGACACCACCATTTAAAATGATTTCTGGGGATTTCCCTGGTGGTCCAGGGAGTAAGGCTCCGTGCTCCCAATGCAGGGGACCTGGATTCGATCCCTGGTCAGGGAACTAGATCCCGCATGCCGCAACAAAGATCCCACATGCCGCAACTAAAGATCGCGCATGCTGCAAGGAAGATCACGCATACTGCAACTAAGACGCGGTGCAGCCAAATAAATAAATATTTTAAATGATTTCTGAGGAATGGAGAGACTTGTTACTTTATACAACTGGCCCCTTGTGTGGATTTGACATAAAGGGGAGGTAAACTCAAGAGAGTGAGTATGTTATTAGATATGGGACAGACCTACTCAGAATACCAATTACTCCTTGATTTGGTATTGAGATCTTAAAGCAAAGGACAGTGGAAGGAAGCAGTTGTACAACAGGACACTGGCTTTGATCTTGGCATTGGCTTTGCTCGATGTGTGTTCCTTATATGCAGATGAAGAAATAAGTCATGGGGGCGAGCTGTAAAAGTGGAATAGGTTTTTGTGGCAAACCAGGTAAGCTGGAGTCAAGCAGTGCTAACTACGTAACAGTGACTTAAGACCACTGCTCTGATTTCTTTTTCAGAGCACATTGATGAGAGAAAGATCTGCAATGCTGTTTCCCCAGACAAAGATGTTGATGGCTTTCATGTAATTAACGTAGGGCGAATGTGTTTGGACCAGAATTCCATGTTACCAGCTACTCCATGGGGTGTGTGGGAAATAATTAAGCGAACTGGTAGGTATATCCGTCTCAGTGTTATCAAGGTAGTACTTACAAATGGTAAAAATTCATGCAGAGTGGAAACTCCCACCCCACAGCCTCTAGTCCTGCTCCCCAGAGCCTAACTCCTTTAGCAGTTGCCTACAACTGTTTTTGCTGTTTAATCCAGAAACCTCTGAGGGAAACTTAAGCTTTAATAGTGGTGATTGTGCACACTCATAACATTTTGCAGCTTATAAAATGTTTCCTTTTAGCTTTCACTATGTGTAGTGAGTGATAGTCCAGTTGACTGATGAGGCAATAAGCTTAGTGAATTCCTTCATTATCACAATTAGAGTCACATCCTAGGCCATCAGCCTTCCTTTTCCTTAGGTGCTCTTTCTAAGATAATCAGGCACTATCTTAAATGCAAATATATTTATTTTTCATAGGTATTCCAACCCTGGGGAAGAATGTGCTTGTGGCTGGAAGGTCAAAAAACGTTGGAATGCCCATTGCAGTACTGCTGCACACGGACGGGGCACACGAACGCCCCGGAGGTAAGGGTTTTGCTCCCAGGGATGAGTCCTCTTCTCCCTTACGAGAGACGCTTGAGAGACTGCCCTGTGGATGTTTGGACATGTTAACTTTGTTAAACTTTGTTTTTGTTGTAATTTTGTTAATAGGTACTTGGGGAGTAATCTTTGTAGGAGAAGCTGTACTCAGTGTCACTTGAAAGTTCATTTATATTCACTAGTATGGAACTAGTTCAGAGATAGATATGCCTCAGAAATTTGAGTTTTGAGTATAAGTATGGTTGTAGACAATTAGATTTTCCAGTTATGCCTTTGATAGTTGGAGCTAAGAAGTAGAACTTATTCAAAGTTAGTGTCCTGTTCTGTGCCATTTGGTAGAAAAAAATCTTAGACCAATGCAAACAATTGAATTGATATTACTGTAATGTGTCATCATTGTGTCAAGTTCTATTAATTTGAGAAAAAGCTTCAAATCAGAGTTAATGTGATTATCATAATATGACTATACATGATTACATCAGAAATAATGTCAAAACTAAATATTTCCAGGTATCTTTCAGCACACTTTTAAGAAAAATCCTTGAGTAATTCTGGTGATATTTTGTTTAGAAAGGCTGTTAAATAGGACAAGGAATAAATCTAAAGATGTATGACTCCAAAGGGTAGAGCTAGGACCAACAGGTAAAAGTTACAGGAAATTGAGTATTTGTTTTTTTTTTAAAGTTACAATTGGCTGCCCAGAAAGTATGGCACAGGAACTGTCAATTATTTTTTCAGAGATGTTGAATTTCTCGCATGGTTTGCCTAGTTGAGATCTCATCCAATTCCAGCTTTGATTCGGAAATATTTTTTAACTCATAGGTGATGCCACTGTCACAATATCTCATCGATATACTCCCAAGGAGCAGCTGAAGAAACATACAGCTCTTGCAGATATTGTGGTCTCCGCTGCAGGTAAGAGCACCAGGGAAGGGGCGGGAGCACGTCACCTCAGAGGGTGAAGATGGGACTCTCATCTTCGAATTTGCCTGCTGCACTGCTGTTCCATTCATTATTCTCCTAGGATTGATAATGTGAGCTGCTTACAAAGATGAGGAGAGAGTTGTGGTTGGAATACTGATTTCTGGCATTCCATTATAGATTTGATGGATGAATGTTTTTTCTACAGCCTGTTTACTATATGAAATTTAAATGTTTCCTTGGTTAATAGTTTTTATAGGTTTTTGTAAAACAAGCTAATTCGTTCTTCCAGGTCTCTTGAAATTGAAAGTAGATAAGAATCTTATCTAAGAATCTTCTTTTCAGTACTAAACCGATCATTCCTATCTCCATTTCTAGGCATTCCAAATCTGATCACAGCAGATATGATTAAGGAAGGAGCAGCTGTCATTGATGTGGGAATAAATAGAATTCAAGATCCCATAACTGCTAAACCCAAGTTGGTTGGAGATGTGGACTTTGAAGGTAAATGGTATGATTTTTTAAAAATATAAAAGTCAATAAATACTATTGTTATTGGACATTTAGGGCAAACTATTTTAACTTTTAAACTTATGTTACCTTGGTAATACCATTTAAAATGCTTTCCATGAGAATTAATTAAGAAAAATCTTTTAACAATTACAGTCGTTCTAGAATTATTTTAGGTGTTTGTATCATCAGATTATGGAGAACAGATACAGAGTTTTCAGAGAATTGTTTTGTTTTTTTCCACTTAGGGCTATTTTATAATTAAAACAGCTTCAAGACTTTTAACAAGTCTGAAAATTTAATGAAGTGATTTTCCTAAACTATTGAGTCTCCTGAAAAGTGTTACAGATTTCTCATTTTCATACTGAGAGGAGATATCACAGACCTGGCATGTTAAAAGTATGGGACAGAGCCAAATTACTAAAATTTTGGAATTTGCTAGTAGATTTCTCCTTTCAGTTCTGATTTTATCTGAATTTTATGCCAATAATCCTATTTCTAGCTTTCTGTTTCTTCTAAAGCAGTCAGACCCAAGCCTAGGTTTCTAAGTATTTTTCCCTTTAGATTGGAATTTAAAAAATCTTACTTTTTATTTTCCAGAAAATTACTTTGCTTGGTGCTTTGGGCAAACAGTATAGTTAAATAAATAGGATGAAATTAAGAAAATATTGTAGGCAGGTATTAATTGAAGTAATGCTTATTATTATTATAGTTACACTTCCCATACAGTTAACCTACTGAGATGTTTCTTTTTAAGTTGATTTAATATGGAGGAAAAGTATGGCTGGTAAATTATAGGTTGTTTAGATATATAAATATTCACTGAACAACTCTGCTTATTATATGCGTGTTATTGATTTATTTATTTTTGGCCACTCCGCACAGCATGCGGGATCTTAGTTCCCCCACCAGGGATTGAACCCGCGCCCCCTGCAGTGGAAGAGCAGAGTCCTAACCACTGGGCTGCCAGGGAAGTCCCTATATGTGTGTTATTTTATATTAGTATGTTCAAAAGCCTTTACTCTTGAGTAATGTAGCTGTGATTTTTTTAAATGAGTTTGAGGCTTATGAAGATGCTTATGTATTTTATTGCTTTTTCTTTGAATGCTTCTTCCATGATAAAGTACATACAGTTCCTTTGCCATAATTAAAGCAGTCTGCCTGTCTTATTTCTATGTAGGAGTCAGGAAGAAAGCCGGTTACATCACTCCAGTCCCTGGGGGTGTTGGTCCCATGACAGTGGCAATGCTAATGAAGAATACCATTATTGCTGCAAAAAAAGTGCTGAGGCTTGAAGAGCAGGAAGTACTGAAGTCTAAGGAGCTTGGAGTAGCAAGTAATTAACTATTGTGTCTTCTGTGTCATGAACAGCACTCCAAGCTAGTTCACGAGGAAAACCAGGCCAATAGAAATGCAATATTTATTCTACTTAAATGGTTTAAAACAATGCTTTCTATTTATTTGTAAGCTTAAATGGGTGGGTGTTTGCACACATAGCCCTGCAGTTACCCACCAGGGAGCACTCCACTATCGTGCTGGGTCATGGGATCCAGCCAAGAGAAGCCATTAACCTACTGATTAACAGGGGGGCACTGTCACATTGAGAATGGCTGCCTAACTTTGTCAACCACTTCAGTTAAAATTTGTCTTTTTTAGGAGGGCAGCTATGCCTACCACTATACCACCAACGCTGCACAAATTTGTCTTTTCTACGACTGCATTTCCCAAGTGCTATTCCAATAATGAGTTGATGCTCATTAGGTTCCAAACCTTTTGAGTTCAACTGGTCAAACCAAAGGAAAAATGTTGCAAGAGAAAATTAGGGAAAAGGTAAAAAAGAAAGAAATGATGGTAGTTGAGTAGAAAAAAAATTACCCTAATTTAATATATGTATTGATTGATAACCAGAAGAAAAACTACATGTTAATAGTCTCCTAAGCTGTCATTTTGTAGCTTAGTCATTGGGAAAATGTTTGGGGTTGTTTCATTTGCTATTAGCCCTCGTTTTATGTTGGTTACCATTCCTGAGGTTTCCCCATTTTAGTTTTCTAGGATTGAAAGGCTTATTTTATAAATTATTCATGTCATATTTGACTTTCCTACATTCTTAAACTTCACTGTCAAATTTTTATACTGTTGGGGGTGTCTGTATGGTTTCTTTAGTGTGTCTTGAAACCTGTATTTGGAAAACATAACTTGGGCTTGATGATCATTAGGGCAGCTTGTATAAGTGTGCAACTTACTTTTCCACCAAAGAACTGTCAACAGCTGCCGGCTTTTCTCTGATGCATCTGTTGGCTTTCCTTGATTGATTTTTGAGAACTTGAGTTAATACTGAATTTAATCAGACTTTCTGATTAAAGGACTTCTTTGTTTCATTTTGTTTTTTTAAATAAAACACTTCTGACTGGTATAGAATGAGTTTCTGAAATACTGTATCTTTCTGCTACTATCTTGTTGTGACCTAATTTTTCTCATTGGATGTAATCAACCTAAATATTCCTATATTTGGTAATACCCAATCCGATGCCTTAAACAAATTGGTTTAAAGAGCTGTGGAGAAACCAGCCTAGTCCTTTTAATCTTACATCCCAAAAGGTCGTGCCAAGCCAGGAGTTTAATCTGTAAGATTCATTTAAGTGGTTAGTCTTGTTCTGATTATTTTCTAAACCATATGTTCAGTTTACACAGGACTTCTTGATGTGCTTTGCCAAGCCCCCCTGCCCCACACATATATATAAATTTTTTTCGTGTGTCTGTGTGTGTGTGTTTAAAGCATTAGTTTGATTGCACAGATTGAAAGGTATTTGCTGTGGCACATTTGCAGCGAGGATAGGTCCGGTGTATTCTGCTCAAGGGCTGGATATTTGGCTTTCATGCAGGCAGAAGCAACTCCTGTTCCAGGCAGCTTGAGGCAGAGAGAGGAAGGAGAACAATGCAGAGCTGACCTTCTCCCCTCCTTGTTCATCTGCTGCCTTTATGCTTTTTTATATACATTTATTTATTTTATTTATTTGTTTTTGGCTGTGTTGGGTCTTCGTTGCTGTGCGCGCTTTCTCTAGTTGCGGCGAGTGGGGGCTACTCTTCATTGCAGTGAGTGGGCTTCTCATTGCGGTGGCTTCTCTTGTTGTGGAGCACGGGCTTCAGTAGTTGTGGCATGCGGGCTCAGCAGTTGTGGCTCACGGGCTCTAGAGCACAGGCTCAGCAGTTGTGGCGCACAGGCTTAGTGGCTCCACAGCATGTGGGATCTTCCCGGACCAGGGATCGAACCCGTGTCCCCTGCATTGGCAGGCAGACTCTCACCTACTGCGCCACCAGGGAAGCCCGTCGCCTTTATGCTTTTGATAGTTTTCTGGAGATGAAGAGGGGTGATAGTTGCTAGAGATATTTTTGCAAGTGAGGTGTAGTTCCTGTACATAAGCCATGCCTGCTGACTCACCCAAATTATTAAACATGGAGCAAGATGAGCAGACAGAATTAAGTTTTATTGAACTGTAGTTACAAGTTATTGTTACTGCATGGAGAAGTACCAATATGTCAACCTATTAAAAGCTATGGAAATTAAAATGTTCGTGTGTATGTGTGTGTGTGTGTGTGTGTGTGTACAAAATGCAAATGACAGGCAATGTGAAAATTACGGTGATCAGTTTACAACAACAAAAAATTAACATTCTAGTTTTCCAGCTTGTTTGATTAATCAAGCACATTTACTCCTGAATCCACAACATTTCTACAATTCAATTTGGACAAAGTGCTATTGGAAATCAGCCAGTTTTTAAAACTGAAATGTTAAGGGTAGATTGTTAGCTCTCCCAGAACTGGTGCAGATGAAGACAAAGAATTTATACTTAAACTCAGGCAATGGTTCTGGATTAGTGAGCAGCTAAGTAATTCTGCTGCCCTCAGTAGAAGTGGTGGAGGTTTAGAGCTTTACCTCATGGCAGTATACTTGGAAGGGAGTTCTGAGATTTCATTTAATAAACACTGAGAGCTTTCTATGGACCAGGCACTGTACTGGCTCTGGGGATTACAGAGGCAATTAACTGTCCCTGTACTCAAGGTGGTTAATGACCTAGTGTCATTTGTCTTTAAAAAATAGAAAGGGATAAAGAAAAAGCACCTGCATTTGTCATCTTGAGTAAATGTGGTAACCGTAACCAAAGTGATTTACTCAAGATTCAAATCCACAGTTTTTTTGGAGAAGGTAAATGTCAGATGCATTGTGGCTCTCAGGCACACAGTAGGTGGTAAATAAACACGGTTGGTGTTTGTTAAATGTGACTTAAAGATAAGAAGACTGATCTTAAGTTTCATGAGGAAAAGAGTTTGCTTCACTATTAACGGGTTTTAAATCTACCCAATTTGTTTCTAATTATTCCTTTAAAGTACTAGTCTGACTAGTATTACAGAGTTTTAACTTTCCAAAATTTCACATTAGCCCTGCCTAATATGCAATATTCATGTGAATGCAAGTTTGACTTTGGGAATCAGGCCATTGAAAACTTGCAGGAAAGACCTACCCAAATGCATAATGAAATGTGATTCTGGGCTTGAAAAACCAGTGATACTAATTTAAAGGATCATTTTGTTGATTTGCCATGTGATTTGAGATTTCATTTTAACAGGAACTATTTTGTTTTTAAAATATCCACTCAAACATGTTGGTTCTTTCATTACCAGACTTTTAGAAATAGCTTTCAATCTGGAAAAGCCCCAGTCACACTTCTGTGCTGGAACAAGGCTCATAATGCAGATAGTTCAAACTTGTCATATGACCCTTAGAAAACTGAATTGGATGGAGAGATAAGAGGTCCTTTTTAGCATTTCTTAATATGCAAAATTGCAAAACAAATTTTCCAACCTTGGTCTCTTAAAGCATGAGTATTTTAAGTTGTTTTAAGACCATCTAGATAATTTAAAATCTCAGCTTTAAAAAAAAAATCTTAACTGATATTTGTTTTAAATAAAAATTAACTAGTGCCCCTTTATCTTAGCTACAGTTTTGAGAGAAAGCATTTTTTCATTTCAAAAGAAATGTTATAATTTCTATGCTGGACTGCATTTTAAAATAAGGTGTAACATTTAGCTTTAGTTATTTTCATAACTACAGAGGGAAGTAGAGGGCTTTGCACGTAAGTAGTACTTTTCATCAGCAGCTCCCCAGTTTTCTATCAAGCAGAATGACTCCCTCTGTTTGGTAAATAGGAAACAGGTTTGGAAAAGTGAAGGGTTTTGGCCCAGACCCTCACAGTGAAGACTAAACCAGGCCCTCACTCTGTGCCCCGTCCGTCCTCCTAGAGGGTGGTCTCGCTGTCAGCTTCTCTTCTGTATCTTTCCATGTCTGTGAAGTCACAGTCTGGCTCCATCTCTATCTTCACCTGTGGCACCATGAAGACTGGGCTCTGTGAGTAGCTGAAGGCAGGTGAAGCTGGACAGGAGATTTTGAAGTGCAGGGTGATGCTGAATGAGAAAAAGAAGAGGGAAGAATGATTTATCTAGGATTTGGTGTATTTTAATGCTATCCCCCAGAACAGGGTTCTAGTGCAAATAGTTCTGTCTTTTTGCTTTTGAACTCTTAACACATCACAGGAACTAGCAGTATCCTATCTGCTTGGCCTTCAGCTGTCACAGTTACTGGTCTCACCCTTTTTCAACCTATTTTTCACATTGCTGCCAAAGTGAACTTTTTGGATCGTGAACCTGACTGTGGTTCCCCACTGGTCAAAGGAGAGAATTCAAGCTCCTTAGCCTGGCGAGACAAGAGCCTTCTCTGCTCAAACTTCTGCCTGCTTGCTGTTTGCCCCGTCCATCCTGGGTTCTTTGCCCTGTGTCTGTGTGGTATTTCAGGCCTTTTCTCAATACCTGCAGTGCCTTCTTTTCTCTCTTTTTTCTTTTACTCTGTAGATCTGGAAGACTCCTATTTATTGTTCCCAGATTCTCTGGGTAAGGCAGATTCCTCCCTTAGATGCCTGTCCTTTCTCTTATGTGTGCTCTGTTCTTGGCATGTGGTACACATGCCTCTCTTTCTATATTCCCAGAGGTTAAGCATCGTGCCTGGTAGATCATGGATGCTTAATCTTTGTTAAACTAGATCATGTTGCTGAGTTTTTTCCTCACTGAAATGGAATCCTGCTATTTAGTTGTCTTTACTTCTATGTACTTTCATAGATTCAGTAAAACACCAGCATAGTTGGGAGGTGCCATCACTAGTTATGAAATTTTCTGCATTTCTGACCTTGTCCCCTGCTTTGTGTACTTTAACAGGTTTTCGGAAATATCCTATCCTGGTCCAAATTCTCTCTCCATTAACTGAAATTAGAGCAATTAGAGATTTAATTTTGTGTAGGCTACCTTAAAATGAAAATAAGATAGACAGTGCTTTTCTCTTAACACATTTATTTATAAAGATCTGTGGCATTAAGGGCATAGGAGCCCTGACTGGGGAGGTGGGATGAGAAGGCAGGCAGAGATGTCATTTGGACATGCGACACAGTAGTCTTGGGCCTGCTGCTTAGGGAGGCTTATACTGGTGATAAATCTCTTCTCATCATGGCAATGTGATAACAGCTTTGACATATAACTCAGAAGATCCTATACATGTTTCCTAAAATCTCTCAGGTGAGTCCCATCTCCATCTGGAGCCAGCTAGCTCTAGTCTTGGGGTAGCCCATGCTTTTACTGTCAGATGTAGCACAGTGACTCTTGTCCAGCTTAGGGCACACTAGGAGTGGGACTGCCCCTACCATCTTCCCTAGTAATGACTGAGGCAGACTTTCTTGCCTCTGAATTCCTCTTTTCTGTTTTTGATCCCCCCTTGTTTTCAGTCATCAAGTAGTCCCACCTTTTCTGAGGGTGGCTTCTCATTAAGAACAGCAAGGAATCACATGGTTGGCATGGGAGTTCCTGGAACCTGGGCCTTGAATCCTTTCTTGACTGTTTTTATCTCCACTTGATCATTGATATTTAGTTAGCTTTCCTCGATACCCTTTCTGACCTTTGCATATTAACCATGCTGTTATTTTACTCCACAGAGTATTAGAGTGCTTGGTGTTTTGATCCTTAGAGTTCGTTTATCCTGGCTTTTAATAATATATACTTAAATCACGTCTAGTTTCTGTTTTCTTTTTTCAATATTTACTTTCAATTTTCATTCTACTTAACATTTTGTAATAATTTCCTTTTCTAAAGTTCAGTACCTTTGTGTGTTGTAATCATATTATGTCAATAAGAGGACAGATTTGTTACTTGACACTCAGTAATCAGGTCTGTGCCTTTGTGTCCTGTGGTGGACCAGCAAATGCCTTTTACTGAGACACTGGGTAGCCCAGGAAATCCTAGTCCCTCCGCTTTCAAAGCCATTGCTTAGGCTCTTATCTAACACTCAGAGAGTCTTATCTCATGGCTGTTACCTTCGGTCGAGTTCTGAATCACTGAAGGAAGAATCAGAGTGAGTAACTCCAACTGGAAGATCTTTGTCCTGGCAGGAAAATTAAAGTGTCAGATGTGGATCAGGTTTGAGAACTATTCTGGAGAATACCCTCTTTCTCCAGTGCTTCCCTCACCCATTTCTTCTCCTTTCTATTCTCTAACCCCGTGGCCAGTACTACACAAGAGGAATACAGGGGCCTCACAGAGATAGGTGGCTTCTGGTTCAGTTATTCCTTCACCCAGAGATGAGTGGGAGGCATGGCGAGGGCCAGGGAAGAATGAAGAAAGGTGATGGAGGTATACAAATGAGAAGGGGGAAGGGCATGAGAAATTCAAAAGGAAGACGTACTTCTGGAAGAGAATGTAATGGGAAGCCCTTCCTTGAAGGGCCCTTGTGGGGGCTGGCAGGATCCCCAGTATGGGCCTTTGGGGAAAGCGGCAAGCCCTTAGGAGCACCAGGGTCAGGACCCATGTTGGCATCTTTCAGACTACTCCCAGGATAGACTGAGTTGTGTTGATGACAAGACTATCCACTAATAGGAAACTGAGGCTGGAAGCGGGTAAAGGCAGCAATAAAATCCCCCAAGATCTTCATAAGCCGCATCTGATCCTTCCCAGGCAAGTTTCCTTTCAACATGCGGAAGGTGCTTGTGATTCATACAGAATCACAGCTCAACCACTAGGACCTTGACTAATTTATAATCCCAGTGTGAAAAAAAAAAAAAGAAAAAAAAAAAAAAAAAAAAAAAAAATCCCAGTGTGATGCTACTTGTTTTCCTAAAGGGGACAACTCAGCTTGGCTTTGAGCTCTCAATCACTTCAACAACCACTGGCAAACATGAGAGGCTCAGCAGGTCGTGTTTGGATCAACGCAGTCTGAAACAATGCAAGAGGGGGCAAGACGGTGCCGCAGGCATCTGAGGGCACTAGGGGTAAGGAAGGAAAGAGGGGGTTTGCCTAAACTAATGAAGATAGATTGATCACTGAAGTCTACATGGTTTGATTTGGGGCTTCCATATGGTTGGAGTTCCAGTTCTTGTAGCCCAGTTCTTTTTGAACTCTGCCTAGCACAGGAGTCCTTTAGTATCTAAGACCAATAGATCTGAGTTAGAGATGAAAGTTCCTTGAGGAAGAGGTGGAAGATTAGTAGTAAGTAGGAAGGGAGAGACACCATGTGTTTTACTTACTGGCAACGCAGTGGATACCATTTTGGGGATCTGATTGGACACTTTCCATGGGAATCTTTATAACTGAGGGAGGAGGGAACTGGGGCTGGAGAGAAACAGTGGGAAAAGCTGATAAATACCACCAATACAACAGTGTTGGCTTTCTTGCCAAGATGGAAAATACATGCGTCCACAGTGTGCAAACCACCATCCTCTTCATATCCAGACTAGACAGTGGGTGCTGCAATTACCCTGGGGCCCACTGAGGACACTAGAAAGGACAGAACTCTTGCAGGAATGTTACTCATCAGAACAGTTTCAACTGTCTTGGTAACCAGTCACTTGGGAGTGAACCTCACACAGTAGCTGAAGACGTGTATAAAATGAATTTATGTAAATTGAATCCCGTTTTTCCATTGAATATATCATATAAACCAGAGATGCTTTTTCCCACCCCTGAAATAGTTCCTGGCATGTGGTAGCCACTCAAATATTTATTGAATGAATCAGTGAAAGAATAATACTTGTCTTTAAAAGGCACTTAGACTCTCAGTTTCTTTGTTCTCAGAACCTAACTTTGCAAATCGTCTAAATCATCAACAAGGGGGAGTTCCCTGGTGGCCTAATGGTTAGGATTCTGGGCTTTCACTGCTGTGGCCCAGGTTCAATTCCCTGGTCAGGGAACTGAGATCCTGCAAGCTGTGCAGCATGTCCAAAAAAAATCATCAATGAAAAACATGTGAATGGGGATTATGGACCTCTTACGTTCTGGGAAGAGGACAGTAATTAAGGACCAGGGGAATTTTGGCCTATCACTACCATCAGAAGATGGTTTAGTCGTCACCAATCAGTCAGCAAAGGCTTGCCTATGAGCAGCTTTGATCTGCAAAAGGCAAGATTGCTAGGAGAACAGTTCACAGTGGAGGCAGGGATGTGGGTTTGGGTCAAATTGGGAGAATGGGAGCCAGGCATGGTGTTAGGAAGGACATGGGCAGCTTAGTATGTTGGAAATGATCAGATTCAAAGTCGGAATGGTTTTCTTAGTTCCCTCCTAGACATTTAGCCTATACATCCATCTTGGGTGAGTCACTTCCCTTTTGGGGGACAGTTTCACCATCTGTAATGAACACTTGAACTAGACAATCTTTTTCACTACATTTTGTGATTTACTATAAGTTCTGGACTGGCTTCTTGTCTGTTGACTCCCTGAGTGTTTTGAGGTGAGATGGGGAGGAAGCATGGGAGAAGAGAGGGGCAGATGGGGCAGCTGAGACTGAGTGGTCCCAGGCATCTGGGGAATGTAGTCACCCTCCTTTCAGGAGGCCACGTGCGTCTTCCCCCACCTCTCTGCCCAGGACCCTACGGACAGGCCCAAGCAAGGCTTGTCACCAGTCCTCCCACTTGCCCAGGAGTCCAGTCTACTAATGAGTCCCTATTAGACCCCTCCCCCTGGGCCTGCTCTGTTCTTTGGAGGTCAGTCCTCATAACCTCCTCCATGATGGAGCCAAGTCTTCTGCCCTGTCCCCTCAGGGACCTACACTGCTGTTGTAATGGCCCCAAGAGCCCACAGGAATGGGGGAAAATAGGCATGGCCAACTGACTTTTCCCTGGATGAGAGGGCTCATTCACTCTGGCCTACCCTGAGGGTATTCACATGAATAGACATGATCTCAGCACACCAGACTGACACTGGGCCCAGGCAATCGCTCCTGGCTACCTGAGAAGCCACCCCACCCTGGCCATGGCAGAGGTGGAGGGAGGGTCTCTTGATCCCTCCCATCAGCCCAGGCCTCACATCCTCCCCACCTCCTCGTCACTGTGCTCATGGGCCCCTTTCCTTTTCTTCTTATCTGCCTCCTTTTTCTCCTTCTCTGGAAGGATGTTGTCAATCCAGGCCAAATCATGCTGGGAGAAGATGAGGTCCAGAAGCCTTCGAACGATGATGAGGCCCAGGATCTGTGGTGAGAGTTCAGAGAAAACCATGGGCTCAAGGCCCCAAACTTGGGCACAATTTTTTTTCTCCCTCACTCAGCTATGTTCAGGGACTTCTTCTGGTATCTTTGGAACATTCTCAAAGCTCCCCCAAACCATTGTTCACCTCCCACCCATCTTGGTTCCTCTCGTCCAGCCTCTCCTCAGTTGAGTGGCGATGCCTACCAGTGACCCAGAGGCACAGAGCCTGTGACAGCTGAGCGGGGGAGCCAGATGGGGACCATGGGTGGAGAACTACAGTTATTCTTTAGATTAGTGGTTCTCAGACTTGAGCTTAGATCAAATCACCTGGCAGGCTGTTAATACCCACACTGCTAGGTGCTGGGTGAGTTTCTGACTCAGAAGGTCTGGGGTGGGGCCTGAGATTTGCATCTCTAACAAGATTGCCGGGAGATGTTGATGCCGCTGATTCAGGGATTATACTTTGAGACCAACTGTCCCCATGCCCCCATTTCTGAGAGCTGCCAATCTCTCTGCTAACAAACTGAATAAAGTATACTGGCATATCTAGAATTTTTAAAGGAAGGTCTAGAAAGTTTGGTTCTGTTCAGGATAAACAAGGGCAAAACATGTGCTCTTTGGAGAAGATTAAACACTGACCTTCTAATAAATGCAATGGGTCCAAGTAGCTAGTTATGAATATTGTCCTTTCACCACCAAGAACTAGCCATTAGATGAGGTCAGGGAGAAAACCATCCAGCCGGATTTAACACTGGGTCCTCACTGACCTTGTGTCTTGGGAGCAAGCAGAGCTCGGGAGTTGGTCAGACCTGGTTTTTAAAATTCCTGGCTCTGAAAACAGAGCATGGTTGCTAAGGGCAAGGGTAGGAAGAAGGGCTGTCTACATAGGGACAACACAGAATTTTAGAGGTGATGGAACTGCTCTGTATCAGGACTATGGTGGTGGAATCGCTACTCTGTGTTTTGTCAAAACTCATAGAATGGCAGAGTCAATTTTACTGCATGTAAGTTAAAAAGTATCAATATGGGGGAAGGTGTGAATCTTGGCTCTGCTCCTTCCTGGTTGTGTGACTTGAGTCACTCACACATGCTCTCTGAGCCTCAGTTTTCCAGTCTATAAAATGGTAGTTCTTTAGCGAAGGTATGGACTAAATGAAATAGCACTCAGTACATGCCAATTGTGACGATCCTTTCCCCTCCTCACCTCTGAAACCCATGAGGGCACTGTTGGGGAGGATCCATTTCACTTTCCCTGGAGTGGTAGTTTTCAACCTTGGCTGCACATTTATGCTTACCTGTAGACTTACTATAAATACCAATGCCTGGGTTTCTCTAAGAGATTCTGACTTAATTGATTTGGGCTGAGGCCTGGGCGCATGTGCGTTTAAAAAGCTTCCAAGTGACTCTTATGAGCAGCCAGGATCAAGAATCACTGACTCAGAACCCTGCCAGGATATTTCAAATCCTACTCTGTGTCCTCACTTTGGTCCCTAATCCAGCCCTGCAGGCTTTAGGGCCCACCTAGGGCTTCCCCCAAGCATTAGCCCACAGTCCCCCCTCCCATTCCCCATGCCCCAGCAGGGACAGAGGCCACTGCCCTCCATGGGCGATCTAGGTGCCAGATGCAACATGTTTGGCTTTTCTTCTTTTCACTTTTAATTTTGGAATAATTTCAAACTTACACAATTTCAAGAATAGTCAAAGAATGCTCACATACTTTCCCCAGCTTCTCCAAACAATGACATGTTAATGACATTGGACTTTGAAGTTCTAAATCTCTATTTCTAGCTCTCCCCATCCCATCCCCCCATTTATCTTTTCAAATTCAGTTATATTGAAGCGTGAAGAATTATATTTAGTGTAGATCTACTTCTGCACTTGGTTTGAATTTTGGCAGTGGGGAACTCAGTCTCCTTGTTGAATTTGCCCAGCTTCTCCATCGCACCCCAGAGTTGGGGAAGTTGGTTGGCTTTTGCATTCTCACTGAGCCGCCCTGACCTGAGCTGGGTGGAGGCGGGCATCTGGGCTGTCACTACAGCATCCACCCACCTCATACAGCTTCCCTCCCCCTCTCTCCTCTCCATTCCACCACACACACCCCGCACCCCAGCTCTACTTGGCCTGGAGTCACAACCCGAATCTTCATCAGTGCCTGCCTTTGTGACCCCGAGAGAATCAGGCCACTGTGGAGGAGAAGGCTAGGGTGGGTCTCCCCCTGGACACCTTCCCCGGCTGAATCTGCTGAACACGACGGGGAAGCCTGCGCTCATCTTACCATGACTGGGAAGATGATGGCGGCCATCGTAGACTTGAGGATCCAGAGCACAGCCAAGCACAGTATCTGCACCAGGGTGAAGAGGTGGATCCGGCGCAGGGGCACGTGCCGCAGGAAGGCATGGTCCGGCTGGTGCTTGGCCGGCATCAGGAAGAGTTTGCAGCGATCCCAGAACTGGTGAGGACAGAGGGAGGCTCAGCCAGGCCAGGGGGACCCTGGTGGCCCTGCTGGGGGCTTGGGTCTGGTGAAATGGGTGCTGCAGTGGGGTCTCATAGAGGGGAACCCCTGGTCAGGCCTTAAGGATGCAAAGGAAGGGGACTGGAGGTCTAGGAGGATGTACAATGAGATCTTATGCTGGGGGAGTGCTGAGCCCTTGGTGAGGGCTACAGCCCTGGCGCTGGCCCCAGTAAACACTGCCCACACTCAAGGAAAATGCAACTTAACAGCAACACAAGCTATCCAAGACGTCTGGTGTATCATGGTAAATAAAGAACAAAACAAAACAAAATGTTTTCTTCTGTGCAAATTGCCTTAAAGAAGAGAGAGGTGTAGTGAAATGCTCATAGGAGTCAGCTCGATCTGGGTTTTGAATTCTGAGCCTCAGTTTTCTCATCTGTAAAATGAGGATTAGAGGACCTAAGGGGAGAGCCTTACCTGGATGCCATTCAGGGAGGCCACACCCATGTAGAGGAAGACTCCATACAGCACTGGCAAAGGGATGTACTGAAA
The DNA here is from genome assembly GCF_009873245.2 of Balaenoptera musculus. Taxonomy (NCBI): domain Eukaryota; kingdom Metazoa; phylum Chordata; class Mammalia; order Artiodactyla; family Balaenopteridae; genus Balaenoptera; species Balaenoptera musculus. The sequence continues at coordinate 26,049,373 of NC_045797.1, forward strand.
TGAGAGAGGGAAGCAGAGCTCTGGACTGGCCTCCGCCCAAGGCAGGCTACTGGCCACCCTGTTCAGGATGACCGTGTCTGCTGAGCCACAGAAGCAGCCTGGTCAGCCTCGGCTTTCTCCAAGTGGTGAAGGAGCTGGATGTTTGGAGGAATGAAGTGTCTGCTAGCAGATCTGGAGCCAGAGTGTCACTGGGGAAGGAGATGGTCTCTGGGGCTCTCCTGCCCTCTTCTCTAGCCCAGTGGACAGTTGCTCTCCCAGCCTGGTCCCCCCACCCCCACCCCCTTTAGGCCTTGCAGAAGCCATGTGGTCTGGCTGAAGATATACCTTCTGGAACACGGCAAATCTCCACAGACTGCTCATTCCTGCCAGCCCCTTCCCACCTCCAGTGCCACCTAAGGCTCCCCCCCCACCAAACTGCATTGCTCAGCTTGCAGGGGGCTGGGAACCTTTGATGAGCTGACCTACTAATGAGTGGGGAGTACCAGCTGATGAACAAAGCTCGTGCATCATATACGATCAGGTAAAAAAGAATCAACACAAGTGTATGAAGTAACCCCTACTGGCTGACAACAAACTGCTGATGGTTTGGTGGGTATCTCTCCTTCCCATCATGCTCACAGGTAGTTTGTTGGCTTTTTCAAAAGTTGGGTCATGTCACTCATACTGTTCTACAATCATCATTGTGACTCTTTAGAAGACTTTTGAGGTATGTCCCTCCAAGCTGAGTCTTTGTTTCCTTCATCCTTCCCTTTACCTGCACCCGTGGCTCACCACTGCGAGCAAGGCTGCTCTGCTCGCTCCCAGGGCTGCTGTGCTGAGCACTTGCGAGAACACAAAGTACTGTATCCAACTTTCAGAAGCCATTTAAGAATGTTGGCAAATCCAAACAAATCAATAACCTCTCGTTTGAAATAAATTAGGCTGTGTTCATTTTTTAAACACAAAGCATGATTTGGACCCATGTGCTATAAACCTTAAACTACAACACTTGAATTTAAAGAAAGGAAATCTGGGCCCATTGCATCATTCCATTTGTACATGGCTTATGAAGTTTTTGCCTAATTATGAAATAAGGTAAAAATTTCAACCCATCAACAGACTATTGTTTTAATAAGATATATATATATATACAAAATGGAATATTATTCTATTACACAGCCATAAAAAATGAAATATTGCCATTTGTAGCAACATGGATGGACCTAGAGAATATCATACTAAGTCAGACAGAGAAAGACAAATATTTTATGATATCACATATGTGGAATCTAAAAAATCATACAAATGAATCTTTATACAAAATAGAAACAGGGACTTCCCTGGTGGTGCAGTGGTTAAGACTCCATGCTCCCAATGCAGGGGGCCCAGGGTTTGATCCCTGGTCAGGGAACTAGATCCTGCATGCATGCTGCAACTAAGAGTTCACAAGCCACAACTAAGGAGCCTGTGAGCCGCAAGTAAAGAGCACACCTGGGACTTCCCTGGTGGCGCAGTGGTTAAGAATCCATCTGTCAATGCAGGGGACATGTTTGAGCCCTGGGCCTGGAAGATCCCACATGCCATGGAGCAACTAAGCCCATATGCCACAACTACTGAGACTGTGGTCCAGAGCTTGCGAGCCACAACTACTGAAGCCCACAAACCTAGAGCCCATGCTCCACAACAAGAGAAGCCACCACAATGAGAAGCCCGTGCACTGCAACAAAGAGTAGCCCTTGCTCGCCACAACTAGAGAAAGCCCGCGCACAGCAATGAAGAGCCAATGCAGTCATAAATAAATAAATAAATTTATTTTTTAAAATTCATATTAAAAAAATTAAAATAAAGATCATGCCTGCTGCGACTAAGACCCGGTGCAACCAAATAAATAAGTAAATAAATAAATCTACTTTTAAAAAAGCAAAACAAAACAGAAACAGACTCACAAAGAAAATAAACTTATGGTTACCAAAAGAGAGAGGGAGGGGGAGGAATAAGTTAAGGAATATGGGATTAACAGATACACACTACTATATATACAATAAACAACAAGGATTTACAGTATAACACAGGGAACAATATTCGATATCTTGTAATAACCTATAATGGGAAAATAAACAAAAAAAAAAATCTGTACTAATCAGCCTCAAAGTGTGGGAGCAATTAACAGAGAAATAAAATCTTAAATAAAAGACTAAGCTATAGGGGCTACCCTGGTGGGGCAGTGGTTAAGAATCCGCCTGCCAATGCAGGGGACGTGGGTTCGAGCCCTGGTCCGGGAAGATCCCACATGCCGCAGAGCAACTGAGCCCCTGTGCCACAACTACTGAGCCTGCGCTCTAGAGCTCATGAGCCACAACTACTGAAGCCTGCTCACTGCAACAAAGAGTAGCCCCTGCTTGCCACAACTAGAGAAAGCCCACACGCAGCAATGAAGACCCAACGCAGCCAAAAATAAATAAATTAATTAATTTTTAAAAAAAGACCAAGCTATAATCTGTAACAACACAAATTTAAGATGGCTTAAAACTTCCCTTTCGGGGCTTCCCTGGTGGTGCAGTGGTTGAGAATCTGCCTGCCAATGCAGGGGACATGGGTTTGAGCCCTGGTCTGGGAAGATCCCACATGCCACGGAGCAACTGGGCCCGTGAGCCACAACTACTGAGCCTGCGCATCTGGAGCCTGTGCTCCGTAACAAGAGAGGCCGCAATAGTGAGAGGCCCGCGCACCGTGATGAAGAGTGGCCCCCGCTCACCGCAACTAGAGAAAGCCCTCGCACAGAAACGAAGACCCAACACAGCCAAAAATAAATTTAAAAAAACAAAAAAAACAAACTTCCCTTTCACCCTAATGAGTGTGAAAACCACATCAAACTGAGTTGTCTTAGTTTATAGTTACCAGTGACTGATTATCAAGTCACCTCATTATCAAGCCTAGGAAATTGTCTCCAGTCTTGTCATTTGCAGGCTGAAGCAGCTTTCTCAGAAAATCCCAATGGCCCATGACATCACAAGTGATAGTGCTGTGATCTAGAATTCTAGATTAATCAGTGCAAATCTTTCTTGGATCTCCAGGGAAAGGCCCTTTTCAAATATTAGTGACACAGTCAAGTGGCAAAAAGGTGCCTCTGGTGTCAGCTTTATACCACCTGCTAAAGCAATGAACAAGGATCACAGGCCTATAAACATAAGGACATCACAGCCTTCCCATATAATTTGAGGCTGAGATCATGAGAACAACATGGGGACCAGAGGGGGCACTTCCACACGGTCAGGAGTTCCTCTGAGGCAGAACACAGTGATCCACAGTCTTAATGAGCTGTGGTGAGTTGCAAGCAAAAACGGAAACAAAACAAACAAAAAACCTTTGGGGCTTGGGATGAACTGAGAATCTGCAGAACTGAGTGTGTAAGCCATTTATGCTGCCCATCAGATACATGGTCACTTCATCCCTCAGTGCCCTCATTTGGCAAGATAACCAAATATTTGCAAATTGGTGATGGAAGGACTGAAGATTATTGTTAGGGGAAACACTGACCGAAGCCGCCCGCCCTGGCCAGGCAAGATAGTAGCCACTCGCATGAGTCATCTTACGACAGGAGGTCCTGGTAAGGAACGAGGAACTAATAAGCTACCACCAACAGGAAGAATTCGGGAAAGTTCAAAGGAGAGAGGAGACGCCAATCCATATGTCCTACCAATCTCCCAGAATCCTCACTGGAATCATCTTGGCTGAGCGACGCGCGTGCCACCAAGAAGTTCCCTGAGTCAGAATGATTGACCAGAGACAACCCGGAAACTAACCCAATCACCATAAAACCTGAGACTTTATGTGGCAGAGCAGTTCTCCTGGGTTCCCTTACCCTGCTGCTCTCTGCCCGGGCGCCCCTTCCCAATAAAGTCTCTTGCTTTGTCAGCACGTGTACCTCCTCAGACAATTCATTTCCGCGTGTTAGACAAGAGCCCACTCTTGGGCCCTGGAAGGGGTCCCCCTTCCTGCAACATTATCACTGATCCTCTAATAAACATCACTGTATCTAATATCAGTCTAAACATCCATTGATACGGAGAGAGGTGATACAGAGAGAGGGGTGATTTTGTTCCTTGCTGCTCAAATTGTGACCTTTGGACCAGCATGATTTGGTACCATTGGTGAGTTTGTTAAAAATGCAGAATTTGGGGGACTTCCCTGGTGGTCCAATGGTTAAGACTCCATGCTCCCAATGCAGGGGGCTCAGGTTTGATCCCTGGTCAGGGAACTAGATCCTGCGTGCTTCAACTAAAGATCCCGAGTGCCGCAACTAAGACCTGGCACAGCCAAATAAATAAATTAATGTTTTTTTAAAAAAATGCAAAATTTGGCGCCCCCCCCCCAGACCTACTGAGTCAGTATCTTCATTTAACAAGATTCCCAGGTGATTTTTAATACACATTAAAATTTTTTTAAACATTTTTATTGGAGTATAATTGCTTTACAATGGTGTGTTAGTTTCTGCTTTATAACAAAGTGAATCAGTTATACATATACATATATCCCCATGTCTCCTCCCTCTTTCGTCTCCCTCCCACCCTCCCTATCCCACCCTTCTAGCTGGTCACAAAGCACCGAGCTGATCTCCCGGTGCTATGCGACTGCTTCCCACTAGCTATCTATTTTACACTCTCTCACTTTGTCCCAGCTTACCCTTCCCCCTCCCCGTGTCCTCAAGTCCATTCTCTAGTAGGTCTACGTCTTTATTCCCGTCTTGCCCCTGGGTTCTTCATGACCATTTTTTCTTTTTTTTTTCTTTTTAGATTCCATATATATGTGTTAGCATATGGTATTTGTTTTTCTCTTTCTCACTTACTTCACTCTGTATGACATACTCTAGGTCCATCCACCTCACTACAAATAACTCAGTTTCGTTTCTTTTTATGGCTGAGTAATATTCCATTGTATATATGTGCCACATCTTCTTTATCCATTCACCTGTGGATGGACATTTAGGTTGCTTCCATGTCCTGGCTATTGTAAATAGAGCTGCAATGAACACTGTGGTACATGACTTTTTGAATTACGGTTTTCTCAGGGTATATGCCCAGTAGTGGGATTGCTGGGTCGTATGGTAGTCCTATTTTTAGTTTTTAAGGAACCTCCATACTGTTCTCCATAGTGGCTGTATCAATTTACATTCCCACCAACAGTGCAAGAGGGTTCCCTTTTCTCCACACCCTCTCCAGCATTTATTGTTTGTAGATTTTTTGATGATGGCCGTTCTGACTGGTGTGAGATGATATCTCGTTGCAGTTTTGATTTGCATTTCTCTAATGATTAATGCTGTTGAGCATTCTTTCAGGTGTTTGTTGGCAATCTGTATATCTTCTTTGGAGAAATGTCTATTTAGGTCTTCTGCCCATTTTTGGATTGGGTTGTTTGTTTTTTTGTTATTGAGCTGCATGAGCTGCTTGTAAATTTTGGAGATTAATCCTTTGTCAGTTGCTTCATTTGCAAGTATTTTCTTCCATTCTGAGGGTTGTCTTTTCGTCTTGTTTATGGTTTCCTTTGCTGTGCAAAAGCTTTTACGTTTCATTAGGTCCCATTTGTTTATTTTTGTTTTTATTTCCATTTCTCTAGGAGCTGGGTCAAAAAGGATCTTGCTGTGATTTATGTCATAGAGTGTTCTGCCTATGTTTTCCTCTAAGAGTTTGATAGTGTCTGGCCTTACATTTAGGTCTTTAATCCATTTTGAGTTTATTTTTGTTTATGGCGTTAGGGAGTGTTCTCATTTCATTCTTTTACATGTAGCTGTCCAGTTTTCCCAGCACCACTTATTGAAGAGGCTGTCTTTTCTCCATTGTATATTCTTGCCTTCTTTATCAAAGATTAGGTGACCATATGTGCGTGGGTTTATGTCTGGGCTTTCTATCCTGTTCCATTGATCTATATTTCTGTTTTTGTGCCAGTACCATACTGTCTTGATTACTGCAGCTTTGTAGTATGGTCTGAAGTCTGGGAGCCTGATTCCTCCAGCTCCGTTTTTCTTTCTCAAGATTGCTTTGGCTATTCGGCATCTTTTGTGTTTCCATACAAACTGTGAAATTTTTTATTCTAGTTCTGAATACACATTAAAATTTGAGAAGCCCTGGAACAGAACTCTACTGGAGGAACTGGTACAAAAATAGGTGAAGTTAATAAGTGATACAGAAAAATTAATAAAAATAAACCACTAGTAACTAGGATCCAACTTGCACCCCCTGAATTTGTAGCATCAGGGGGAACTCTCTTCTGTTGGCTACATAAATAAGAATTAAAAATTTCAACTAAAGTATGGTCTTGGGTAGACAGCTCTCTAGTGTAAGTTCTCTATGAGTCTAGTACTTGGCTATGCCTAATTTGACAGAACTAGGCAAACTTACAGTTGCAAAAAGTTAAACAAGTTTTATGGAAAATTTTCTTAATTGGAAATAAATTCTGGGATTAAATCTAAGAATTCAGATCTGGATTAAGTTGTATTTTTCTTTAACTGGCTATACCAAATATCTCTCCTTTACCTAAAATCAATCTAATATTTAGTACTGGTGTCAGTTAGTCATAATGCTTTAATCACCTAACAGTTTTGAAAGCCTTGATATATACCTTGATACAATCAAATCAGAAATCTTAAATCTTATGATCAATAAAAATCTAGATGTCTTCCATGCTATAAAACTTATCAAATAGATTAGTGGTTAAATAAAATGATTATATATATTTTTCCTCTCACTGTAAAAGAACACGAGCAGGCAAATTTTTCATATCCTTTTGTGATTGAATGCAAAGACAATATCAGAGCATTTGGAGCTATAATAAACCCCATAAAAACTTTTTCATGACAGTCAAAGCAATAATGAATATTTCCCCATATCTGGCATCTTATCCTATTTATAGAGCCCATTTAGGTTTTTTTTGGCTGTGCTGGGAGACTTACAGGATCTTAGTTCCCTGAGCAGGGATCAAACCCGGGCCACTGCAGTGAAAGTGCCAAGTCCTAACTAACCACTGGACTGCAAAAATAATAATAATAATAATTTATTTATTAAAAAAAAAATTATTTATTTATTTTTGGTTGCTTTGGGTCTTCGTTGCTGCAGGCGGGCTTTCTCTAGTTGCGGTGCGTGGGGGCTACTCTTCATTGCAGTGCTTGGGCTTCTCATTGCTGTGGCTTCTCTTACTGTGGAGCACGGGCTCTACGCACGCAGGCTTCAGTAGTTGTGGCACACGGGCTTAGTTGCTCCGCGGCATGTGGGATACTTCCCAGACCAGGGCTCGAACCCGTGTCCCCTGCATTGGCAGGTGGATTCTTAACCACTGCACCACCAGGGAAGCCCCTGCCATTTGTTTTTATAAGATGCATAAATTAATACAGAAATACAGTCTACAGCTTGGAAGTTACAACATTTGTGCCGAAAATTGCAGCAGGGGACTTCCCTGGTGGCGCAGTGGTTAAGACTCCGCGACATGATCTGTCAGTGGCCCTTTCCCTTAATGCCTTCAGAAGGCTTTCCTTTCTTGAATTAAGCTAAGTTGTAGTCACCCAATCTTTTGCAGCTATTTTTCCCTTTGAATATCTTTTTACAAGCTCATTCGCGGTAAGCTTGTAAAAAAACAAAGACTAAAGAACCATGATGTTAATTGATTTGTTTACAATGGAAAATATTTCTGGCTGGAGAACTGGTGCTGGGCACAACCAAACAGGTTTGAGGTTGAGTATTTTTTTAATGGATGTTTCCATTTTGCAGGAAACAGATTACATACGGGGGTGGGGGGCAGGCATTTTGTTTATTTAAAAGAGTGTTTTAAACGGCCAGGGAATATCTACTTTTGCGGAGAGGCTGCCAAAGAACCATTGCGCCTTAACTACCCCCCACACCCCCGCCCCGGCAAATTCATGTTACTTAACCTCTAGTACCTCAGAATGTGACTGAATTTGGAGATAGGTCCTTTAAAGAGGTAATTAAGGTAAAAGTAAGTCATATGGGTGAAGCCTAATTCAATACGACTGGCTCTTATAAGAAGAGACACAGGACACATTACATAGGACACAGACGTGCACACATGAGGAAAGACCATGATCTACTTCTAGAACATAAATGTCTCTTGTTTAAGCCACCCAGCTTGTGGCCTTTTGTTATGGCACCCAGAGCAGACTAATACAACAGGTGAGTGGCTGGAATGGAAAGCCTTTCTGGGGGACCCATGCTCCAAATGTACACCCCATTGCTATCATCTCTTCCAGCTGATCTGGAAGGACATGAGCAAGAGGAGCTTCTAACAGTGTGGGGAAAAGTCACTTATGCGCCCAAGACATGCAAGACAGAGGAGCAGAAAACAGGCCCCAAGAATAACGACAGAAGCCTCCCTCCCCCCCTGCAAGTTTTAAACTTCAGGAAATAGGTGAGCAAGGAGGCCATAAACTACAACGTGGAAACACAACCAGCTTGAGAAGCTACTGATTTAAGCAAGGATGGAAATTGGCAGATATGTCTGTGGGAAGGGTCCTTCAGAAAGATGAGGGTGGACCCTGGGAGGGGTGGGAAAGAGCAGTGAGGATGGCCTGGTGCTGATAATAAAGGACGCAACATTACAGAAAACAGTAATAATGATGAAACATGTCTGGCCTAATAGGATCCTGCCTTTTTAGGGGCCTTGTAGGGGGGCTGTTCCCCCCTCTGAGGCATCGGATCAGTGCCTTCTCAGGTGGACAGGGCCCTAGCAGAGGGTGCAGAGCCTCACCTGCAGGATGGGAGCCAGGAAGACAGAGATCCCTGTCAGGATGAAGACAATGGTGCCGGTCACTCTCTGTTCCCTGGCAGAAAAGAACACATGGTCAGGGTGGATTGGGAGATGCTCCATGACCATTCCAGCCCTCTGTGGGCACTTGAAGGTTGTGTCTGAGGCTCTGGCCTCTGCCTTGCTGCCCCATTCCAGAGAGTAAACCAGTGACCTGAGGACCAGCTGCCCAGCACATGGGAAGAGAGGGAATCCGACTGAGGTGAGGGCATTTGTAGGGGTGTTCAGGAGGTTATCCAGTGCAGTGGCTAACAGGGGGTGCTTGAGCCAGACCAACTTGGGTTGAATCCTGGCTCTGACACTTACTAGCTGTGTGGCATCAGGCAAGGCCCTAAATGTCTTCAGCATTAGTAGAACATAACTAATGGCATGCACCTCAGGGGCTGTTGTGAGGATGAAGTGGGATATGAAGTGCTTATTATCTCTGCCCTTTGATTATAATAAGATCCCATGCTTGTGGGGCATGACTGATGAGGATTTAGGGGAAGGGGGTCTGGCTGCTGGCAGAGCAGGTGTCAGGGGCTGGAGGGCAGGTATGTTTTCTGGAGTGCTCAGACCCAGGCACAAGTCCAGGGGAAGCCTGGGGCTCTGGGGCAGATTGCTCAGGCCCAGCCATCTGGGGCTCAGGGTTTGGGGAGGGGACCCTGCCCTGACCATAGGAACCTTGCTCAGGGCCGCCTGGGCGGCCCAGGAATTCCGAGGTAGTGAGGAGAAGCTCTTAGGACAGCCGTGTATGAGAATGCCAGGGTCTGATGTGGGCTCACCCCAGAGGTCCTAAGGGGTGGAAGATGCGCTTCCCTGCCTGAAACATTCGCATGAGAGGAGGGGCGAGTGAAGGAACGGAAGTGACAGGCCATGGGCCACAGCCCAGGGGGTGGGAGTGGTCCTGGAAAGGCTTTCTGGAGGAATGGACATTGAGCAGGACCCGAACCCTGCTTTGGGGGATTTGGGGGACGGCATGGCTAGGGAGTCTTGAAGAGGAAACAAAGAGTCAGGTCAGAAGGGGCTCTGTGGGAACCCCTGAGCAGCTATACAGGTGAGAGGTGAGAGCATGTGTAGGGCCTGGGGTGTACTGACTGGAATCTATTAAGAAAAAAGCACCGCTTAAAACTGACTTTTCATCTCCCTCTTCCCTCCCTTCAGGGCTATCACTCCTATCCCTGTGGTTCCTGGGTTGTTAGAGAAGGGGCCCTATTCACCCTAACGCCTTGATGGTAAGAAAAACCTGCTTCCTCCCCACTGCCCCCAATCTGCCCACTCCTGCCCAGGTGGTCCTCGGGCCCTGACCCCCACCTACCTGACCCCCAGGAACTGCGGCTGCTCCCCAGGGGCGCTGGTCTCCGTCTCCATCCTGAGGCTGTCGATGTGGGCAATGGAGATGACTGTGGCAGCCACGTACCAGGGGAGCCCCATGAAGGAGCAGAGAGCCATGAGGATGCCCACCCAGAGCAGGTCCAGATGGTAGCCGGCGGCCTTCTGCAGGGGCAGTGGGAGGAGGACGCTGTCTAGCGAGCCTGTTCCCAACCACCTGTTGGGGTGGGGTGGGGGAGACAGAACTCTCCCAAGGCAGCCATTTTGTGGAACACGCTTTGAGGGCTCCCCGGGGGCTTCTATACAGTACTCTGAGAGGACTGCCACCCTAAGGTGACCAGGCCTCACCAACCCCAGGGTTTGGTGAACCAGGGAACTGATGCAGGTAAGGGAGGAGAGGGGTGTTCAGGCTTGGAGAGGCCCTGGGTTTGGGTCCTTGGGAAGAAGGTCTCCTACCCAGCAGCCCAATATCTCTATAATTCCCTAATGAGGGGTCCCAGGTGGGGCAGGCCTAGACCAAGCCTAGAGTGATCCAGATTGGGATGGGGGAGAGAGTAGTCTGTCTCCTCAGACTCAGAGGCAGGGAGGACAGTTGGCGGGGCCAGGAAGGCTAAGGACGCCCCTCTGCCTTATGGTTCTGGGTCAAAATCCCCTTGTTAGGATCTCTTCAGACTCCCAACTTCACTGTCAGGAGACAGAGCGGGAGGGTCACTTTGGGAGAAGCAAGGAGCCGCACCCAGCGGCCCATCCTGGGCTTGGTCCTGGCCCTTGGAGCCTCCCCGCTGGCCCTTCTGGCCTTACCCACATCTGGAGGTCATATTCTCCCCACCCCCGGAACTCCAGTCTTCTGCCTTCATATTTTGCTTCACAAATGGCCCAACATTTTGAAAGAAGCACCTCCTCCCTCCTTCATTCCTTCTGACTCTGTGGAAAGAAAGAGATTGTGCCCCTCCTCCTAGCACCAGCCTTACCCTCAGCTTGTTCTCCTTCCGGTTGACTATGACGGCCGTGATCTGCTGGTCCATGAAGATCAGGATGGTCACCAGCAGGGCGGGCAGGATGCTTACCAGGTACACCCACCACGGGTTCTTCCCAAAGGGGGCCACGAACCAGCCTCGATCAGGCCGCGTGGGCTGAGCAGAGCAAAGGAGAAGGCCCTTTTCTCTCTCCCTTGTCCCGGTGCACTTGTTGTCTGGTCCGCTCTCCCAGACTTTCCGCTATTCCCACACCTGGGGTACTTTTCAAGTGCAATCTTATCCCTTAAAGACATTAGGCACCTGCAACTTTAAAGAGACCCCGGAGGCACAGACTTGGGAAGGGCGTGGTGTCTACAGAACAAAGGAGATGATTTGTTGCAGCCGCCATGGGCTTGTTTGGGAAATGGGGAGGTGCAGAGTCAGGGGGCATTGGTAGAGAGCTTGTGGTCACTAATTGCAAAATATGTTAACAAGAAATGGAAATGAGGCCCAACAGCAAGAAAAAAGAAAATGATGGGCCCAGTGCCTGATGCTTTCTGTCTCTTCTCTGAGTCATCTGTCTGGGGAGGTTATAGAATTGTCTGTAAAACACCGAACATTAATTTAGACTTGCATATTAAGAATAAAGGATTATCTGTGCAGGAGCTGGGCTGAGGTTTATCTTTTGTTTACTTCAGAGAAAGAAGTACTTTAAATTTCAAGGCCAACGTGAGTTTTATGAGATGTTTAAGCTGAAATAATATTGCAAAGGTCAAGCCCTCAAAGGCAGGGAGGGTCAATTCTAGAACCTGTACCTCCCAGTCCAGTTTAGACAGGTGGAGCTCCTTGTGAGGGAGCAGGGCTCAAGCGGAGCTACAAGCAAGTGGCACCAACTCTAGACTAATGGGAAATTCTGAAGCAGTGGTTCCCAAACTTAAGCAGGCCCCAGAATCTCCTGGAGGGCTTGTTAAATTCAAAGCCCTGAACCCCACCCCCAGACTTTCTGATTCCATGGGTTTTGAGTGGGGCTGATAATTTGCATTTCTAACAAGTTCCCAGATGAGGGCGAGATGCTAGTCTGGGGACCACACTTTGAGGATCACTGTTTTGTTTTGTTTTTTGTTTTTGGCATCGCCACGTGGCTTGCGGGATCTCAGTTCCCCCACCAGGGAATGAACCATGGCAGTGAACGCCCAGAATCCTAACTACTAGGCCACCAGGGAACTCCCGAGGATCACTGTTTTAAAGGACCATTTTCAACAGATGGCCCAACTTGTAGACTGCCATGAGTGAGGGAATTGTAAACCTGTAAGTGGAAATCAAGGGGCTTCAGCTGGGCTGGAGAGTAGATTCTAGCACCTTCCCCATCCTGTGGCTACACAGCAGGAGTTCATCGTGGATATATCCCCAAACCACTATCTCAAAGGACCGCCCCTAGCAGGCCGTGTGGGAAGGGTGGAGCATACAGAGAACACACGTGGTCACTTGGCTGAGCACATAAAAATTTGATCAGCATAGAGGGGAAAGGATCTGCAGCTGGTGGGCAGGCGGAGAGAATGCACAGAGCAGGGGCCCTGGGCAAACCTTGATGACGCTGGGCACGAGCAGCTTGGGGGTTGCCAGGCCAAAACAGGCATCAATTCCACAGAACAGCAGGATGGAGAAAATGATGGAAAAGTCAGCTACTAGGGCCCGAACCTGCAGAAAAGAGATGAGCAAGTCAGAGAAGCTCTTGCCTGCTCCAGGCAGACCCCGTCCTCCAGTAGCGAAGAGGAGAGCTGCTGAGAGCTTGAGCTCCAGAGTCAGAAGACCCATCTTCAGCTCTCTCAGAGAGTGCCAGTCACTCTCTAAGTTGGATGAACCTGGTGACACTCCCACCCATCACTTTTCATTTCCAATACTTGGTTTTCCAAGACCTTTGTGTTTTTACCAAACTGATGGCTGTGAAATGGTATGATCTCATTCTTCTCTGCAACACTAAATTCCAGGTGGCAACATGGCACTTTGTAAGTATTAATTTGAGGGGAAAAAAAGGTGGTGATAAAAGAATATGACACTAACATGAATTTTATTTCATCCTTCAGGCAATAGATATTCTCAGATGCAGTCACTGCTCTGGAATTTTTATATAAAAGGCAACTTAGGGATATGATCTGGTTGGAAGTTGGAAGGAAGGGAGGGAATTTCTCTTGAGGATGCATTCGTGTTGCAAGTACACTATTTTTTGCTCAGTTTGTATTTTGTAAATCTTCCCCAAAATCTTTTATTTAGTCTTTACAAAATATTGGCAAAAATTCAATTATTCATATCAAAGATATTTTTCATCATCATCATTATTATTATTGGTAGTAATAGTAGTAGAAAATTTATTTAAGATGGCTTTAGAAGAGTGCTCGTGGGGTTTCTGTTAGAAGAGCATTATAAAAATCTTCCCAGTGCCCCTCCTCATTTCACAACTGTTGCTCACATATGCAAGTGCTGTTTTGATTAATAAATGCTTTTATTCTAGCCCCAAAACAGTTAGAAAATGAAGTTAAAATAGCAGTTAGCATTTACAATAGGTAAAAACAAAAAAAAATCAAGTATCTAGGAATAAATCTAATAAAAAATGTGCAAGACCTCAAGATCAAAACCTACAAAATATTATGGAGAGAGAAAAAAAAAGACCTTAATAGGGACTTCCCTGGTGGCACAGTGGTTAAGAACTCGCCTACCAACGCAGGGGACACGGGTTCAAGCCCTGGTTCAGGAAGATCCCACGTGGCCGTGGAACAACTAAGCCCGTGCGCCACAATTACTACTGAGCCTGAGCTCTAGAGCCCACGAGCCACGACTGCTGAGCCCGTGCACCACAAATACTGAAGTCCGCGCACCTAGAGCCCATGTTCCACAACAAGAGAAGCCACCGCAATGAGAAGCCCTCGCACTGCAACAAAGAGTAGCCCCCGCTCGCCACAACTAGAGAAAGCCGTGTGCAGCAACGGAGACGCAACGCAGCCAAAGATAAATAAATAAAATAAATAAATAAAAGACCTTAATAAATGGCAAGGTATACCATATTCAAGGATTAGAAGACTCAGAATTTGAGAGGTGTAAATTCTCCCCAAATTGACATTTAGAGTCAATATAATTCTATCAAAATTCCAATAAGTTTTTATTTTGGTGAAATTTAAGATTCTAAAATTTATGTGGAAATACAAAGGGCCAAGGCATTATTGAAAAAGAAGGACAAAGAGGGAAAGTTTGGTCTGTGAGATATACAGACTTATTATCAGTTTTAGAAATGAAGACTGTGATATTGGCATACAAATAAATCAGTGAAACAGAATAAAGAACCTTGAAACAGATCCCATCACATGTGTACATTTGATATATGGCAAGGGAAGCACTGCAGAGTAGTGGGAAAAGGATGGTCTTTTTAAAAATAAAAGTGCTGGCAGAGAGATCAGCTCAGTGCTGTGTGACGACCTAGACGGTAGGATAGGGAGGGTGGGTGGGAGGCTCAGGAGGGAGGGGATATATGTATGCATATAGCTGATTCACTTTGTTGTACAGCAGAAGCTAACACAACATTGTAAAGCAATTATACTCCAATAAAGATGTAAAAAAAAAAGAAGTATAAACATAATGTACACATGAAACTTATATAATGTTATAAACCAATGTTACCTAAGTAAATAAAATTTCCTCTTTAGTTTGTAAAAATAAAATAAAATTTAAAAGTGCTGGAACAATTGGCTATCTAAATAAAAAACAAACACTCTCTCACACTATATGTCAAAAGCAATTCTGGTATATTATAGATTTAACATGAAAGGAAAAACAATGAAGCTTTTAGAAGATACCATAGGAGAATATCTTCTATCCAATATTTTCCTTGAGGAAAAATTGGATATATTTGATTACAGTGAAGCTAAGAATTTCTATTAATCAAAAGATACCATTAAGAAAGTAAAAAGGCCAGTCATAGAGCAGAAGATATTTGCAATACGTATGATCACAAAAATGTTTCTATCCAGAATATATAAAGAGTTGCAAATTGGAAAGAAAAAGACAGACAACCCAGTTGAAAATGTGCAAGAGATTTAAACAGGCTCTTACAAGAAGAAAGTCAATGGTCATCTAGAGTCTGTTATACAGAGTGAAGTAAGTCAGAAAGAGAAAAACAAATACCATATGCTAACACATATATATGGAATATATATATAAAAAAAGAAATGGTCATGAAGAATCTAGGGGCAGGACAGGAATAAAGATGCAGACCTACTAGAGAATGGACTTGAGGACACGAGGAGTGGGAAGGGTAAGCTGGGACAAAGTGAGAGAGTGGCATGGACATATATACACTACCAAATGTAAAATCAATAGCTAATGGGAAGCAGCCGTATAGCACAGGGAGATCAGCCCGGTGCTTTGTGACCACCTAGAGGGGTGGGATAGGGAGGGTGGGAGGGAGGGAGACGCAAGAGGGAAGAGATATGGGGATATATGTATATGTATAGCTGATTCACTTTGTTATAAAGCAGAAACTAACACACCATTGTAAAGCAATTATACTCCAATAAAGATCTTAAAAAAAAAATAACAGTGACTTCTTTATAAATCACTTCTTTAAAAATTACAACTCAGTATAAAAAAAAAAAGAAAGTCAATGGTCATATGTCCATTAAACACATGATAAGATTTTCAACTTCATTAGTCATTGGGGAAATAAAAGGAAAAAACCCACAATATACTACTAGGCTGAAGATAGAAGTCTGACAATATCAAGTGTTGTCATGGGGCTTGACAACAAGGGAACCCAGTTCTCTCTGATCCAAAGTCTGTGCTCTTAACTTGAAAAAACCTCAGTGAGCAAGTGCTGATGTGGTGTCCATTCCATCAGATGGACCCTAACCCTCTCAGGGACTCAGTGGTGGCTTCCATGTGAACGGTCTGACTGTAGGGTGAAGTTACCTTGGTAGGGAAATAGCGGCTGAATTTGAACTTCTTCAGGGTCAGGGTCATGGAGTATGTCCCGAAGAAAAGGATGAAGGACATGAGTGCCAAGTCTGGGATGAACTGGCAGGAATTCCCAAGTAGGCGCCCACCATAGTTCAAACACTCCTTTTTGCTCAGCAGGGACCAGTCCAACGCTGTGAGGTTAAGGGGGTTGTACTTGGAGACCAAGACAGGAGAGAAACAGTCAGGGCCTTCCTGGGAGGTCAGCTGTTTCCTCCCCACTGCAGTTTCCAGGCAGCCCACGCACCCCTCCCACCCTCCAAGGGGCCCCAGCCCTCCTGCCCCATGATAGTGCCCAGCAACAGAGTGATGGTCCTGGGGACAGGCTGTTTCAAGGAATGACAAGCAGGAGGTTCCCTGGGAAGGTTAGGAGCTGACATGTGCTTCTTCATTGTGTTCTAGGTTGTACTGCTTTGTGAGTGAGGAGGAAAAGTGCAGGACTGGCTCCCATCTCAGTCAATCAACCATGGGTCCTGTCCACAACTCCTTCCTGGAGTGTCTCACATTTATCCTCCCCTTTCCTTCTTCTATGCACACACTTTTTGTGTGCATAGAAGAAGGAAAGGGGCTCACACCCCACCCTTGTCAGACCTCTCTTGGGTTAATCACTTCAGTCACTTGACCTTTGGTGTCCCAGATGCCTAAAATCCAGGGCACACAAAACAATTATATATATATATATATATATATATATATATATATATATATATATATATATATATATATAAAATACATGTTCCTATATATATTCTTACTTATGTTCCTAAGTATGTATATGTACATATATTCATATATCTATATTCACACATGTATATTAATATATATGTTTCTAAGTGTAATAGAAGGAGAGTAATGTATAATAAAATTTAATTTATATTTTGAAAAATAAATGTGCAAATATTCAGGAACCTACATAATGAAGTAAACAGATGTTTGCAACTAGCCATAATGTATGTTTGTATTAAGAGAAGTGTGGTAGTTTGATATAATAACGGTCCCCAATGGATCATGGCTCCCTGTGTCCACACTCCTTTGCGATGTGACATCAATGGTCCTCCCATCAAAAGGTGATTCCCCTTTGAATCTGAGCTGGCCCTGGGCCTGCTTAGATCAATAGACCAATAGAATGGGGATCAACAGACCAACACGGAATGTTCCCCGCAATGTAGCCGTGCCTCTACTGCCCCACTGGTCTGGCCCAACATCTCTGTCTTGGCTTATTTCTCCTGATTTCCCTGTGTGATGCCCCACCCTCACTCTGTCTCAGCAGGACTGGTCCACCCACTGTCCTCAGGACAGATTTTGTGCTTTTCCTCTTGTGCCCTTCTGTCTATGCTGGTCCCTAGGCTTGGAATGTGCTGTTCTCTATGGAACCAACTTTCCCAACCTTCAAGACCAGATCACGTTCTACTTTCTCTATGAGGCTTTCTTCTCTAGTTTGCAGAGTACGTTCTGCCTCCACTGCTGGAAGGATGCATTTGACCTATGTTTGATGCATGGCACGCTCTACTTGTGCTGCCCGTTACTTTTTCAGGTTAATCTCCACATGCATAGTACAAGCAGGTTGGAGGGCAAGGACCACGTTTGTTTCTTAGATGTTTTTCGAACCATCATATCACCCGCATACAGCACCTTACACATAGTAAGTATTCATACATAGGCACTGACTGATTCCATTTTTCCTCCCTCAAAATCAGATACTTGAGAAAATCTTAGGTTAAATTGCCATTGAGCAGTCAGCTGCCTGTGCAGGGGTAACTTAAGGGGCAAGCTTAGGGACACTAAAAGTCCAAAAGTCTCCTCCCAGCACCGACCAGGTGCTACCCTTCACCTGGTTTTCTACTTCCCACCATTAGTGCCACTTAGGCTAGGTGTCTTCTCCTGACAGCCACTGCTCGTCATTATTGGGAAAGGCAGACCAGACCTGGGGCCCTCGGAGACACATGAGTGCAAAGGACAGATCAGATTCAGAGAGGGGGGAGCATTAATAAGCTTTCTGGGGCTGGAGGGTAGCATTGTTGGTTAGGAACTGGGAGTCCTCGGTAGAAAGGCAAGGAAGAAGGTAGAAAGATGGGCGGGAAAGTTTACAGCCTTGCGCAGCCCTACTTACCATTCCTCACCTCAACCCCGCCCCCCTCCCCGTCGTGTGTGTGTGTGTGTGTGTGTGTGTGTGTGTGTGTGTGTGTGTGTGAGGGAGGGAGGGGGGGAGGTTTATGCCCAAGGATTTAATAAAATGAGACAAAATGGGATTTTGACAGTATATACTTAAAATAAAAATACTCATTTTCACAGCTCTGCGGGTGACCCTGCTGTGGGTGTGCACCAGGGTTAATCTCTGCAAGTCTGGTCTAAGTTTCCCAAGTCTTCTCATTCTCCCCACAAACATAAGCCCTTGAATGTCTGACATGAACAAAGGACTTACCAGAGAAGTGTTGGTGTTTGGTGGCGACGTGGCTGAAGCATTGAACGCGGTTGTATTCGCTGTGGATGAGCACAGGGCGTGGGGAAGGGTCAGCAACTGCTGGGTGGGGATCCTGCACCCCACCCCGGGCCCCACTCTTGCCCATTTCCTTCCAGTTCCTTGGAGACAAGGACCGGCTTTCATTGTGAGGGCAGCTGTACCCTTCACTCTCCTCACTTTGCTCAGGGAGGGCAGGGGTTGTGGGAGGGAGCCTGGGCCACAGCTCCGACAGTCTAGCTGGGCCAGGTTAGGACAGCTCCTGTCTGACATGGAAGGGCTGGCTTTAAAAACTGCTGCCAAGACAAAATGCTAACACAAGTGGGTAAATAATGTGCCTTGTGAATCCCTACCACCCACTTGACCAATGTCTGTGCTCTTAGACTTGACATTTTCAAAGAACTTACTCTTTGCCACGCACTGTGCCAAACCCTTACATACATCATCTTGCTAAGTTCTTAAATCCCCAAGAAATCTCCACATTTTAAAGATGAGGTAACTGAGGCCCAGAGAGGTTAAGTAACCTGCCCATTGCCCAAGGTCACGCAACTCACACTTGGAGGAGCCGTTATCCATCCCAGGCAGGCTGGCCCAGAGCCTACACACCTCCCAGCTCTATACGACAAGCTTCCTTCCCTGCCCTGCTCCCCTCCACATACACTTCCTTTCTCTCCTGCCCTGTCCTGTCCATATGTGTTTTTTGTTGTTTTTTTTTTCAGGTCAGCTGGGCCTGTAAGAACTTGTTGGGTATCTTCCCTAATCTGCCCGTTAAATGCTAGCTGAGGAAAAGTAAACCTGGGCCCAGGACCTGAAGGAGAATCAGGACCCCAGAGGTGCTGCTCTCAGCTGTTCACTCTGCATCCCTTGTCCACAGTCCCCTGCCCCAGCCTCAGTGTCCCTAAGTGGAGCAGAGGAGGGGTCCTTTTAGGGGCCATGAGACGAGTTGAGAGGACCTGTAATCCCCTCCTTGAGGGATGCAGCCATTTATTAAAAAGGCAGCTTTGGAGGTCACCCTCTCTCTTGTTCCTGCACTGCATGCGTAGAGGAGAAAGGCCAGGTCACCCTCTCTCTTGCTCCTGCCCTGCATGCATAGAGGAGGAGGGCCAAGTTCTCCTCGCCTTCATCCTCCAAGTGAAGACTGACTAAGCAATTCCTCTGCAGCTGATTTAAGGAGGGAGGGAGGAGGCTCAGCCCGTTTGCTGGCAATAATCTAAATGCATTGCAAACCCCATTTAGCTCCTGCTAGGAACCCAGAGGGAATAAGAGGTTATTCATGAAGCTTCCTTCAACCTCTAACAAACTGTCATGGGGTGGATGGGATCACAGGGCCCTTCTATGTTGCCTACTTCTGGGGCAGTTGGGGCTGGGAGTGGCTAAGGAATTCAGTCTTGACCTAGGGCAGAATATTCTGAGAAGTTCTACAAACCCAGAGTTTTGTTACAATTATTCTGAAGGACGCTTCACTGAAGAGAAATCAGGGACATCTGCTGCCTTTCCTCACACTACTGACCAAAAGAACATGATGCACAGTTAACAATGCAGCAGGGAAGGCTGACTCAGGGGTCCCCTTGCAAATGCTACAGGACTCCCAGCTAACACTCGAGCCTGGTGAGTGTAGATGCACTTCCATTGCTCACGGTTGTCAGATCAGACATTCTTTTGAAGTCTTCTGCTGAGGCTTTGCCATTCTTTTATATCGAGAACTTTGTGAGGTTTATCTGAAAGCCACTTTGAGATGAAGAAGGAAGAACTGTAACATGGAAAATCCTAGAAAGGGTCCAAGTATCAAATATTTTTAAATTCTAGTGTTCACAAAGTGGTACTCACTTGGGATTGAAAGCAGCCAAGTCAGTGTATGCAGCATCCACAAATAGAATACAAACCAGTTACAATGGAAACAAGATCAGATTAAAAAGCGTGCCCCGAAACAAGCTCTTATGATAAAGAGAGACAAAGAGTGATAGTGTGCCACAGTCACACTGGGTTTTGCAGTAACACTAGGATTATGGAACAGTTAGTAAACGAGTGGCCCATGGACTGGGAAAGAAACCCTCCTAGTTAGCTCTCCCCTCCCCAGTCTCCTAAACATCTAGAATTTTCCCTTTCATGTTGTCCTAATCAAAACTAACTTGTCCTGTTTCCAGTTCCTTTACTCTCCATGAAGAAACTGAAAACCTAATCTCACTATGGCTAGTTGCTAATAATGACTCAGTTTAATAGAGCAGTAGTTCTCAAACTTAAGCATACATGAGAATCACCCAGAAGGCTTGTTAATATACAGCTGGCTCTATCCCAGAGTTTCTGATTCAGCAGGTCTGGGGTGGGGCCTGAGAATTTGCATTTCTAACAAGTTCCCAGATAGTGCTGATGCTGCTTCCAGGGACCAACTTTGAGAATCATGGCAATAGCATGACCCAAAAGAATGAGGTGACATTAGGCACCTGGGTAAGGCCAGAGGGGACACTATTTGGTGGTAGGTGGATTCTATTATAGTTCTCAAATCCTACCTTATGTGCCCTGTTCCTAGGGAACCCCTATGTTTAGTTCCTCCTGTGGACAGATGATTGCCAGAATGGCCAAAGTTCCACATATGACCCTAGAATTTGGACCATTTCTGAAGGAAATTAAGGATGTGTACTTCCAAAAGCCATGTTTGTGGGAACATTTGTGTTCAGTGCAATGGATCTGTAGTCCAGAGGGTGTGAGCAGAAAACAAAAGTGCCTTGATGGGGCTTAGTCCACAGAGATGGGATTTGCTCTACAGTGTGATGACAAGAGCCTGCAGGTAGGATCTCCTCACTCCCCTGGGCAAGCAACATGCCCTGGCTCAGGACAACAGACAGCTTCACCTACTGCTGGGTTTTAATGAAATAACTCAAAATTAATTATAGAAAAAAAAAGAAGAGAAAAAAATTGTCTCGACATCTTTACAAATTCAGAGCAGTGACTGAGGGTGAGAGGGTACAACCAAAACTATATTCCCTGATGTCAGAACAACTTTATCTTTACAAGGCCTAGTCTAAAGTAGAGTGCACAATAATTGTGCAACAAATATTTTTGGTTGACTTTTCAATATTTTTTATCAGTTGTATGCATTAAGGTGCTGAACAACATGGTAACTACTTATGTGAAATGCCAACTGAATCTGAGTATAGATATGAAAACCTCACAAGCGTTCCATGAGACTGGAAGGGCCAGCATTGATATCCCCTAGGGAAACTGACATTTGGTGTGACCTTGGGTGTCTCTGGACCTCAGTTTTCTCTGTGAGTCCAGCCTGGTGGTGCTAAGAGGTATGTGGATGGCTCTCTAGCCTCTGCTCTATAGCATCCTGGGCACTCTGAGCACGTCCCACTGAAAGCTCTTAGGGCATGATTCTGACTGCGAAAGAGGCCAGTGGTTCAGCTATGGAAAGTCCTAACTTTACAGATGGCACTTTTTTGGTCAGAAAGGGACTTCACAGGAATGAGTTGACCAGTTGGTTGATTCAGCCTCCCACCCAGCACAGGGATCCTTTTTACGATACCTTTGGCAGATGGATATCCAGGTAGTGTCCAAGGAGCTTGCTACCACCCGAGGGGGCCAATACCTCTCAGGGTGGTGGCTTCCACCACTGTTAAGATACACCTTGAATTCAGCCAGCGTTTGGCTCCTGGAGCTTTTGTTCTTCAGCCCTCATTCTGCATCTTATAGTTACACAGGGTGAATCTGGCCCCTCTGTGACATGACAGTCTTTCTCTAATACCTCTCTAAAAGCCTGGATAACCCCAGGTTCTCTAACCATTCTTTAATGACATAGTTGCCAGGTCCTCCTCCACCCTGACTAGTCCTCCACCCTGGACATGTCCCCATCTGTAGGGATGTTCATCCCTCTGGTGTGAACACACTGGCAGTGATGTGTCAGGGAGAACTCATGGTGTCATGTGCTCATGGAGCTGGGAGGGACTTTAGTTAGGCTCCATCAGGCCTACCTCTGGCCTAGAGCAGGAACCCCTGAGTAGCATTTCTGACTGGTGTGGCCTCCACATTACTCCACACTGAGGCCAAGCATGCCTTCTTCCCTTCCTGGGGTATCACTATCACTGCTCCCTCCTGACTACGACCCTGGGATCTGGTATTGTGATCCTCATTAGACCTCCTGTCCCCTTGATTTCCTTCCAAAAACTGGTTTAAGACCCTGTATTTGCTCCTTTGGGACAGAAAGTCCTTGGCTGAACAGCCCCTCCCAAGCAGGCTCATGCTCCTGCATTTGAGTAGACAACGGGGTGGAGGGGGGGAGGCAGAGGGGGAGTGGGTGTTAGAGGGGAGTGGGTAGTGGGAGGGGGCCTAGGGCACCTCTGGGGTTACCGGTCACCTGTGTCGGGGGCGATGCACTCGCATTTGTAGATGGTGATAGAGTCAGGCTTAAAGTTCATGTTGATGGGGTAGTACTTGAAGGCACCAATCATCTTCTTAATGGCATCATAGATGAAGATGAAACTGATGAGGGTGGAGAAGCCCTCCTCAGTGAAGCGGGTGATATACTTGATGATAAAGCTGGCATCTGTGGCCACCAGGATAAGGCACTGGACAGCTGAGTGTAGGCCAATCCAGAGGCGGAACTCCATGTAGTCCAGGCCATTGCCTCTGGAAAGCAGAGGGAATCGAAGGGCCTCCAGCCCAAGGCTCTTGGCTGTGCTCGGCTCCCCAGACCCACCCTGGGCGCCTCATCTGCCCCTCCTGTGGCACAGATGCCCTCCTAGGAAGTACAAGAGGACTGGGGATGGGGACAGTTCCCGGGTGGGGTTGTCTGGTCTTTGAGAATTCCGGGAAAGGCTCCCATGGGGTGGCAGAAAGGTGCTCACACACTTCGGTTCTTACACATTTGGTAAAAAACACCAGAGTGAAGGAAAAACAGGGAATTTCAGAATGACACAGCTGGAGCAGACCTTAGAAATGGGCTCATGTTGTAGGTGAGGCAACTGAGCCCAGAGCTGCGTGAGTCAGGGTATAGCCTTCTGACCTCCAGCTTGAAACTTTTTATACACTGCATTGACTTTCAAGTCATAATTGCTCATGAGCAAAGCAGTGTGAATTCTCTCCTCTTGTCTTGCCTGGATTTCTCCCCATGGGCTGTGCTAATATGCACTAAGGTGGCTTAAAGGCAGATATCGGAGGGAGTCAGGAGGGACCACCTGGCAGTGCCTCCTACAGGTAAAGACAGCTTTGGTACCTTCTCACCCCACCTCTCCCTTGGGGCTCTTCCCCTACCCCAACCTTGGCATACTGTCCCAAGTGTGAAAGCAGGCACTGGGGGCCACCAAGGGCACCTACTTGCTGAAGTCGAAGAGGAGCTTCTCGAAGATGAGGATGGGCCCTGTGCTGCTGAGGATGATGAGAGGCTGTCCCGAGAAGAGGCAGAACAAGGAGCCAGCCATGGCAGTGCCCAGGAAACTCTCCATCACTCCCTGGGGGCATGAGGAGTGTGAGGCTCAGTAGAGGTGTGAGAAAGGGGCCTCTCCGACAGGTTAGAACCCAGTTATCTCAGCAAGGGCCACAGTGCTCGTCCTCTATCCTAGGTCCTCTCCTCCTCAAATTCTGCTCCCCATCTCTGACTCCACAACCTCTCACAATTGCCAAGCATCACTCTCTAATTCTAGGTCCCATGTGACTTCCTTTTGGCACCCTAGGGCCTAGAAAACAGGGCTGCCAATGGTCATGCTTGTTCCTGTGCCCATTCTACTCCCAGAGGACAGTCCATTCATCCACCCAGTCATTTATTCATTCAAAGATCTAGTAGGTGATTTTAAAGGTCAGACCATTCATTCATTCATTCATTCAAAAATCTATTAAGGGCCTACTATGTATCAGGCATTGTGCTAGACATTAAGGACCCATGTACAAACAAGATAATGCATCTTCATTCTAGTGGGATATACACACAAGAAACTAGGCGATTTCCATACAGCAGAGTTTCTTAACCTCAGCACTACTGACATTTCAGGCTAGATAATTCTTTGTTGTAGGGGGCTGTCCTGTGCATTGTAGGATGTTTATTAGCATCTCAGTAGCACCTCACCTCCCAGTTATAAAAACCCAAACTGTCTCTAGATGTTACCCAATGTCTCCTAGGGGTCAAAATCGTCTCTTGTTAAGAACCACTGCCATGGAATATGATAAGCTGGGATAAGGTAGGAGCACACAGTAAGAGTGAAGGGTTGGTCAGGAAACTCTCCCAAGAGGTAGATACAGGGAAGCTGAGAACCAAAAAATGAGCAGAGAATTGACCAGGAGAATAGGGTAAGTGGATGAGAAAAAGTGTGCCGGGAAGGGGAACAGTATTCACAAAGGCTGGAGCTGAAAGGGAGCATGTCTTTGAAGAACTGAAAGATGATCAGGATTGATGGAAAACAGAATGCAGATGAGTGAGGAGTACAGGAATCTGAGAAAGGGAATACTGGGAGATGAGGCTTGAGAGGCAAGTAGGATCATGTCATGAGGGCTACTGGGGGAAGCTGGGATTTATGAGTCCAGGATGATGTGTGAATATCTGGGTCAACCATGGTGTCGCTCATTGGCTGGGGGGAGCAGCAGGTCTGGAGGGAAGATAATGGATGCAATGTTGGCCCTGTGAGTTGGGGGATCCCAAAGGGCAGCTATATGGACATGCCCAGGAGGTAGCTGGATATTGAACCTGATGCTCAGGAGAGTGGTGTGGGCTGGAGATAGGCACTCATCTTAATTTATCTGGGAAAATGGGTCTTCACCTTGGTGCTCTGAGCTTTCCAGTGATACTATCCCAAAGGCCCCCAGTGGAGAAGACCCTTGTCTGGGTCTCAGGCTAGTGTCTCTGCTGAACTGTTTTCCCCAGGTATACCTGTGTTGTTGTCATGGTAGACATTTCTAAAAATGTCTTAAATTCAAGCTAAGAATTTAAGGTTAGTTTTTTAAAAAAGTATGGGAAGAAGGTCACAATTAGCAACTCAATTAATTGTGCTCATTAAATTCATTAAAGCATCAGTAGGAAAAGTATCAACTAACAAAGCAGATGATTTCCCCTTAAACATTTGCTCTATTTACATAATCTTTAAATTTGGTCTTTAGTAATATGATTTAGCTTTAGACCTTTTAATTATGCTAGCTTGTTATTATTTTTCTCAAGGGTAAAGGATTACAAAAAGTGATGGTCTGAACCTGGATGGTAGGTCAAACCCAAACCTTGGTTTTGGGATTATGGGAATAAGCTCCTTACCACTACCTGGTGGCAGCAGATTTTTCTGAGGTTTGCATGCATGTCCCCAGCTCACACACACCTGATAATTGTCAGTGGCATCCCCCAGAAGCCCACCGAAGGTGATTGCGTTGGTAATGCAGCCGAGGTAGATGAATAGGATGGCAGAGATGGACTGAATATGGAAGCCATCATAGAAGTCACTTGGGAACCAGGGCAGCTTCCTCTTGACATCCAGACACAGGCCACCGAAGAACCTGCTCAAGACAGGCCCAGATACTGCTTTCTCACCACAAACACCAGTGCAGGGGCAGGGCTATTTACAGGAGCCTGCAGAGTCTGCAGTGAGGAGGGGAACTTGACTAGGGGTGGATGCGGAAAGGGATCTTTCCACCAGAACATTTAAGACCAGGGAAGAATTCTGTCTTTAGACTGAGTTTGTGGTTGGCACCATCTCCACTGGGAAGGGTGGTCACAGACAGTCTGGGTGGGAGAGGGAAGGCCTTATGGGAATATGTCTTGGGGTAGACCTAACATTCCACAGGGAATGGAAATCCTGGGGTCCATAGATGGCTATCCTCCTCAAGCCCCTGATCATCCGCAGGGTGCCTGTGCTTGGTAAACATAGGTGTGTCCAACTTTAGGAGATGGAGAGATCCTGGTTTATAACAGGTTCATCAAGGGCAGATTCTGAACCTTATAACTGGTTTCTTTGCTTTGTGGAACAAACGAGTGGGGAATTTTAGGTTTAGGGAGAGTGTTTACTGGGGATGCTAGTCTCCATAGCTCCTAACACAGTGCTCAGCATAGAGCAGGTTTTCTCAGCCTTGGTACTGTTGACATTTTGGACTGGAGAATTCTCTGTTGGGGGGAGGGCAGTCCTGTGCATTGGAGGATGTTGAGCAGCATTCCTGGTCTCTATCTGCTAGACACCAGTGGCATCTCCCCTCCAGCTGGGACAAACAAAAATGTCTCTGAACATTGCCAGATGTCCCCTGGGTGAGGATGGGAGTGGGGAGTAGGTAAAGTTGGGAACCACTGGCGGGCAGAGAGCCAAGGGCATAAAAAACATGACTCGTTCTCAAAGTTATGATTTGCACATAGCTTTGCAGGGCTGTGTCCTTTCCTAAATTCAGATCTACCTAAGTTATTCTAAGAGCTGGCAAAGAAATGCAAGCCAGGAAAATTTTCTATTGTTTTCTTTTAAAACAAGTTTTTTGACTAGGTAACATAAGGTTTAAAAAATTCAAAAGGTACTCTTATGGATTGAATTATGTCCCCCAAAAAGATATATCAAAATTCTAACCTGTAAATGTGACCTTATTTTGTACATGTAATCAAGTTAAGATGAATTCATTAGGGTGGGCCCTAATCCAATATGACTGGTGTCCTCATAAGAAGAGGAAAATGCTATATGAAGACAGAAACACAGGGAGAACACCATCTGAGGACACGGACAGAGATGGGAATGGTGCAGCTGCAAGCCAAGGAACCCCAAGGACTGCTGGCCACCACCAGAAGCTACAGAGAGGCAAGGAAGGATTCCACCCAGAATCTCAGAGGGAGGATGGCCCTGCTGACACCTCGATTTGGAAATTCTAGACTCTAGAACTGTGAGAGAATAAATTTCTATTGTTTAAACCACCCAGTCTGTGATACTTTGTTTCCGCAGCCCTAGGAAACTAATACCGGTAACAAAGGGTGTCCTGAGAAAAGTTTGGGTTCCTCCACTAGCTTCCCCTTTCCTGCCAGATCCAGGAGGGGCTTTGAGGGCTGGGGAGGAAGAGCGTGCCTTGGCCAGATCCCAAGGCCCGGAGTGGGTGCTGCTGACAGAGGTGGAGAAGGTTCCTAAATGGTGAGTGAGGAGAAGAGAAATCTAAGACAACTGGTGTCGCTGTCAGGCCTGGAGTGGGCACCTTCCTGTCCAGATGAGCTCTTCCCCGATCTCGTGCACGGTTGGCATCTCCCCATCATCCCCGCTGCTCCCTCCGCCGGCCCCGCTGCCGCCGCCGCCGCCGCCGCCGCCACCTGCAGCGCCGCCGCCGCCGCCTCCAGCCCCGCCGCCGCCTCCCGTCACAGAGCCGTTCATCTGGCCTAGCTCAGTCAGGGAGAACACGGATTTCCTGGAAGGAGAAGGGCGACAGGGGACAGTGGGGCTCCCAATCCTAGGAAGAGATCAGCACCTCCAGGGCTGTCCTCACAACTCCTTTACCTTTCCAACTAAAATCATCAAATATCTTAAAATACAGAGAAAAATGCAGAGAATGATCTAGCAACGCCCACACACAGGTCACCCAGGTTTTACAGATGGTCACATTCAGCATATTTGCTTCTGATTCTTTTTTTCAGAGAAATAAAGTGAAACTGAAAAAAAAAGAGTATAAACCCATGTACGCTGACATCTTTCTTTCAAATCGAAAAAAAAGAAACGGACAGACTGAAAGCTCCCTCTGACCCGGCTCCCCGCTTGCCACCCCTTCATTCATACACACCTCTTGTCAGCAGAAGTCACCTTCTTGGGTGGCTCAATTCGAATATTTGGGTCCCACTCTCCAGGGGGAAGCACGATGACCTCGTCTAGAAACTCATCAATCCCCGCGATCAGATCCTCCCGATTCCTGGCCTTGTAGGCCACGTCGCTGAAGAGCTGGCAGGGAAAGAGGCAGAGGAAGAGAAAGGGCCGCTCTCTTGCTGCGGTCCCCATCTCATCCACCTCCCGGGGGCACACCACATATACTTTCAAAGAAAGTCACTTTGAACCATTACTCCAGCTGCCAATTTGCTCTCAGTTTCTGAGATGAGAACAACGGGGCAGCTGAAACATAGCACAGTGGGGACAGTGGGACATGGGGCAAGGCGGCTCTTCCTGGACCTGAAGGCCAGGTCTCTGTATTCCAGTTGTCCGACCTGGGTTGAGTTACTTACTTAACCTTTCTGCTCTCAGTTTCCCACAGAGTGAGCTCATTAGAAAACCTGTGCAGAGCCCAGTCGGAGAAGCTCAGGTATTTCAAATCTGTTTTAACATCCCAGTCCTTCATCTTTGGAGGGTCAGGCTGTATCATTCCACACTGTCTCCAGAGGGTTCTTTCTTTCTTTTTTTTTTTTTAAACATCTTTATTGAAGTATAATTGCCTTACAATGGTGTGTTAGCTTCTGCTTTATAACAAAGTGAATCAGTTATACATATACAATATGTTCCCATTTCTCTTCCCTCTTGCATCTCCCTCCCTCCCACCCTCCCCATCCCACCCCTCTAGGTGGTCACAAAGCACCGAGCTGATCTCCCTGTGCTATGCGGCTGCTTCCCACTAGTTATCTATTTTACATTTGGTAGTGTATATATGTCCATGACACTCTCTTACCCTGTCACATCTCACCCCACCCCCTCCCCCAGAGGGTTCTTTCTGACTTTACAGATCTGATTGGGCTGTGCTTGTGTTTAAACTCCTCTAGGCTCCCTGTCACATAGTGTCAACTCTCAGCTCTGCCTACAGGCTCCGTATAGTATATGGGTCCTCTCTCTGGTGTCACCTCCTGTTCTAGAAGCTCTTACACTGAGCCTATATCAAACCACTTCCATCCAGCTCCTCCCTCTCCGAACCGTGGCCCTTTGCCTGGAATGCCTGCCTCCTAGGCTGGTGCTCATCCTTAGCTTTAAAGCCCCCTCGTGTGTGAAGGGCCCATTGACAGCCTGGGCAGTTAGCACGTGGTTCACTCTAGGATTGTAGGTCTATCTCTCCCACTTGATTGGTGCTCCTAAAGGGCAGAGACTATTCCCTCATTCTCATAATCCTCACACCCTGCACAGGGTCAGGCATACAGTAGGTGCTCAAACGTGACTGTTGGATAAGTGAATGAATGAAGGCACAGTGTTTGACGCAGGAGCCATGACATTCAGGGGTACACGCTTCTCGTGGCACTTACGTCGTCTACCATGAGGGTTGCAATGGCACGGCCAATTTCGTTGTAGGATTTTGCTCTCCCAGAAGGTCCCAGCAGTATGAACAGAAATCTGCAAAAGAGATGGAGGAGGAGGGGGAAAGTGAGAAGGAAAAGCAAAAGCAGGTGGAGAGAAGGATTTTCTGGCCCTAAATAGTACCCATTCTTAATTTTTTAACTGGGCAGAAACATGTCCCTTCCCTCCTCTGAATCCCGTATTTGCTTTGGAGAGACATTCCTCTTCACTCCCACCTGAGCATCTTTGCCATGCCCTGGCATCCCAGAGCTCACCCAGCAGCGCCTCTCCCAGCTGCTGGCTACTTCTTGTTTATGATTATTTTAAATAAATTCTCTCAAATTCTTCCTGAGTCAGATTGCCCTCCCCATACAGTTCCCTACTTTTCCTTCTTCGATTTAGGGGTGTCTCCAACAGCACTACTAGCTGACTGCATGGACAGCTGGCCACCCGAGGGTGGGTATGGAGGGCAGATTTCAATGGCTCTCACCTGGTGGGGACAGGCACCTCTGTCACTCCTCCCAGCATGGCTGACTGGATGAGACGCACGAAGGCAATGAATGGCTGGTCCAGGAAGTCCACCTCGCCCACGAGCACATTGGAGGCTTCTGAGTCCTTGGGGATCTTCTTCATGAATTTGTTTTTCCGCTGGTCAGTGAGGGGGACACGAGATACCCATGGATACTCACATGCAGTGGTTTCGGCTCTCACTCAGCCTGTTCAGACTACTGTGGAGACCTAACCTTACAAAATTCTCCCAGCGTTTCTCAAGAGACTGAAGGAAATAAGCCGACACTCTCCCACAATCTGCAGATGAGGAGACTCAAAGTTGGTTAACCCCAGGGAGCAATTAAGCCTTTCGTAGATGGGAAGGAACAGGCAATGACTTGACCCCCTAAGATGTTCCTTGATGGGTGAAAACCTTGTTCTACTGAAGTGTGAGTTGAGGGGTCAGACTAGAAAGTCAGGGCTTGCTGGACATCAGGTCTCTTCCCCCAGCAGCAGCTCAAGCAGATGGGAGTCTTGGCCCTTACACTCCAGCTGCCCAGCCCTCCCTCTTTGCCTTTACCCTGGATGGCCGTGGGAGGAATGAGACCATCCTGATGGCCAGAGTGGACACACTTTGTTTTTTCTTTACCACCAGCTTCCTGGCTGACAGGAACCCCTGGACCTGTGGGTCCAAGCCTGTGGGAGACTTCTGTGCCCCCAAGTCACCCCTAGAGGACCTCCCAGGAAACTCATAGCTTCTGAGCCTTTCCAACTGAGACTATCGAAGTACCCTCTGTCCAGTCCCTCTGGCTGGTGTCTAGTCAGGGCAGGAAGGTCAAATAGGAAGAATGAGTGGGGTCCAATGTGAGAGGTGCTGGAGACAAGCCCTCTGCCCCAAATCAGCCCCACTCTCTGCGGTCATGACTTTCATCCTACGGATAAGATGCCGACTCCTCCCGAGCCCTCTCTTATGATGAAAATGCCCAGGGGTGGTCACATATGCACTTTTCTTAGTCTTTAACATCTTAGGGTACATTAATTTTTCAGATCACTTTCCCTCTGGGTAGCAGACAGAGATAGTTTCATAGAGAGAGGTGGGGAGGGAGCGTTTGGGGAGGACGGGGCTGGTGGGAGTCCACAGTGGCCAACAAAGGAAGAAAGGGCCCAGGAGGTGGAGGCAAGTGGTACAGAGAGATTCTGTGGACGCCACAATTTTGCCACCCATTCCCCCTTGATGAGAGTCTCTCTTGTGGGCACAGAAATGTTTGTTTCTCATAAGCTCAGTGAAGATAGTTTCCTTCTGTCCCTGGAGAGGGGTCAGCTATGGGCATGGGCATGGCCAACAGGTCTTGCCCCTTTGGGTCCACAGCCATTTCCTGATTTGACTCATGGGGAACGTGATACATACTGGGCTGGGGACCTACCAAGCACTAGAAAAGGCTTGTGAGCAAGGGCTGCACCCTTATAATCTTTTAAATCCCTTAAAAAACATAAAACTCTCCACAACCACCTGGGCAACAGCCCCAAGGACCCTAACGCAGTGAGAATAAGCAACAGCAGGAGTTAATGGGAAGGCCAGAGTCCCCACAACTCAGAAAGTCCCTTTGTCCCAGGAGCAGTTAGCTGGTTCATAAGCAGGTTCTTCAGGATGGAGGTCTGGGTGTGCCAGGGCAGGCACTGTCTCCCTGCCAACTCCATGTCCCTGGGCATCAGGCAGGGAGCAGGTGGGTGGCAGGAGTGCCCTGGAGAACAAGCTTTTGAAAACAGCAATGCTCTGGGGTGGCCCATGCAACACGCTCGTAACCATGAGCGGAGAGGAGCTAAAACAGGGCCTTGGTCCTCCCTTGTAGGCTGTGACCCCAGTAAGGAGGCCAGGGTTGTGGCATCCCAGAAATGGGCCATGCTGGTGTTCTGGCCACCCTGGCTTGGTGATGGTCTGGACATGGGCTTGTCTAACCAGGGTCCTGCTGACTCTACTGCCTGAACACAGGGGACTCTGGTCCAGCTCTGCTGAGTCACTGCACGCAGAGATGCTGTTTGAATCCACACTCTGATCACCGGGAACTCACTGGAACTCAGGGCCAATGTGGAGTGGTGAAGAAAGTTGCACCTAAAGAACACCTGAAGAACTGCCAGGGCTGCTGCAGATACTGAGAAGCAGCATCACACAACCAGTTAGGAGAGCTGGACGCTGGTGCCTGGTGTTGGGTTCCAGTCCCTAAATCAAAGGCAGCATTGCCGGGGGAAAGTACAGGAGAGTATTCGTCTTACCACTTAGGTAGTGAAAAATAGGTTGTGAAAAACTTTTACTAGGCAGTGCTTTCTTATAACGGCTCCACTGTCTGTGTGCATGACTATAGTAAAGTGGGATTCTTCTCTAAATAATATTCCAGAATACTCGTTCCTAAGTCACTCCTAAATTAAGGGCTCTAGAGTCAGACTGCCTGGATCAAATCATGGGTATGCCACCTTTCAGCTGCATGAACTTAGGCACGTTATTTAACTGCTTTTATATTCTCATCTGTAGAGTGAAGATGATATAGTACCTTCATGATGCACAGAAAATGCACCACACAATGTAGTGCATGCAATATGTGGACCTCAAATGTTGGTTGATGCCGTTATTATTGTTATTTTATTATTTTGGCCACCAAAGGGCCCTGGAGACACTGACATGAGGGAATACTCTTGTTTTGCCTTCCATCAAACTTGGGACTGCCTTGGAGGCCTGGAGGTCACCCAAGCTTCTGAGGAGTAGGTGTCAAAGTTCAGGTTTCCCTCATCACCTTCCTTCCCACTCCTGGGAGCACAGGCAAGGAGACCTTGGGACCTTCTGCCCCTGAGATGTGAATGTTTGGAATTGAGGGCAGCCTCCTCTGGGCTTCCCTCGGGGGCAGAGTCATGGGGGTCCTGGGCTGTGGGCTTAGAACTTGGACTCAACTTGTCTGCGGGATTCTGATCTCATCAAGGAGGTTTCAGCCAAGCTGGTGGGAGACATGAACTGACTTTATCCGGCACTAGCCAAGGAGAAGATACACTATTGGGCAGTCCAGTTGATTCACTATCATTATTGTCCCCACAGGGAGGCTCCACTGCTCTTCTCTACCAGCCCAAGCCCCCACTTCATCCTTAAAAGTGTTTGCGGGTCATGGATGAGGTGAAACTCTGTGTGGCAGTCTTCTCTCTCCAATAAACCCCAAGGTCAGGGATAGCTGGCATCTCATCTGATCACAATTCTCTGTCTCCTACTCCTTCCAGGGCCTGGCACAGAGCCAGCACCCAAGTGATGGACTGGACTGAGTCACCAAGGCAACCCAGAGCCCCACCCGCATCCTTCCCGGGGACTCCCACTTTTTCACGGGAGTAGAGTTTTGCCTGTAGGGGCTCCCTACCCCTGAAACCAAAGACTTCTTCCTGCCCTGGCCCTCCACTGCAGCCAAGTGCAGGGGCTTTACTACCTGGTCTGTATTTGGGGTGAGAGAAATATCATTCATGCTTCTGCTCTGGGCGTGACCTAGGAGAAAAGGAAAAGAAGGTCCATCAGGGGAAGACAGGTTCTCGCAGGTCTTTTTCTCTTGGTCTCTACACAGGCTTTTCCCATCTTCACAACCAAAGCAAACTCCCCTCCCCTAATCCTGCAGCCCCTCTCAGCTAGCATTCTCTCCCTTTCCTTCTTTTCAATGGCAGCTTTCTTAAAAGAATTGCTGGGCCCCAGGTTCTACTGCGTCCTTCTCACTCCTCAGTGTGCTATGCCCTGGTCCCAGCCCTCCGCCCTGCCTTCTTGGGCAGAGACTAAGATGTTGCTCTGCGCCAGGCCCTGAGGTGGGGAGGGACACAGACACACTATTGGGTAACGAGCCAGGTGTCACTAAGCTTGGGCCTTGCTGGAGAGAAAAGAGCAGTTTCACCTCTGTCCTCCATGACCCATGCGAGTCTTTAAAGACGGCTGGGGATTTGGGCCGGCAGAGGGAAGGAAGGTGGGGTTCCCCATGGCGAGAACAGTGGTGGTGAACTATTCGAACAGCTCCTTCCTCCATTAAGGCAGGAGAAGTTCAGCTCTCATTTCCCACCAGCAGCCACATCCAGTGAGCCCTCTCAGGCTTTCTGTGGTCTGTGGTGTCCCTGCACTTCCAGACTCTGCTTTCCACTGGCTCCCCTCTCTTATTTCCATCCAGGATCCTCTCTTGCTGGGCTCTCCTCAGGGCCTTGCTTTGCACTCAAACCCTCCAGAGGCCTTACCCCCGTCCTCCTCGGTCAATCCCATCCCCTCCTGTTTCTTCCCCATCCACATTTGTGCTGGGGATGCCCAGGTTGGGTCTCCAGTCCAGATCTGTCCTGAGCTCCAGATTCCTCTGAGCAGCCTGAGCTGGCACCTCAAACTCAACACACCTGAAACGAAACTCGTTGTCTTCCATCAAACGTCTCCCCCCATAGACCCCACACCACCGGTGCTTCCTCCCCTTTGTCCACTGGCAATCAGAGCAGACCAGGAGCCAGCCTCGACGCCTCCCTCTTCCTTATTTCCCACTTCCCACCAGTCGCTGGATCCCAGCGGGGTCCTTCTCTCTGTTCTTGCTCTCGCTGCCCGAACATGGCCCCCGTCTCTTGGTCCCAATAGTTCAGCCCCTTCTAGTTTATTTCTCAAATAAAAATCTGATCATGATATGTCCCAGCATAAAACTTCTCAGGAGTCCCCATTACCCTCAGAATACAGGCTGGGGCCTTTTGCAGGATTCATAGTCCCCTTTGGATTGGACCCTCTTTCCCTTAGATCCTGGTGAACTGAATCACACTATTTCCCCGAATATGCGGCACACCCTTCACAGCACCTTCCCTTCACATGCTGTTCGTTTCCTTTGTTCTAAAGAACACCCTCTTCCTCCCCCATGCTCCTGGAAAACTTCTGTTTATTCTCCAAGACTCAGGCAAGTGTCTCCTCCTCTTTGAGCCTTCCCAGGTGCCACCTTGGGGTGGGGAGGTGTGCACACAAAGCTGTAATCACTTATTCATGTCTTTTATCCAGGTCCCCACACGGCAGCGCTGGCACTTCATATACAGTGAATAACTGAGCAAAAGGCTCGTCCCAAAGCCGTCCACCGCCTCTGATTGCCAGCGTCCCTCTGCGGAATAACCAAGACCAGGGAGACTAAGAGCATCCTGGGGTCACTAAGAACAAACCCCTGCCGTGGCGAAGGTCACATCACCGTCACCGCCCTGAAGCATTCCTCTGGCCGGGTCAGGGGCACAGCCCTGGGATGTGCTTGTTCGTATCTTGTCATTCTAGTAAAAGTATTTAAAGGAAAATACTCCTTCACGCTGCTTTTTCTTTTCACTTCCCAAGTTCCCTCTTTCCTTTGCCTCACAGCTCACCTGTCTGTTCAGCCCTGATGAATTGCCTGACAAAGCCCGGTCTGTGACCATGCCCCTCACAGGCTCCACTCACCCAGTCACAGCCCTCGGGGGCTGCAGCTCCACCAGCATCTCATTGTCTGGGGCCCAAGACTGTCACCCAGGGACGGGAACATTCTCTGTCCTGGGGCAAAGGACCTAGCCTGTTTTTAATTGTTTCTAGGATTGTTTCTCACCAAAAACAGGGCTAATGATCAGTTTGGTGAAAACAAAGCCACAGACTAAGTTAAAAATGCCTAGCACACAGGATTGGGTATTGATTATGACAGGACTTGATTAGAGCTGCAGTTTTTGGAGTAATTATTTAGAAAATTACGGTAGTAAGTTAGACTCTGAGGGCAGCCCAGGTTTAGGGTGAAAGTTAGATTTCTTCTGATGCCTGAGAGTTCTAGACAGACCCTGGGCTTTACCTCCTCTGCTATGAAAGTATGAAAATTGACTCCAGAGTGGCCACAGCCAGGACGAAGCTGCCACACAGTGGCAGAGAAAGAAGATACTCACACAGGCGGCCGTAATTTGCGCTTTGCCGCATCCTCAGGTCCTCGGTGGAGTGGTGTAGGCTCGGGCCCGCCGCGGGGCTCCGGCCTGGGCTGCGATCTGGGAGGAGGGACAGAAGAGGTTTCACTTCGGCAGACTTGCTGGAGTGGCGCAGCTTCTTACGTTAGCACGACTCACGTTTACAATCATTTCACCTAAATAAAGCTGGGCTGCAAGACATGTCTCTTCCCCTTCTAGGAAGAAAGGATGTTTCGGTTTTGGTTCTTGTTTTTCAGGATTTTTTTAAGCAAGTGAATAGTCTGAACATGATTAGAGAAAATATTTGTACCTTTGAAAGTGAAATAGATATACAATTGATTAAATAGACACCAGGTGTTGTAGATGACCTAGGTTCACCCCTGATTCCACAACCTACTGGCCATGTGATCTTAGGTAAGTAACTTAACCTCTCCGTGCCTCAGCCTCCTCATCTGTAAACTGGGCATGATGAGAACAGTACCTAGTCATGGGGTTATTGTGAGGATGAAGTGAGTTAATGCACGTGGAGCACTCAGACAGTGCCTGGAACACAGGTAAGTGCCGAGTACGTACCCACTGTAGGCTAAACATTTTCCATTTAAAATAATTCATCTAAGGAGATTCCTCAAGTCTCTTTAGTTAGCAGCGTTATCAACTTTGTACTGATTATTGCATTTATCTGACAGGTCCAGCAAGGCTAGTGTCTGGGCATCTCAACTCTGGGATATCAAGAGTGGAGGGTTGCAGGTTTGAGATGCATGCATAGAACAAGCCACCAGCGTATGGCCCGACTCACTGGTGGTGGAGGAGACTGACTTTCCAATGTCAACCAAGGAGCGGTGGATGGGCTTCTTGGTTTGGTGACGGTGTTTCCTCAGTAGGACGTAGCTGACCCTCTCTCGGAGCTCTGGCCGAAGGAGGCCGTCCTCGATTTGTTTTTCAATGACATCATCTAAGTGGGAAACAAACATGCCTTGTCCATGTGGCACCGAATGACCAGGGGTGTGGGGGTCTTCACTTTCATCTGTTATTAGTGGGATTCAAAGTGGCCTAAAGGAGGCAGGGAATGTAGAAAGAGTCCCACCTTTGCCACAAACTGAAAATTTGGACCAGTCATGAACGCTCAACCTCCTTATATGTAAAAGGGTGTGTGCATGTCTGTGGGAGCTTGTGCATGTGGATGCATGTGTGTGTGCATGGGGGTTCACTGTGTGCCCATGTGGGTGCACATGTGCATGCATGTGTGGGTATAGGATTCTCTGCTCTTTCTATCAATAACATTGTGGAAAATAAATGAAATTGTACACATGAAAGTACCTTAAGAAGCACAAGGTACAATGCTAAGTGGTTTTAGTCCTAACATCAATTCTTTTTAGAAAAGTATTTTAGGCAATGTAGTTCTGGCAAAATTGAATGTGCTAAAACAAAATTCACAAGAAGTTTGAGGGATGATAAGGCAAGCCGCTCCCTCCCTTTGCCACTCTATCAAACGAGAGCTAATTTCCTAAAGATGAATGGTGATCTATTTACCTTGACAAGAAACAGGTTGCCATGGCAATAGGTGTCTCCAACCATGTTAAGAAGCCCTTCTCCCTTTTGTTACATTGCTGGATGGCATCTCAGAGGCTGACCTTTCCCTCTCTACGTGTATCTGAAACTCGGAGCAACTGTGACACTGCCTTAGGGGCCTCAGACCCAAAGCCTGGTCTCTGCAGAATTAGGCAGGCATCAGAGGTGGGTGTGCCAATGCAGACCAAGGGTGGGCATGAGATGGGGCAGGTGAAGGGGGACACTGCCCTGCTTGGTGGGGGCCACAGCGGTCCTTGCCTCACCTATGATCTGTGGTAAGGAGCCGCTGTCCAAATCCAGCAGCACCGTCCCCGTCTGCAGGCAGGTCCGGAGCTCAAAGAGGCTGTGCAGGGACAGTGTGGACACATGGGGCTTGCTCCAGCGCTCGCCTCCTTCCTCTACCTTTTCTTCAAACTTTATCCACCTGGAAAAGTAAGGATGGGGCTCAGCATGGCCTTTGCCCTCAGGAGGAGCCCCCAGCTGGGCCTCTTCAGGAGAGGAGTGTTGGCTTACGAGTCATGCTATGCACATTGTTGGGGCATTGGTCCTAGACTCACAGGCACAGGATCTCCCGGGGACATCCCCACTCGGTCCCCCACTCCTCCTGATGCGGTAATGCTCAGGACGGAGTGGCATCAGAGAATGACCATAAATGGGCATGAAAGATACTTTTAGGGTGGTGGAAATGTTCTAAAATTGGATTTGGTGATGGTCACACAACTCTGTACATTTACTATAAATCATTTAATTAATACACTTAAAACAAGGGAACTTTATGGTATCCATTAATAGTAGAGCTGTTAAAAAAATCATCCACTGGACCCTAGTTACCCGTCTACTGGTCACACATGTGTTCAGTGTCTGCCTTATGGGGTGTTTGCTGGGAGCAGGAAAGTATTTCCCCACAGTT
Organism: Balaenoptera musculus; assembly: GCF_009873245.2. Lineage (NCBI taxonomy): Eukaryota > Metazoa > Chordata > Mammalia > Artiodactyla > Balaenopteridae > Balaenoptera > Balaenoptera musculus. The sequence goes on from NC_045797.1 coordinate 26,087,944, forward strand.
CTAGTGTAGGGCCTGAGGTTTCCATGAGTCCCACTAGGATTTTGGCTCTGAAAGTTCAAGTTAAAATCCAAACGTCATTTGAGGAAGGAAAGAAATTAAACCAAGGGTATGTAGGAGTTTGTCCTTTCTAGAAGCCTTAGAATCATAGGCTAGGGTGGAGGGGACCAAGTGGGAAGGCCTTGGGCAGGCTGGCAGAGGTAGCACTGGCCTGTACCTCCCCCGCAGAGGGCAGCACCACACAGCCTGGAGAGCCACTGGGAAGCAAAATCTGGCTGGAAACCTGTTGGCTCAGCTTTATTAGATGTCGACCTCAAGTTAGTGAGTAGCGTCAAGCTATGCCAATCAATATCCCAGGGGAGTATTTTTGGACTGTGACTAACTAATTCTAAAGTTCCCCTGAAAAAGTAAATGTCTGAGAGTGGTTCCGGAAAGTCTAAAAAAGAAGAATGGGGATGGGACATGCTTTTAGCAGATACAAAAACTTACTGAAAACCTTGAGTAATTAAAGCATTGTAATTCCAGTCCAGATATAGACAAAGGGATCAATAAAACAACAGTCTGGAAACAGATCTGAGCCCCCATGGGAATTTGGGTTTTGATGGAGGAGCTGTTTAAAAGATGACCAACCTAAATATAAAAAAGTCCCTACTTCTTACCAAGCACTACTAAATTCTAAGTGGATTAAAGCCTAGACATAAAAATAAATCTATAATGGAATATTGTTGAGCCTTAAAATAAAGGAAATTTTGACACATGCTACAGCATGAATAAAACTTGAAGACATTATGCTAAGTGAAATAAGCCAGTCACAAAAGGACAAATACTGTAAGATTCCACTTCTATGAGGGACCTAGAGTAGTCAAATTCATAGAGACAGAAAGTAAAATGGTGGTTACCAGGGGCTGAGGGGAGAGAGGCAGGGGAATTACTGTTTAAGAGGTATAGAGTTTCAGTTTTGCGAGATGAAGGAGTTCAGGAGATGGATGGTAGTGATGGTTACACAGCAATGTGAATGTACTTAATGCTATTGAACTGTACACTTAAAGATGGTTAAAATGGTAAAGTTTACGTTATATATATTTTACCACAATTAAAATAAATAAATAACAATGTTAAAATCTATAAACAAAAATATAAATATACTAGAAGAGAATATAGGAGAATATTCTTGTTGTGGTTGTGGAGAAAGACTAGTCCTAAGCAAGATGTAAAACCATAAAGGGAAAATAAATGGGCACATTTTGTTACATAAAAATAAACTAAAACCTCTGTATCACACAATAAGACATAAATGAAATTCACATAAATGCAACATACTCAGAAAATATTTGCAACAAACAGGGCATCAAAGGATTTTTTTTTTTTTTTTTGGCTGCACCAGACGGCATGTGGGATCTTAGTTCCCTGACCAGGGATCAAACCTGCACCCCCTGCTTCCAACTGAAAAGTGAACAATTCTGAAAAGAAATAATGGCCAATAAATGTATGAAAAGATGTTCAACTTTACTAGTAATCAAGAACATTTAAATTGTTGCAAATGAAACAACATCCTTCACTTCTCATATTGGCAAAAATTTAAAAGATTGACAACTTCCTGTGTTGGTGGAAACATGGGGGGTGGGCACTCATAAACTGTATGTATGAATATAGTGTGTGTGTGTGTGTGTGTGTGTGTGTGTATATATATATGGGGTAGCCACATAACCTTCTTGGGGTGGGGAACTGGGGAGTCTCTTTTGTCTTTTTTTTTTTTTTTTTTAATATTTTATTTATTTATTTATTTATTTATGGCTGTGTTGGGTCCTGGTTTCTGTGTGAGGGCTTTCTCCAGTTGCGGCGAGCGGGGGCCATTCTTCATCGCAGTGCGCGGGCCTCTCACTATCGCGGCCCCTCCTGTTGCGGAGCACAGGCTCCGGATGCGCAGGCTCAGTAATTGTGGCTCACGGGCCCAGCTGCTCCGCGGCATGTGGGATCTTCCCAGACCAGGGCTCGAACCCGTGTTCCCTGCATTTGCAGGCAGACTCTCAACCGCTGCGCCACCAGGGAAGCCCCTCTTTTGTCTTTTGACTGAGCAGTTCCATTTCTAGGAAATTATCACAGGAATATCATTGCACATCTACACACACTAATATGTATACCAGGAGACGCTTACTGCAGCTTTGTCCAGTAGGGTGAATAACTGGAAACCACCAGTTTTCAGTAAAGACATGGTCACATCAATTCCATACATCCATGCTGAAGAATAACCCTCAGAGATAAAAAGCACGAGGGTGAACTATGCGTACTGACAGGATGGACAATACCATCCCATTCTATTAAAAAAAGAAAAACACACATGTGTGTGTGAGTGTGTGTTTACACATGTGTCTGAACATGCCCAGCAGCAGTTTTGAAAGGATGCCTGTCAGGTGGGTAAATGGTTACTTCTGAAGGGAAGTGTGGGGTTGTTGGTGGGGGGGAGGATTTAAGAGACTTTCAATCTATTGGGGTTAATTGGTGTAGTAAGAGCGCAACCTGTGGAGCAAGACAACCAAGTTTTATTTTTTATTTATCTTTGGCTGCGTTGGGTCTTCGTTGCTGCGTGCGGGCTTTCTCTAGTTGCGGTGAGCGGGGGCTACTCTTCATTGCAGTGTGCAGGCTTCTCATTGCAGTGGCTTCTCTCGTTGCAGAGCACGGGCTCTAGGCACGTGGGCTTCAGTAACTGTGGCACGTGGGCTCAGTAGTTGTGGCTCGTGGGCTCTAGAGAGCAGGCTCAGTGGTTGTGGCGCACGGGCTTAGTTGCTCCGCGGCATGTGGGATCTTCCCGGACCAGGGCTCGAACACGTGTCCCCTGCATTGGCAGGCAGATTCCTAACCACTGCGCCACCAGGGAGGTCCCGACAACCAAGTTTTGAATTGCAGCTTCACATTTACTAGCTATGGACTTTGGGCAAGTCACTCAATCTCTCACCACCTTTGTTTTCTTCAGGAATATTAACAGTTTATAGCAATTAGAGAAGTGCCTGGCACATAATGCACACTCTGTTAGTGTTAGCTATTAATGTGAAAATAAATAACGTTGCTTTTGTAAGTTTAGAAACAATAAGGAAGTAAGAAAGTAAAGGCATTCAAAGCTCTCCCAACCAGAAGACACCATGGTTGATATTCTGATGACCTTCATATTAGATCTCTGTGTGCATGAACACACATGTGCATGCATGCACACACACACTTTTACATTAATGACACCATAAGGGTGTGGTATCTAATGGATATCCTTTCATGTCTATAAATGTCTATAAATATTCATATCATTCTAAAGGCTCTTTAGCATTCCATTGTATGAGTAGACCATAATTTATGTGAATAATCCTCATTTGTTCGACATTTAGATTATTTCTAATTATTCTTTATTATAAACAAGGCCGGTTTGAATTTCCTTTCCTGTTCAATAATTTCCTCACGATAAACTCTCAGTAGTGGGACTGCTGTGTCTGCACATTTTTACGTGTATGACATACATTGTCAAACTGTTCTCCAGAAAGCTGTGCCAATTCATACTTCCACCAATGTACAGGAGACCTCACAGTTCTCTGAAGTCTCTCAAACTCTAGTATTGTCATTCCTTTTCACTTTTGTGCATTTGGTAATTGAAAAATTATATCATATTTGCATTCTTTTGACTACACGTGAGGTTGAACATCTTTTCCTTTGTCAGATTTCTTCTTTACACAATTGTGTGAGCACTTTGCAGTATCAGTGTTTAATATCCTGATTCAATACATTTATTTGAGACCAGTTTACTTGGAGCCTGGTGGGGCCTTGGGGGCTTGGATGGACACAGGATGGGGAGGTTTTTTTTTCTAAATATATACATGTTTATTGACAAGTGTTATTATGGACCTGTTATTACAGGTAAATGATTCTTTTTTTAAAAAATATTTATGTATGTATGTATTTGGCTGTGCCAGGTCTTAGTTGCGGCATGCGGGATCTTTAGTTGAGGCATGAGGGATCTTTAGTTGTGGCATGCGGGATCTTTTTTAGTTGCAGCATGCGGGCTCTTAGTTGTGGCATGTGGGATCTAGTTCCCTGACCAGGGATCGAACCCAGACCCCCTGCATTGGGAGCACAGACTCTTAACCACTGGACCACGAGGGAAGTCCTTAAATGATTCTTTTTTAATTGAAGTATAGTTGATTTACAAAGTTGTGTTAGTTTCTGGTGTGCAGCAAAGTGATTCAATTATATATATAAACTTTTTCATATTCTTTTCCATTATGGTTTATTACGGGATATTGAATATAGTTCCCTGTGTTATACAATAGGCCCCTGTTGTTTATCCATTCTATATATGAGTTTGCATCTGCTAGACCCAAACTCCGAAGGATGGGGAGGTTTGATTAGAGGAGGCCTGGGAGGTGAAGACATGGGGCTGGAGCAGAGACCACTCAGACACTTGCCTCGGAGACTCACCAAGGTGTAGTGGACTTTTTTAATGGGGAAATATGTTTGGGAGAACATTATTTAAATTATGGTAGATCCAAGTCTGTATAATATCAATACAAACTTTTTCTAAAACTTGTATTAATATAATGGTTTGCAAGGAAGAAATCAAAGGACAGGTCCAAATGTTTTCGTCAGATGTTCACTCTTCTCCCTGAGAGTCCTTCTCCTATTTAATCACTCAAATTGCCCCCTTTTACCTCAAAAATACACGAGATAAACCACACTGTCTCCTTGCCACTGAGGACCATTTTGCTACTCTACAGCCTTACCCCATCCACCCAAAGGTATGATGTGTCCCAGTAAGTGGGGCCACTTGGGTTGATTGCTTTCTACACTGTCTCATAAACATCCTGGGTGGACATTCGGGCAGTTCTCTCCCACGCATCTAACCTTCAGCTTCCTGCCTATACAAATGCAACTCCATCTGGAAAGGTGAGTTGAAACCCTTTGAAACATCCTTTTAGTAAGGCTGGATAGCAAGAACAATTGGTCCTCTTCACTTTCCAGGACTTCAACTATTTGTACTGTGTTACAGGCACCCATAAAACATTAGCTCTATACACAGAAAAGGTCTCAACCAACCTGAGCACCGTTTGCAGAAAAGCAAAGTTACCTGTTTCCAGGTTCAAGGCAATGCCAAAACTAGACTCCTGCTACCACCATCTCTTGAGAACTTGATTTTTAAAAAGTCCAGGATACTCAACAACTTCACTAGGGATATCTCTTCAGTTGTCCTTGCAACTATTTTGGGAATCCAGATATTGAAACAGTAAACCCAAGGCCTGAACTTAATTTTGTGTTTGTTATGGCTACAGATAGAAATTAAGCTCACTTTTCACCTTGAGTAGAATATAGAAACGTGGAGGACCCAAAGTCTGCAGCTGTGGTTTTCAACTTTGGCTGTCTGTTAGAATTGCCTGAGGAAATTTTTAAAAATACTGATGCCTGGATGGTCATGCCACCAGGAGGGTGGCCTGGCCATGGAAACTCCCAGGTTATTTTTGCCCTGAGGGTTGACGAGACTCTGCCCTGTAGTCATATACAACCATGTGGCTCAGGGATAGTTGGACTTGTCTGGGGTCCCAATGCAGGCAAACTGCTCTGGGCACATAGGTCCCATTCTTTTTGTATAAGAGGGGACATGGCCTCTTTCCCTTAGAATGGCTCCGAGAACACCAGTTGAAAAGGTGGAGTGGATCTCTGAAGACTCCTTCCCAGCATGGCCATTCTATGCTTTCATTTCTCTGATTTTTTAAGTAGAGTACATACCTCTACACCAGCATGTCTTGAACTTTAATGTGCATACAAGTCACCTGGGGATCTTATTAAAATGCAGGTTCTAATTCAGCAGGTCTGGGATGGGGCCCAAGGTACTGCACTTCTTTTCTTTTCTTTCTTCCTTTTTTCTTTTTGGCTGTGTTGGGTCTTCATTGCTGTGCGAGGGCTTTCTCTAGTTGTGGCGAGCGGGGGCTACTCTTCGTTGAGGTGCGTGGGCTTCTCATTGCCGTGGCTTCTCTTGTTGTGGAGCACAGGCTCTAGGCATGCGGGCTTCAGTAGTTGCAGCACGCGGGCTTAGTAGTTGTGGCAGGTGGGTCCTAGAGCGTGCGGGCTTCAGTAGTTGCAGCAAATGGACTCAGTAGTTGAGGCGTGTGGGCTCTAAGGCATGCGGGCTTTAGTAGTAGTGGCACACGGGCTTAGTTGCTCCGCGGCACGTGGGATCTTCCCAGACCAGGGATTGAACCCGTGTCCCCCTGCATTGGCAGGCAGATTCTTAACCACTAGGCCACCAGCGAAGTCCCTGCATTTCTTTTTCTAAAATTTTTTACTGAAGTATAGTTGATTTACAATGTTGTGTCAGTTTCAGGTGTAGAGCAAAGTGATTCAGTTATATATATTCTTTTTTTAGATTATTTTCCATTATAGGTTATTACAAGATATTGAATATAGTTCCCTGTGCTATATAGCAGGTCCTTGGTGTTTATCTATTTTATATGTGGTAGTGTGTATCTGTTAATCCCAAACTTCTAATTTATCCCTCCCCCACCCCCTTTCCCCTTTGGTAACCATAACCCCTTTGTTTTCTATGTCTGTGAGTCTATTTTTGTTTTGTAAATTAGTTCATTTGTATCATTTTTTTTAGATTCCACATATAAAGTGATATCATATGATATTTGTCTTTGTCTGACTTACTTCACTTAGTATGATAATCTCTAGGTCTATCCATGTTGCTGCAAATGGCATTATTTCATTCTTTTTTATGGCTGAGTAATATTCCACACTTTAAGAACCCCTTTCCTTGGATGATGATTCTTAAACTTGGTTGCATATAAAAATACCTCAGATACTTCTAAAATCTTGATGTTTAGGTCATATCCTAGACCAATTTACATCAGAATATCTGGGTGGGATCCAGGCAACTCTGCTACAGATTGTTCTAAGTAAAGTTCCTGACTTCTGGGGCTCAGAGGCTAAAATGACAATTAATTTGTAGTCAATCGTGTTTCCTAATCGTTTTGGTATATACCTGTCCCCCCAAATAGACATCAAGCTTCTTGAGGACAGGGACCTTGTTTCCTCTCTGGTGTCCCTTCTGATCTCCTGCCCAGAGCAGTCCTCATCAAATGCTTGCTCCTTCCTGCTTGAGGGTAGTGTGGCCTCAGTGATTACTTTGGGTAATCACTATGAGAATCACTATGAGAAAATGACTGGGAAAAAGAGAGCTCAACAATCGTGGGTTTAAATTGTTTTAAAATACTCAGAATGATCTAAGCAATGATCATCAGAGTCTAGTAACATCACAAATATACACACAAAGACCAGCTGGGCAGGAACTGCCTTTTGATGGAAGCAGAGACCACCACCTACGAAATAGTCTTGTGGAAAAGCCAGACAGGAATCAAATGAGTCTGGACCCAACTACCACTTTACAGGAAAGACAGGGGCAGAGGAACATGTTAAACACCACCACAGGGATGCAGTTAACAAAATCCAGTATGTGGAAAACCAATTAGGACAAACAATGCAATTTCTTTAGCAATAATGGCAATTGCAAGGGAAAAATAAAGGAGGAGGAACATGTAGATTAAAAATGATGTAGGAAAAAAACAAAAAATGATGTAGGAGACATATCTCCCAAATGCAATGTGTGGACCAATCACATTAAAACATATATGAGGTGATCTGGGAAATAAATATGAATACTGCATGGATAATTCAATGAAAATAAAGAATTACTGTCATTTTTTTCCAGATGTGACAGTAATATTGCGGTTGTGTTAAAAAGAAATAGGCCTTTGAAACCAAGAAGGGCCCTGTAGGATTCCTGGGCACAGAGGCCTTTCGGTGTCCCCCGTTTCTTGTTTGTAGTGAATAGGTTTCAGCCTCCATGACCTTCCCTGCATTCCAAAGGGCAGGTTCAAACAGTTGCTAATCAGGAAAGAGAGAGGATGCAGAGACAAGGGAGGAGCAGTCAAGAAACAATAGTGCAGCCTTGGGGTAGAGTCCCGGTTCCACCTCAAGGGATACACATAACAATATCTTTGAGTTCTTCTACAGAACTCTTCATTCCAGAGAGAAGGTCACAGTTTGATAACCTCTAGATCCACAGAAGCTAATTAGGAGACCACCTGAGGCCAGATTAAAGGAATGCAGGCCTGCACACACCCTGATCCTCATCAGCAACACCACCCTTGAGCAATAGTTTTATTGCTATAAAACTCCTCACCAAATTCCCCTGGATTGGGACACAGTTTTGAGAGCATGAGCCCCCTGGGTCCCCCTTTGCCTGGCAAAGTAATAAAGCTTTTTTTTTTTTCTTTTCTACTTCACCCAAAACTCTGTCTCTGAGATTCAATTCGGCACCAGTGCACAGAGGCCAAGGTTTTGGCATCACCTTTACCCGAAAGAATTGAAAACAGTGTCTTGAAGATATATTTGTACAACGATGTTCCCAGCAGTATTATTCACAGTAACTAAAATGTGGAAGCAACCCAGCTGTCCACCAGTGGATGAATGGATAAGCAAAATGTGGTACATACATACAGAGGAATATTACTGAGTCTTAAAAAGAATGGAAATTCTTATATATCCTACAACATGGATGAACCCTGAGGACATTATGCAATAAGCCAGTCGTGAAAAGACAAATACTATATGATTCCACTTAACATGAGGCATTTAGAGTAGCTAAAACTCTTAGAGACAGAAAGTAGAATGGTGGTATCTGGGGCTGGGGGGAAGGGAATGGAGAGTTATTGTTTAACGGGTACTGAGTTTCTGTTTTATAAGATGAAAAGAACTATGGAGATGGATGGTGGTGATGGCTGCACACCATTGTGAATGTATTAAATACCACTAAACTATATACTTAAAGGCAGTTAAGATGGTAAATATTATATTTAAGTATATTTTACCACAATAAAAAAATGGGGGAAGGAAGAAAGAGGGCTTATCTTTTAGAGTCACCTACTGAAATATTTACAGATGGATTGATATGGGGAGTGGGATTTGTGTCAGCATGATCCAGTGTGTGTGTCTGGGGTAGTGGGTAGAAATAGAGGCACGAAATTGGCCATGAGTTAGCTGGTAACCATTGAAGCTGGGTGATGGTTATGTTGAGGGAAGTCATTCTACTACATACCACTTTTGTATAAATTTGTATACAAATTTATATACAATTTTTGTATAAATTTCCATAATAAAACATTTAACCACTTTTCAGGATGAATAAAGGAATGGGCTCTTTAAAAAGCCTCCGGCCAAAGCCAGGCTTAAAAACTTTTGGAAGCCTGATAAAGTGGTTAATGGGTAATCCCAAGCAACTCATTGCAAAGTGAGCTTTATACCACAGTTGGCTTCAAAAGTGGGGAATTAGAGTTGGAGAAGCAGGTCAAATGGAAAGAAAATCTCTGGGCTGGAAAAGAACTCTCAGGGATTTTGTCCAGACCAGGGGCAGGTGCCAAGTGTCCCTCCCAACTGGGACGGAGCTGAATGGAAGCTCGAAGAGTCACATGTCACAGAAAGCAGTTCTCAGTCACGCAAAGGGTGTCCAGAACTGAGGCCTTTTCTGTGATTAGTAACTTGGTCACTATACGATTAGAGGAAGTTGCTTTTCAGTTAATACCAAGAGTGGTAGAAATCATCATGGGGCAAGTTACTAGGCACCGCCAAACCACTAGATGGGAGGGTCTCCTTTTAGGATCTGGAGAGGGCTGAAAACTGAGAGACCTGAACTCTAGTTCCATCCTCAGATGGAAATAAATTATAACCCCCACTGGCCCTGCCCTGGCTAGCATGTATATCAGTGGCTCTCAACCTTAGCTGCAAGGATCATCTGGGAACTTTCAACAAATTCCAACATCCAGGCTGACTCCAGACTGACATCAGAATCTAGGGGCCTGGCGGAGGAGCTTCAAGATGGTGGAAGAGTAAAATGCGGAGATCACCTTCCTCCCCACAAATATATCAGAAATACATCTACATGTGGAACAACTCCTACAGAACACCTACTGAACGCTGGCAGAAGACCTCAGACCTCCCAAAAGGCAAGAAACTCCCCACGTACCTGGGTAGGGTAAAAGGAAAAAGAAAAAACAGAGACAAAGAATAGGGACGGGACCTGCACCAGTGGGAGGGAGCTGTGAAGGATGAAAGGTTTCCACCCACTAGGAAGCCCCTTCGCGGGCAGAGAATGCGGGTGGCGGAGGGGGAAGCTTCGGAGCCACGGAGGAGAGCGCAGCCACAGGGGTGCAGAGGGCAAAGCGGAGAGATTCCCACACAGAGGATCGGTGCTGACAAGCACTCACCAGCCCGAGAGGCTTGTCTGCTCACCCACCGGGGCGGGTGGGGGCTGGGAACTGAGGCTCGGGCTTCGAGGTCGGATCACAGGGAGACGACTGGGGTTGGCGGTGTGAACACAGCCTGAAGGGGCTAGTGCGCCACAGCTAGCCGGGAGGGAGTCCGGGAGAATGTCTGGAGCTGCCGAAGAGACAAGAGACTTTTTCTTGCCTCTTTGTTTCCTGGTGCGCGAGGAGAGGGGATTCAGAGCGCCGCCTAAACGAGCTCCAGACACAGGCACGAGCCGCGGCTATCAGCGCAGACCCCAGAGACGGGCAGGAGACGCTAAGGCTGCTACTGCCGCCACCAAGAAGCCTGTGTGCGAGCACAGGTCACTATCCACACCGCCCCTCCCGGGAACCTGTGCAGCCTGCCACTGCCAGGGTCCCGTGATCCAGGGACAACTTCCCCGGGAGAACACACGGCGCACCTCAGGCTGGAGCAACGTCATGCTGGCCTCTGCCGCTGCAGGCTCGCCCCGCATCCGTACCCCTCCCTCCCCCTGGCCTGAGTGAGCCAGAGCCCCCGAAGCAGCTGCTCCTTTAACCCCGTCCTGTGTGAGCGAAGAACAGATGCCCTCAGGCGACCTACACGCAGAGGCGGGTCCAAATCCAAAGCTGAACCCCAGAAGCTGTGCGAACAAAGAAGAGAAAGGGAAATTTCTCCCAGCAGCCTCAGGAGCAGCAGATTAAATCTCTACAATCAACTTGATGTACGATGCATCTGTGGAATACCTGAATAGACAACGAATCATCCCAAATCGAGGAGGTGGACTTTGGGAGCACCTCAAAGGTGGACTTTCTCTTTTTGTGAGTGAGTATGTGTATGCTTCTGTGTGTGATTTTGTCTGTGTAGCTTTGCTTTTACCATTTGTCCTAGGGTTCTGTCTGTCCGTTTTTTAATTTTTTTACGACTTAAAAAAATTTTTTTTCTTAATAGGTATTTTTTATTTTAATAACTTTATTTTATTTTACTTTATTTTATTTTATTTTATCTTCTTCTTTCTTTCTTTCTTTTTTTTCTCCCTTTTATTCTGACCTGTGTGGATGACAGGCTCTTGGTGCTCCAGCCAGGTGTCAGGGCTGTGCCACTGAGGTGGGAGAGCCAAGTTCAGGACACTGGTCCACAAGAGACCTCCCAGCTCCACGTAATATCAAACGGCAAAAATCTCCCAGAGATCTCCATCTCAACGCCAAGACCCAGCTCCACTCAACGACCAGCAAGCTACAGTGCAGGACACCCTATGCCAAACAACTAGCAAGACAGGAACACAACCCCATCCATAAGCACAGAGATTGCCTAAAATCATAATAAGGCCACAGACACCCCAAAACACACCACCAGACGTGGACCTGCCCACCAGAAAGACAAGATCCAGCCTCATTCACCAGAACACAGGTACTAGTCCCCTCCACCAGGAAGCCTACACAACCCACTGAACCAACCTTAGCCACTGGGGACAGACACCAAAAACAACGGAAACTACAAACCTGCAGCCTGTGAAAAGGAGACCCCAAACACAGTAAGTTAAGCAAAATGAGAAGACAGAGAAACACACAGCAGATGAAGGAGCAAGGCAAAAACCCACCAGACCAAACAAATGAAGAGGAAATAGGCAGTCTACCTGAAAAAGAATTCAGAATAATGATAGTAAAGATGATCCAAAATCTTGGTAATAGAATGGAGAAAATACAAGAAACGTTTAACAAGGACCTAGAAGAACTAAAGAGCAAACAAACAGAGATGAACAAGACAATAAATGAAATTAAAAATTCTCTAGAAGGGATCAATAGCAGAATAACTGAGGCAGAAGAACGGATAAGTGACCTGGAAGATAAAATAGTGGAAATAACTACTGCAGAGCAGAATAAAGAAAAAAGAATGAAAAGAATTGAGGACAGTCTCAGAGACCTCTGGGACAAGATTAAATGCACCAACATTCGAATTATAGGGGTCCCAGAAAAAGAAGAGAAAAAGAAAGGGACTGAGAAAATACTTGAAGAGATTATAGTCAAAAACTTCCCTAATATGGGAAAGGAAATAGTTAATCAAGTCCAGGAAGCACAGAGAGTCCCATACAGGATAAATCCAAGGAGAAACATGCCAAGACACATATTAATCAAACTATCAAAAATTAAATACAAAGAACAAATATTAAAAGCAGCAAGGGAAAAACAGCAAGTAACACATAAGGGAATCCCCATAAGGTTAACAGCTGATCTTTCAGCAGAAACTCTGCAAGCCAGAAGGGAGTGGCAGGACATATTTAAAGTGATGAAAGAGAAAAACCTACAACCAAGATTACTCTGCCCAGCAAGGATCTCATTCAGATTTGACAGAGAAATTAAAAGCTTTACAGACAAGCAAAAGCTAAGAGAATTCAGCACCACCAAACCAGCTTTACAACAAATGCTAAAGGAACTTCTCTAGGCAGGAAACACAAGAGAAGGAAAAGGCCTACAATAATAAACCCAAAACAAAAAGAAAATGGTAATAGGAACATACATATCCATAATTACCTTAAATGTAAATGGATTAAATGCTCCAACCAAAAGACATAGACTGGCTGAATGGACACAAAAACAAGACCCATATATATGCTGTCTACAAGAGACCCACCTCAGACCCAGGGACACATACAGACTGAAAGTGAGGGGATGGAAAATGATATTCCATGCAAATGGAAATCAAAAGAAAGCTGGAGTAGCAATTCTCATATCAGACAAAATAGACTTTAAAATAAAGGCTATTACAAGAGACAAAGAAGGACACTATATAATGATCAAGGGATCGATCCAAGAAGAAGATATACCAATTGTAAATATTTATGCACCCAACATAGGAGCACCTCAATACATAAAGCAAATGCTAACAGCCATAAAAGGGGAAATCGACAGTAACACAATCATAGTAGGAGACTTTAACACCCCACTTTCACCAATGGACAGATCATCCAAAATGAAAATAAATAAGGAAACACAAGCTTTAAATGATACATTAAACAAGATGGACTTAATTGATATTTATAGGACATTCCATCCAAAAACAACGGAATACACATTCTTCTCAAGTGCTCATGGAACATTCTACAGGATAGATTATATCTTGGGTCACAAATCAAGCCTTGGTAAATTTAAGAAAATTGAAATCGTATCAAGTATCTTTTCCGATCACAACGCTATGAGACTAGATATCAGTTACAGGAAAAAATCTGTAAGAAATACAAACACATGGAGGCTAAACAATACACTACTTAATAACCAAGAGATCACTGAAGAAATCAAAGAGGAAATCAAAAAATACCTAGAGACAAATGACAATGAAAACACAACCCAAAATCTATGGGATGCAGCAAAAGCAGTTCTAAGAGGTAAGTTTATAGCTATACAAGCCTACCTTAAGAAACAAGAAACATCTCAAATAAACAGCCTAACCTTACACCTAAAGCAATTACAGAAAGAAGAACAAAAAACCCCCAAATTTAGCAGAAGGAAAGAAATCATAAAGATCAGATCAGGAATAAATGAAAAAGAAATGAAGGAAATGATAGCAAAGATCAATAAAACTAAAAGCTGGTTCTTTGAGAAGATAAACAAAATTGATAAACCATTAGCCAGACTCATCAAGAAAAAAAGAGGGAAGACTCAAACCAATAGAATTAGAAATGAAAAAGGAGAAGTAACAACTGACACTGCAGAAATACAAAGGATCATGAGACATTACTACAAGCAACTATATGCCAATAAAATGGACAACCTAGAAGAAATGGACAGATTCTTAGAAATGCACAACCTTCCAAGACTGAACCAGGAAGAAATAGAAAATATGAGCAGACCAATCACAAGCACTGAAATTGAGACTATGATTAAAAATCTTCCAACAAACAAAAGCCCAGGACCAGATGGCTTCACAGGAGAATTCTATCAAACATTTAGAGAAGAGCTAACACCTATCCTTCTCAAACTCTTCCAAATATAGCAGAGGGAGGAACACTCCCAAACTCATTCTACAAGGCCACCATCACTCTGATACCAAAACCAGACAAAGATATCACAAAGAAAGAAAACTAGAGGCCAGTATCATTGATGAACATAGATGCAAAAATCCTCAACAAAATACTAGCAAACAGAATCCAACAGCACATTAAAAGGATCATACACCATGATCAAGTGGGGTTTATCCCAGGAATGCAAGGATTCTTCAATATATGCAAATCAATCAACGTGATTCACCACATTAACAAATTGAAGAAGGAAAACCATATGATCATCTCAATAGATGCAGAGAAAGCTTTCGACAAAATTCAACACTCATTTATGATAAAAAGCCTCCAGAAAGTAGGCATAGAGGGAACTTTCCTCAACATAATAAAGACCATATATGACAAACCCACAGCCAACATTGTCCTCAATGGTGAAAAACTGAAACCATTTCCACTAAGATCAGGAACAAGACAAGGTTGCCCACTCTCACCACTATTATTCAACATAGTATTGGGAGTTTTAGCCACAGCAATCAGAAAAGAAAAAGAAATAAATGGAATCCAAATTGGAAAAGACGTAAAGCTGTCACTGTTTCCAGATGACATGATACTATACATAGAGAATCCTAAAGATGCTACCAGAAAACTACTAGACTAATCAATGAATTTGGTAAAGTAGTAGGATACGAAATGAATGCACAGAAATTTCTTGCATTCCTATACACTAATGATGAAAAATCTGAAAGTGAAATTAAGAAAACACTCCCATTTACCATTGCAACAAAAAGAATAAAAGAGGAATAAACCTACCTAAGGAGACAAAAGACCTGTATGCAGAAAATTATAAGACACTGATGAAAGAAATTAAAGAGGATACAAATAGATGGAGAGATATACCATGTTCTTGGATTGGAAGAATCAACATTGTGAAAGTGACTCTACTACCCAAAGCAATCTACAGATTCAAGGCAATCCCTATCAAACTACCACTGGCATTTTTCACAGAACTAGAACAAAAATATTTCACAATTTTTATGGAAACACAAAAGACCCCAAATAGCCAAAGCAATCTTGAGAAAGAAAAACGGAGCTGGAGGAATCAGGCTCCTTGACTTCAGACTCTACTACAAAGCTATAGTAATCAAGACAGTATGGTACTGGCACAAAAACAGAAATATAGTCAAGGGAACAGGATAGAAAGCCCAGACATAAACCCACGCACATATGGTAACCTTATCTTTGATAAAGGAGGCAAGCATATACAGTGGAGAAAAGACAGCCTCTTCAATAAGTGGTGCTGGGAAAACTGGACAGCTACATGTCAAAGAATGAAATTAGAACACTCCCTAACACTATACACAAAAATAAACTCAAAATAGATTAAAGACCTAAATGTAAGGCCAGACACCATCAAACTCTTAGAGGAAAACATAGGCAAAACACTTTATGACATAAATCACAGCAAGATCCTTTTTGACCCACCTCCTAGAGAAATGGAAATAAAAACAAAAATAAACAAATGGGACCTAATGAAACTTAAAAGCTTTTGCACAGCAAAGGAAAGCATAAACAAGATGAAAATACAACCCTCAGAATGGGAGAAAATACTTGCAAATGAAGCAACTGACAGAGGATTAATCTCCAAAACATAGAAGCAACTCATGCAGCTCAATATAAAAAAAACAAACAACCCAATCCAAAAATGGGCAGAAGACCTATATAGACATTTCTCCAAAGAAGATAAACGGATTGCCAACAAACACATGAAAGAATGCTCAACAGCATTAATCATTACAGAAATGCAAATCAAAACTACAATGAGATATCATCTCACACCAGTCAGAATGGCCATCATCAAAAAATCTACAAACAATAATTGCTGGAGAGGGTGTGGAGAAAAGGGAACCCTCTTGCACTGTTGGTGGGAATGTAAATTGACACAGCCACTATGGAAACAGTATGGAGGTTCCTTAAAAAACTAAAAACAGAACTACCATACGACCCAGCAATCCCACTACTGGGCATATACCCTGAGAAAACCATAATTCAAACAGATTCATGTACCAAAATGTTCATTGCAGCTCTATTTACAATAGCCAGGACATGGAAGCAACCTAAGTATCCATCAACAGATGAATGGATAAAGAAGTTGTGACACATATATACAATGGAATATTACTCAGCCATAAAAAGGAACGAAACTGAGTTATTTGTAGTGAGGTGGATGGACCTAGAGACTGTCATACAGAGTGAAGTAAGTCAGAAAGAAAGAAACAAATACCATATGCTAACACATATATATGGAATCTAAAAAAAAAAAAAAAGAAAATGGTCAGAAGAATCTAGGGGCAAGACGGGAATAAAGTTGCAGACCTACTAGAGAATGGACTTGAGGATACAGGGAGGGGGAAGGGTAAGCTGGGACAAAGTGAGAGAGTGCCATGGACATATATACACTACCAAACATAAAATAGATAGCTAGTGGGAAGCGGCCACATAGCACAGGGAGATCAGCTTGGTGCTTTGTGACCACCTAGAGGGTTGGGATAGGGAGGGTGGTGGGAGGGAGGGAGATGCAAGAGGGAAGAGATATGGGGACATATGTATATGTATAACTGATTCACTTTGTTTTGTTATATTCACTTTGTTATAAAGCAGAAACTGACACACCATTGTAAAGCAACTCTACTCTAATAAAGATGTTAAAAAAAAAAAAAAAGAATCTAGGGGCCTGAGAAACAATACTTTTTAAAATGAAGACACAAGTCTTTGAGAAAACAAAGCAATGAGCAGACCATTATGTGTGGTTAGATAAGAGTAAAATCTGGAATCTGTAATCTATATCTGTGTCTAAATCTAAATCTATATCTAAATCTATATCTGTTTCTATATCTAAATCTATATCTAAATCTATATCTGTTTCTATATCTAAATCTAAATCTATATCTATATATCTATATCTAAATCTAAATCTATATCTATATCTATGGCAATTAGAGTGAAGGTCCCTTCCTTCTGCACTTACTTTGCATATCAATATCATTAAATTATATATGGTTAATTTCTTTGCAAAAATTACCCTTAGGACACCCTGATTTAAATATTTTTTAAAAATTTAATTTCCTACACAATGCAACCTTTAATGATAAGTTTATGTTGCCTCTAAACACTTGTTTTAAGACTTAGAACTGTATGAATTTATTTCTCAGATGAAGTTAAGTTTACTCACCTAAAAGTTGTAAAGTACATACCCACACTGTGTTAATTCTCTATCTATGTGGGCTCACTGACTTTTAGTCTGTTACTCTTCCATGCCCACCCCATCATCCGTCATCCTAAGACTTGATTTTCATGTATTAGTTACAAAGCATCAAGACACTGTTTTCACTTTCTGCCTGAGGCTTGTTTGTAATAAATTTTGTGATTCTAACAGATTCATTTCTTAAAAGCAATGTGAAAGTCAGTTTATCCCCATTATCCAGCAAAGCTCTCTAACTCCACATTGAGTCATATCAGTGCCCTGAATTTTCCAGCAGAAACCAAAGGCCAGTGTTAATTCTCTTATGGGGCAATGAAGAACTGTCCTAGAGATACCTGGTAACCATCAGATACTCCCTAGGTTCAGTCTTTGACAGAGGCACCAACAGATGATTTACAGAAGGAAAATTTTTCAAAAGAAGAACTCCTAAGCAAATTCTTGCCCATTCCTCCAATTTATTTGGCAAATTCATACTACACGATGACAAACACATGCATTAAAATATGTATGTGAAATAATGTAAAAAGTTATTTATACAACTGATTAAAACTACACATATGGTGGGTATGTTTGAAAGGGAGCAGGACCCTGTGGGGCCCTCCTGGGTACAAATTCTTTCTGTGTCCCCCGTTTCTTGTTTGTAGGAGATAAGCTTCATTCAGCCTCCTTGACCTTCCCAGAGTTCTGAAGAGCAGATTCAAACAATTGTTTATAAGGGAAGGGAAAGAATGCAGAAACTAAGGAGGATCAGTCAAGAAACAATAAGTGCAGCCATGGGGCAGGGTCCTGGTTCCTCCTCAAAGAATATACATAACAATATCTTTGAGTTCTTCTGTAGGAACTAAAGGCGCCACCCAGGTGGAGGATGGTAACTTCAGGCTGAGCACAAGATTCCTGGAACACTGCCCTGTTACCTTACCACCAACCAATCAAAAGAAAGTCAGCACACAGTGGAAGATAATGAAGACTGACATCCTCCCCAAATGATTCTCCCTTTAAAAACTTTCATGGTCAAAACAAAAACAAACAAACAAAAAACTTTCATGGTTGAGCAGAATCTTTGGAGCTGGCTTTTGGACAGGAGTCTGCCATCTCACCAGGTTGCTGGCCTCCTGAATAAAGCAAACTTTCTATTCCTACCAGCACTTGTCTTTTGAGTATTGGCTTTCAAGTGGTGAGCAGCCAAATCTGAGTTCAGTAATATGTTCACAAACCAAACTTGACAGTGAATTTAGTTAAGTATGTAAGACTGAGCAAGCAGGCATGGGTCAAGGGTCAACATGCATATGCAGGAGTTTAGAAGGTACAAAGAGGGGCTGATGGCACCAGAAAGGCCCCACAGGCCTCTTGGGGTATCCACTCCAGACTAGACTCAGAAATTTGTCTTTTTATTGTCCCAGAGATGATTAGGTCCAGGGATATTGACTAACACTAACCAAGTTCACAAGGGTTGATGTATAAACCCAAAGGCCAATTTATTTAATTTACAATGAGATTTACAACAGTTATAAGGGTTAGTTATTCTCATCTTCTAGCCCTTACATTCTCTCCTTATAGGCAGCCATACATGGAATGTCAAATTATCATCAGAAAATTATAGAATCAGAATGAGGCACATTAGCAAAGTGATTCAAATGTTTAATAGACTCAGAATAAGATGTCTGGAATCCTCCATCCCTGCAAATGAGATTTGCCTGGGACTGGGACTAGAGAGGTGGAGACCTCTTAAATTGTTCTGGAATGAACCCATGAACTTCCATGGCTAACTCCCTGTGATTGAAAGTCTTTCCCCTTGCTAACCTAGGAGTCTCCTCTAAGGACCTTTAGTTATGCAGTGCGATTTGGGCATTACTGGAGAACCACTTCTTCCCAAAAAGTGTACCCAGTAGTGCAGCTGGCAGGGATGGGGCAGAGGTGTGGCATTCCCAGAGCTGGGGGAATTGAATGGGGTGGGGAGGGCTTGCTCCCAGCTCATGCATTTAGTGAACCCACATTATGTCTTCATTCAGGGGTAAGGGGGAGCCCACGGCTAAGTGAATGCCATCAGACAAAGCTACTGGCAAATTCTGAACTGGCTCCTTCAGGGAACACTTCTGGAGCCAAACTTCTCTGAGGGCTACTTGTCTGTGTGTCCAGAGGGCATTTGTAATTACCTAATGGGTCTGTCATTTATAGACTTGTCAGTCTCCCTCAGAGTCTGCCAGCACCTTCTCCTCACTGCCCCTCAGGAGATACCCCCTCCTACACCTGGATGTTCTCTCTTCCACCTCTGCTGTTCAGGGCCTAATTCAAAGGCTACCTCCTTCATGACAAAGCTCCCCCAGGGGCCCAGCTTGCCCGGACCACTCCTTCCTCTGACTCCCATGCACTTTGTCACATGCACAATAATACTGACAGTGGTTAAAGCTTACTGAGTACCTTCTATGTGCCAGACGCTATGCTAAGCACTTTACATATATTATATCCTTCAATCCGCAAATCTATCGCCGAGGTAGGTCTGTCACTACTCTCATTGTGTAGGTAAGGAGACCCTTTGAGGATGAGGAGCCTGCCCAAGATCAAGCAGCTTATAAGAGACAAGGTTTGAGGGCAAGTCTTTTGACAGAGAGCCGTGTTCTCACCACTTCACACGTACTGCGCTGGTTTTTAGTTATCTGTGTGTATGAGCACATGCCTGCCTTTTACACTAGATTGGGGTGGGAAAACCGTGCCCTACAGGTTAAAAGCACACCACAGTCTGTTTTTATATGGCCAGCTAGCTAAGAATGGTTTTTAAATTTTTAAAAGGTTGTGAAAAAAAGAAAGAGAAGAAGAAAGCAGAGGAAGAAGAGATCATATATGAGCAAAAAGCCTGAAACACTGTCCGTTTGGCCCTTAACAGATACGTTTGTTGACACCTGCACCAGACGATAAGCATTCTGAGAACAGATTCATACTTTACTCCTTTTAATTCTCCCACAGGACCTAACACAGCATCCCCTAAAATGATTTTAGAATGAAAGAAGAAAGGCGTGGTGGATAAGACAAACTTTCCAAAGTTCTCCTAGATCCACAGGTTAGAGCTTCCCCTTTTCCACTACCCTAGGGATTGGTGTGGTATTGTAGTGACATCCACTGGTGTCCACTACAAAGACACGGCATGACCTCTGAGGTGCCTGTCCAAGAGGGGGATGGTTTTGCAAAACTCCACCACCTATACTCTCATGGGCAACTTGAAGAATTCTAAAAGTTCTGGTTGGCATGAGAAGCACAACTGCGGCCAGTGCATAAAGTGCATAGTTTTACTATTACATATGTGTAAAAGATATGTTTGGAGTGTCTGCTCTGCTGCCATCCATACCGATGTAGTCTCCAGGCAATGGCTGGCCCTTCCATACTTCTCCGTAACTCTGATCTGGGGCACAATGATGGGACAACCAAAGTTGGGCAAATTAGATCATCTCTGAAGAATTAGAAATTGGTGGATTGAGGAACACATTCTGGGATGATCCCTTGAGTAGAGTAGATGTAAGCATAGAGGCTGAGGAATGGCCTAGGGCAGGGACAAGTGGAAGAAGCTGGCTGCAGAAGGGTAAAAAAAGATACCCAGAGAGAGGCAGAGACCAGAAGCAGAAAAAGAGAACAGCTTGGCTTCCCAGGCCCAGCCCTTGAGAGATCTGACTGTCCCTGGGTACCATGAGGTCACCCCGTGTTCTGCTGTTGCTCCCTCTTTTTGCATAAGTTAGCTTGAATGGGCTTCTGTTACTTGCAGCCTAAAATATCCTGACAATGACAGTGGCATTTCTTTTTCCCTTGGGCATCATGCACAGGTTCTGACAGCTCAGTTGAGCTTGGGCTGTAGTTGCAGAGCTAGACATATCAGATGGGGGTGGGAGGGGCTCTTGACTTTAGCATAAAGAGTTCCTGCCAAAGGAGCTCTCCTCATTGAACCAGCCTTACTATCACACTCTCTGGCCAGCTAATCTAACCTTACCATCCTCAGTCCACTGTGTGAGGCCTTGCATCACTGCCTGGCTGTCACTATGGATGTGGACTGGTGCTTCCCCAACCTGACTGCAGGCCCTCTGAAGGTGGCCCCTTCTGGTCTGCTAGGCCTCATGCAGACCTGCCCTGGCTGTGCTAACTGTAAGTGATCACTAAGTCCCCGGGGGATGAATGACCCTAGCACAGTCCCCATCCTGTGTTCACACAACTCACAGGTGAGAGTGCTGGCTAGAATCTGGGACTTTGAGGCCTGGGGGAACCAGGCCCACTTCTACCTGGGACTTGGTCCAGGTTCTGATTCATATAAAATCACTTTTTCCCTCCTGGTATTTATCCGAAGAAATAAAAACACTAATTAGAAAAGATATACGCACCCTTATGTTCATTACAGCATTATTTACAATAGCCAAGTTATGGAAGTGTCCATCAACAGATGAATGGATAAAATATATATATGTATACACATATATATTCTGTTATATATGGAATATTAGCCATAAAATAAATGAAATCTTGCCGTTTGTGACGTGGATGGACCTAGAGGCTTTTATGCTAGGTGAAATAAGTCAGAGAAAGACAAATACTGTATGATTTTATTTATATGTGGAATCTAAAAAACAAAACAAAAGAACAGACATAATAAAGCAGATACAGAGTCATAGATACAGAGAACAAACAGGTGGTTTCCAGAGGAGAGGGGGCTGAGGGAAGGAGAAAAATAGGTGAGAGAGACTGAGGTACAACCTTCCAGTTGCAAAATACATGAGTCACAGATATGAAACGTACAGTGTGGGGAATATAGTCAAAAGCTATATAATAACTTTGTATGTTGACAGATGGTAACTAGATTTATTGTGGTCATCATTTTGAAATGTAGAGAAATACTGAATCACTATGTTGTGTAACAGGAACTAACATAGCGTTGTAGGTCAATTATACTTCAAAATCCAACAAACAAACTTATAGTAAAAGAGATCAAATTTGTGGTTACCAGAGGTGGCGCTGGGGGTAGGGAGAATTGGATGAAAGTGGTCAAAAGTACAAACTCCCAGTTATAAGATAAATAAGTCCAAAGGCTGTGATGTACACATGCTAAATATAATGAACACAGCTGTGTGTTATACAGGAGAGCTGTGAAGAGAGTAAATCCTGAGTTCTCATCACAAGGAAAACAATTTTTCTTCTACTTCTTTAATTTTGTATGAGATGATGGATGCTCACTGAACTGACTGTGGTCATCATTTCATGATGTGTATAAGTCAAAGCGTTATGCTTTACACCTTCACCTTATTCAGTGCTGTATGTCAGATATCAGTATTTGACTAGAGGAGAGAGAAGGAAAGACCATGTTAGATATTGGATGTGAAAGTAGCTTGACAATGATGAATAGTATGATTATTCGAGCCAGTAGATAAGCATCAAGTCAGAGTCAGACAACTTTAAAATCTTTCCTCTGACCATAAATCCCCATGCCTGGCTCCACTATGGCCAGGGTTTGGAGCTGCTTACCTGCCTCAGAACCACCTGGCAATCTGTAACTCCTCCAGTCAGCTCTTCCACTCTGCTCTCTCTTCAGATGAGAGATGGTATGGGAATTATCAGCTCAGAACTCTCAACTCCTGCTCAGAGCCCCCAAACCTTGCTGCAACTTCCCTGCCCCCTGCTCCCTCGGGCCTGTCACAGGGCACAGGTGTAGGCCTTTCTGGCTGGGGGAGCCCCCAAACTGCACCCAGGGCCCTGCACCCTCCATCCAGCAGGCCCTCTCTCCCTCTTGCATCTTTAAACACTCTCTTTCATCTGGCCCCTTTCCATCAGCACTCAAACACTCCCATCTTTCTCAAAAAAACAAAAGCCTCCCTTGACCCCATGTTCGCCTTGAGAGACTCCTGCCCTTCACAGACAAGCACATTAGAAGAACTGTCCAAAAGAACCCACCTTGGTCCTCCTGACTCTCTTCTCCACCCTCTGTCCCCGTCCCTCCCCCGAGACCGTTGTGTCCCTCCATCCTGTGGATACTCTTCAGTTCTTCCCCTACTTTTTGGCCACTCCCCATCTTGCCCCTGTTTCCTGGACACAGCACTCTTCTCATTCCCCTCCTACCTCTCTGGCTGCCCCTTCTCAGTCTCCATTGTGGGTTCTGCTTCCTTTGCCCATCCCTCAAATGTTAGTGTTCTAGGGGCTCTGTCCTGGGTGCTCTCCTCATTTCACAGATCTTGGGGGCAACCTTATCCTTTTCTTTGGGTTTGATTTCCATCTAGATGCTAATGGCTCACAAATCTATGCTTCTCCTCTGAACTCCAGGTCTCTATGTCTACATGGTGATCTGCTGGATATCTCCACTTGGAGTTTCCTCAAACATAACATGTTCAAAACTCATCATCAAGCTCCCCCAAAGAAAACAAAGCAAAATACCCAACACAACAAAACCTTACTATTCCTCTTGTGTTTCCTAAATTGATACCACTTGCTCAAGCCGGAAACCTGGGCATCTCCTTGACTATCTTTCTCTCCCACATGCCATCTGTCATTAAGTCCTGTTAAGATATGTCTCAAATCCAGTAAAAAGATCAGTGGTTGCCAAAAATTAGGAAGGAAAGAGTGATGAATAGGCAGAGCACAGGCAATTTTTAGGGCAGTGAAACTACTCCATGTGATACTGTAATGGTGGATACATGTCATTATACATTTATCTAAACCCATAGAAAGTACAATACCAAATATGAACGTTAATGTAAACTATGGACTTTGGGTGATAATGATGTCAATGTAGGTTCATCAATAGTGACAAATGTACCCCTCTGGTGGAGGATGTTGATAATGGGGGAGGCTGTGCATGTGTAGGGCCAGGGGGCACATGGGAACTCTGTACATTTTGCTCAGTTTTTCTGTGAATCTAAAACTGCTCTAAATAATAAAGTATATTTAAAAGGAAATACAGATACACTATACATTATATATATATAATTATACGCTCAAAAAATATGTCTCGGATCCACACCTTCTCTATATTCCCACTGTCAACATCTTGGTTGAGAATCTCATCACCTCTCACCTGGACCAGCCTCCTAACTGCCCCAGTCTTACCTTCTTTCATACATTCTTCACATTGAAGCCTGAGTGATCTCTCTCAAACAGACAATCCTGTCCCTCTCCCACCCCAAACCCCTCAGTGGTCCTCCAAAGCTCTCAGCATCAAGTTCAAACTCTACAACATGGTCTGCATAGGACCTGCATCATTGGCCACTCCCTCTCTAGTCCAGCTACAGGGAACTTCTGCCGCTTCCTCTGTCTCTGTTTCCCCTGTTCCAGGGGCCTCTTCCCCCTTCCGTACCCTCTCTTGGCTAACTTTGACCCATCCTTCAGGTGTCTATGTGAACAACTCTTCTTCCTGCACATCTGCCTTGATCCCTCCTGTCTGGGTTAAGTGCCCCTACACTGTGCTTTCTTAGAAACTCATCACCAAGTATCTAGTTATTTACCTCTGTGCCCCATTAGACTGAGAGCCTGAGCGAGCAGGGATGGCATCTGCCATGTTTTTTGTATCTCTAAGCACCTGGCTCAGGGCTTACAGACAGTAAACATTTGGTAAATAGCAGTTGAATGAATGAGTGAGGTTTGTTGATGTCTATACTAAGAACTCTCAGCTCCCCGCTCTGCTTTCTACGTACACAGGGCTGCTGTGGCGCCATAAGGGTGATCCCAGGTGAGTGGTGAGACCAGAGGGCTGGGGCATCTTCTGCCCCAGACTAAGAGGTAAAATGATGGTAGGAGAACATGCTACAAGGTAGTAAGCAGGAACAGTTTCAGGGTTGAGACAAAGTTCAGGCTTCTTCCATCACGTACAGAGTGAGAAAGCATCCCCGCCTATGTGTGGAGGGGCTTTTGAAAATGTACTGATCTGGTCTGACCCAACTAAGCTGACCTACTTCTCCTGCCCCTCTTTCTGCCCTTTCCTGGTCATGGCAGGAATCTTTTCAGAGCGTATGTGTCTTATAAGAACATTCCGGCAAGTTCGCGCTTTTGGTCTGCTCTGAGTTGAGATCAGAGGCAGCTTGGATTTGGAGTTTGCTTTCAGAATTCATGGAAGGCTCAAAGCTCTATTTCTGAGTAACCCCAAAAGCCCCTCCACACTTGGCTGGCTTCCAGCCCAGATCATTCTCCTTCCCTTTGTCCCCTGCAGCCAGGCAGATTCAAGCTTGAGAGACAATGGAATTATGGGTAAATTGTTTGCTCACAGTGAGGGGGTCCATCCCACGCCACCCAACCCAAGCCTCCCTTCAGGCAAGGTCAGTATCAGCAAACAGCTAGCTGCACTCCCCTCCCGGGAACGCTAAAGAGACAAATTTAATAAAAATCTATCTGATTAACAGCCTGACCTACCAGCATTGATCACATTAGAAATGACGCCCGCACACACAATCCCCATCATGCACAAAGGGCCAGGCTCAGTGGAGCTCAAAAAACCAGTTAAATCTGTCCAGTGGTGATTCTTTCCCCAAGGGCCCAAAACATCCCCCAAACTAATAACCCCCAGAAAAGCACTGCCGGGGAAAATTCCTTGCGGATTTGAGATTTTCACTCTGTTAATCTCCTAACTCAATAAAGCAAACACTCCCGCAACAAATTAAATACTTTTATTAAAAGGTCCCCTCCCCCAGTCTCTTTGATGTGGGAACAAACCTGCAACCCTCTCAGGGCCTGAGTGTCCACTTGAGGGGTTGTTCCCGCCTCCTATCATTTTCTCCTGTTATTCCAAGAAGGCCCAGAACCCACTAGGATTTGCCGATTCTTGGATTCCGGAAACTTTCGAGACCTCTGGCTTCCCTGTGTAGATGGCACAATCTGTCCACTGAGGGAAATTCTTCCCATTTTTTGGTGGGGGTGACAGGCCCCAAACAGGCCTGGCCCGGAGCACCTCTACTGATGCAGTTTGCCAGGAGGAACCCCCAGCAGAGCTGTCCAGGCCAAGGCGGACTTGCTCACCGATAACCAAACCCTGTTTCTGACCTCTGCAGAGGCCTACTGCTCAGACCTCCAACAGTGAGCTGCAAACCAGCCAGGGGGAGCTGGAGAGAAGATTAAAGGAGGCTGGGGTGGAGAAAGGAGCTCGAGATAAGGAGGCCTGAGCGGCTCTCCCCTCGCTGCTTCCTGCTCAAAGCTGGCCCTCAAGATGCTCCTCTCTCCATCAACCTGGAATTGGGTTCAGCTGTTTAACTTCCTCCAGCCTCCACTTTCCTCTCGCTATGGGTTTGAGGTCCACTTGGGTTATACTGGGGCCCTTCCCAGGTCTCCTCAAATGCTGTCCTTGGAAAGTCTGCCTTGTGGGGAAACACCCTGGTTTGCAGATGGTAACCCCAGGCCCCTTTATATTTTAAAGGAGCCTTCTTCCAGAAACATCATTATCTACAGTTTATCACTTTCATTGCAGGGTCTGTAGTGAGCAAGACTCTATGGATCCACACTCAGAGAGAAACTGGGTATTTCGTCTATGGCAACAATCATGTCTCTGAGAGCCCTGGGGCCTTCTCAGCAAGGGCTCTGTGGGTGCGTATGATCGGCCCGCATGGAAAGTCTGGTCCTGGCAATTATTGCCAGGGATTCTGAATGCACACCTTGCCCAGGGTGGGGAGAAGTCACCCTCCCACTACTGGGCCTTGGAGAACGCCTTTCTCAACTTTCCTTCTCTCTATATGCCCACCTTGGACAAGAAAGGCATTTGCCCAGGGAGGTACAAGCCCCTCAGAGGCATTAAGCCACAGTAGCACAGGCTGGGCCCTGGTCATTTGAAATGTCCTCCCCTCTCTTATCAGCCCTGGATGGATGTCCTGGGCTCTGTGGCTGTCGCCGTTTATCTCTCACACCAGTTGCATTCCCTCCAGACTTATGTCCTCCCATGGAAATCAAAACAGAGTCCCTGGAAGTTGAAGGAAGGGGAGAGAAGTGGCTGAGAAAATGGGGAAAACATGACAAAGTTCATAAGCACCCAAGTTGGAGAGTCAGATAGCCCCGGGCTAGCATGCAGACTCCGCTACCTGCAGGCTCTGACCCTTGCATCTCTTTGACCCTCTAAACCTAACCATCCTCATCTATTAAATGAGGATAATAATATTTCCTGCCTCCTCAGGGTCATAGTGCAGCTTGTATGAGATGAGCCTGCGAATTGCTTAGCGTTAGTAGTAAGGGCTCATTGAATGGTCTGAGAAGAAGAGGCTCCACAGCTTCCAGACAGGGATTGGGCCCAGCCACGGGGCTAGGAATTCATTCCTTCTGAGGCCTGCAGGAATTTGCTAGTCACTCAATGGCCTTTTTCCTTTTTCTTTTTTTCTTTTTCCAGGAGAGATTGGAGGGGGAAGCTTGGGAATGTTAAATCCGCACTTCGTTCTACAGAACAGCTACTGAGGTGAGTGAGGTTGGTAGGTAAGGAAGGGGCCCAGGCTGTGACTGGGGCAGCTGCCAGGTCCTGGGTGTCATGGTGGCCCCCAGGCAAAGCCACCTTGGGCACAGCTGGCAGTTAGTTCAGGCATTCTCAATGGCGGCAATATCAGCCCCAAGGGGGCAAGAATTGGTTCTCAGGAGAGCAAAAAAGTTTAAGGTATTACAATGGTTTGTGGCACTCCAAAGCTCAAACCTACCTGACAAAATCTAATTTCTTAGCATTTCATTTCTCTCATTAGCAATAAATTTAATTCTATTTTAACAAAGTTAATTTAAATTTAAAAATTTGGGGGGGACGTTAATACAAAAAAAGGTTGAGAAACATTGGTATGCTCTGCTTGCAGACTCTCAACTTCTGTCCCAGGGTCCCTCCTCCTCTCACCAGCCCCTCCTGCTGCCCCTACTGTATTCTGCCTTCTCCTTGAGCTCTTGGCAGCATTTGATGCTGCTGATCAGTCCAGCTCAGCTTAGAGGCTGCTCTGCCCCAGGCACTGGGTATGGCCAGCACTACTCCTTACCCTGATTCTCCCTTGGCTCCCGTGACTTCACCGTGTGGTTCTCCTGCAGCCTTTCGGCTCTTCTCTTCCTTCTACTGCCCCTCTATACACAGCTCTCTCTGCTCCCCACGTGTGCCTCCAGAGCTACGCTCTTCTTGTCCTGCCCCAGACTCTGCCAAATCCCTTTGCTTCAGTGCTCACTGGAGCTCCCCAAGTGGGTTTTTCCTGGCACGCATTCTTCTTCCTCCAGGAAGCACTCCTGTCTGCCCCAGCCTGCTTGGTGCTTTCCCTTCTACAACATTTAGTTTGAACCACTTGACGTGAAAGGATATATGCCCTTGTGTTATTCTCTCACGGTTTCATGGGTGTCTGTTCTACTTTCCCACCAGGATTTTCATTTCTCTGAGGATGAGACAAAGTCATAAGCTTCTGTTTGCTCCTTAGCATCCAACCCAGTTCTGGACACCAAGGAAGGCAAGTAGGTGGGTCTCTGGGGGCCAGGAAGCGCCCTAGTAGAACTCAAGGTATGAGATGCCACTGGTCAGCTCAGGCTGGGCCCAGGCAGACTGCAGTGGAAAGCCCCCTCTACCTCTCTCCGGGGTTCTGCCTCACCTGGCCGACTCCTTCCACTCCATCTGGTCTCCGTCGTGCTGCAGAGTGTCCATCTCTGTGAAGAGGGTGGGGTTGGGAGCCTCATCTTCCTCCCCCAGGATGTCCTGGAGCTGCTCAGCAGCTGGAGACCCTGCAAAAGGAGGGCAGCAGGTTCTGCTGAGTGCCCCATGGGAGGCAGAGGCCAACTGAAATGGAGCAGGAGCCAAGTGCAAGGGCAAAGTATTTCCTAATTCAGTAAAATGAAGTCCACCCTCTGGGCAAAGCTAGACTCAAGTTTCTGTAGATTGGATGTGGGTGGGATATTCTTCGAGATAAAAGACATGAAAGGATTTAGTCTGTATTCAGACTCCTGGGTCTTGTAGCTGACACTGAAGAAAGATGGAAAATGGCCAAAGCCAGGGCAGCAGCAAGGACAGGGAACAGAACAAATAAGTGAGGGGAGAAAAACTCTGTCCCAACTTCAGCATAACATACCCAGAGGGATCCCTTTTCCACTGGACTCCACACAGTCAACTCCCAGCATTGGCCTTGAAGGGGCAATCAGACATGTGAAAGGATGTGCTTGTACCAGTGTGGCACGTGGGCCCACTTTCTTCACGCGCAACCTAACAGTCTATCCCTGAGCTCCCAGTCTGCTTTCCAACTGCCCAGGGGATGTTGCCTTCTGGGTGTCTCTCAGGCACCTCAAGTCAGCATTCTGACACGGAACACGTACTCTTCCCCAAACATCCTTCTCCTGCCTTCCCTCCTTGCCTCCCTCCCTCCCCTCCTCCCTTTCTTCCTCCCTCCCCCCTCCCTCCCTCCCTCCCTCTCTTCCTTCTTTCTCTCACTCAATATTTAATGAATGCCTACTATGTGCCAGGCATTGGTCTAGGTGTAGGGAAACAAAGCTGTGAAGGAGGTCCATATGTTCTTGATCTCTTGAGCCTCTCCAGTGGCAGATACAGACAATAAACAAGTAAACAAATCCATAAAAAATCATTTCAGTGATAAGTAGTAATAAGTGTTCTGAAAAGAAAAAAAAAAGACCACGGAGCTATATTAGATAGCATGGTCAAAAAAGGCCTCTCTGAGGAGGGTGTATTTGAATTGGAACTTGAAAAATGAGAATGAGCCACTTCTGCATATCTGGAAGAAGAGTGCTGCCAGTGTGCCAAAGACCTGAGGTGGGGTGTGCTGGTTAGTGTGTCTAGGGCATGGTGGGCCAGAGAGAGAGAGGTCTCACACAACATTGAATGCCTTGGTTAGAGGCATAACTGTCCACCCAACTGCACAGGCTAGACACCCTGGCATCATTCTCACCTCACCTCTTTCTCTCACCTCCACTCCCACATTAAAAGTTTTCGAGAATACTCTCCTTCCTCACCAATCCCATTGTCCCTGCCCTGGTTCAATCTCTCACTGACTGTCTTTAGGCTTCATCAAGTCTTCCTCTTCCTCCAAGCCTCTCTGTCCCCTCAGTTTATCATCCCTTTGACCTTCACTTATTTCTCCATGGACTCCCAATGGTCAATAATTTCAACTACCCTTCTCATCACAGTCTCCACTCTCTTACTCCTTGACTTCCCAATAAAACCAGGCAGCTGATGCCCAAACAAGAATTCACTGGCCCAATCTCCACCGCTTCAAATGTGTCCTGGGGTACAGGGAGAGGCAGTGTGGTATGGTGGTACGGTGGATGCAAGGCACACACTAGGCTTTCAATCCAGCTAGACGTGGGTATGAATCTCAGAGTTGCTACTTACTCATGAGTGAATTCAGTGAATTCAATAACCTTCTGGGTGTCTTGTCCCAATAAATCAGGTAAGGAGGGTTATTGTCCCAGTAAATCAGGTAAGGAGAATAACACACGTGACACAGAGCCTGGAATATAACAGGTGCCAATCCCCCTTGCCACCAAGCTTAGCACCCAGGCTCATGAGCCCCTCTGGAGAAAACCAGCCAGCTGTACAAATGGGGGGTTTCCACTGTTAACAGGTCTCAGAAGTACAGCCACTTCCACTCATCCTTGCACTCCCTTTCCCATATTCCTCGATGCCACCACTAACATTTGCTCCTCTCTGCAAGCCTCTTGACCTATCTCTTATCCCACACCACCAAGAAAATAAGACCTCCGGGCATGAAATCCATCAACTTCCTCCTTTCCAGTCCTTCTGTGTCCTTACCACTGCTGCAGTCTATCTCTGAACAAGAGTTCTTCCTCTAGCCTATCTCTGGCCCTGTCTATTCCCTTCTACTGGATCCTTATTTCGTCAACCAGCCTTTCCTTACCTGGGTCTTCAACTTCTCTCCCTCCACCCTCTTTCTCTCAACTGATAAACAGCTCTTCCTACCATGAAGCACCTTCCCCTGATCCTGCCTGCCTTCTAAGCTCTGCTGCTCTCCTTTTCCCTTCTCTCTCCTCAACTTATTGAAGGGGAGGTCTACACTCGCTGTCTCCACTTCCTCCTTACCTAATCACTTCCCAACCTGCTGCAACTGATTCATCCCCACCACACTAAGGACATTGACTAAGGCAGAGATTTTAAACTGGCAGCTCAAAGATGTGTTTAATTCAGCCCTCATAGAGTATAAAAGTTTTTGAAATTGTTGCTAATACAAAGAATTATGAGATTGCATATAAAAATCTAGATTTCTGACTTTTCTTGAAAATTCAGATACTCTGATATTCCTACCTGGCAACACTCAGTTAGAGCTGAGTGATGGATGAGAATATGCATTTTAGTTTGCCACAGTCCCCACTACTCCCTATTATTACCCTGCTAATCTCATTTATGCTAAGCACCCAAGTTTACAACCCTGCTCTCAGATCTCTCTTGTTGTTCTATTCTCAAATCAATAAGTCAATAAAATCAATCAAACCTACGACACTGTGAAGCTATGGTCTGGCTTATCTCTCTGGGACATGAGTGGTGCTGACTGGTCCCTCTGAACTGAAATGCTCTTGGTTCTCATAAGATAGCACTTTCTTGATATTTTTTCCTATCTCTTTGAGGACTCCTTCTCAGCGTCCTTCCCTGGCCCTGCTTGCATGTCTCACTTAAATCTTGATCTTCCCCAGGATTCCTCCTTGGCCTTCTTGTCTCCTCTCTTTCTACACCCCCACTGGACCACCTCATGTTCTTTTTGGTGTCACCCTATAGCCGAGGTCACCCGTGTCTCTAGGTCCTGACTTACTGAGCATTTCCGACTGCCAGCTAGACTGCTCCATCTGGGAGTTCTCCAGCCTTCTCGAGTCAGTCTCAACATATTCAAAGCAGCCCTGCCTCCCGTCTTCCGACACCCCAAACTTGCCCTCCTCTGTTTTGATTAATAGTGCTCCTGGCTACCCAGCCATCCAGAGGAGAAATGTCGGGCTCACTCCTGAAACTTCCTTCTCTCTCATCATCCATGTGCAATCAGACACTAACGTCTTCCACTCACTTCCTGACTATTCTTTAGCTCTCTCCCTTTTTCCCACCATTGCCACCACCTTTGTTCAGGTTCTCATTATCTCCTATTCCTATCATCGCAAGAGCCACCTACTGCTCCCACGGGCTCTGCTTGCCCCATCCATCCTATTCCCTATGTAGCAGCAGAGTTTGCTTTAAGACATTTCAAACGTGTTCACATGGCAAACTCCTGGGAGTCATGGTGCTCTTTGAACAGCACCATAAAATATTGTGCATATGAGTTAGAAATAATTTTACTAGCAGAGAATACTACCAATTTATCTGTATATAGCTCAATGGACTGCATTTATTTAAATGGATTTTTATTTCCGAGTTTTTCTACTACTTTAAACTTAGTCCTTTTTATTGACTTATTGATTATTGACACTTGCTAGCAGACGTCAAAGGTTTAAGGAAATCTTACAGATGAAAATTTAACAATTGAACAAATAACCTTATTTTTTCCTTAAACTGGGAGAAGACTATGACTGCTTGATTCTGAGAGGGCACACCAATTCTCCATAAGATCAGAGTTCAAGAACTACTCTTTTAAAATATAGATTTGGTCATGTTACTCTCCAGGTGAAAAACAGTCAATAGCTCCCTATTACCTAAAGCCTAGGGTCTATGACATGGCTCAAAACATCCCTCATGATCTGGCCCTAACCTGCCCTGGTAGGTTCTGTCATGTTCCTCATCCAGACACCCCAGACTCCAGCCACCCTGGACCCCGGATACTCTGGACCGCAGGTACCCTGGACCCCAGCCACCCTGGACACCAGCCATCCTTAAGCCCAGACACTGTGGACCCCAGCCACATCAGACCACACACAGTTCTCTGAAGAGGAGAGCACATCACTCCTTGGACCTTTTGTGCCTACCATTCCCTAAATCTGCAATCCCCTTCTGCCTTCAAGGCCAAATAAGAAGGCAAATAAATGGAACAGTCATGAAATGATGAGACCCGACAGAGAGGGGGATGCCTGAACCAGCCCTGTCTGGGGCATTACCTGCTCCCTGGAGTAGCTGAGCGCTGGGGTCTCCGGCTGTGGACACTGCCTCTGGCCCCAGCCTGTTTCTGCTGCTGCCACCCTGGTTGCTGCCTTCACACGTCCTCTTCCCCACCAGCAGGGCACAACAAACTCACTTTTGTTTCCAGTTAAGCACCAGGGGAGGTGTGGGGAGAGGAGAAGAGGGAGAGGGAAAGAGAGGGAGAGGGGGAGGGGGTGGGGGGAGAGAAAAGGAATGTATGAAAGACTGGGGAAGTGGAGAGAGGGTTGTATGTGAGAAGATGTAGTAAGCATGAGAGGAAAAAATATTGAGAGTGAATTAAAGATACTGTGAGTATAAGAGAATTGTGTGTGTGTGTGTGTGAGAGAGAGAGAGAGAGAGAAAGGCAGGGGGGAGAGGGAGAGAGAGCTCTCAGGTTCTCAGGCGCGGTGGGGAGAGAAGGGCTCTGTGGCCGGGGCAGCCGGGTCCCCACAGCAGCAGGGGGTGGCAGCTGCAGGCTCGAGAGGACTGGCAGAACTGCCCCTTTCCCCCTCCCCCATGGGCCCTTCCTGCCGAGCCGGGGGCCCAAGGGGAGCCCAGGCACCTCTCCTCAGTCCCCTTTATAGAGGCAAAGGTAGGATTTTCCTTGAGACTCCCCGGGGCCTCCTAAAGGGCCTTGGCTGCAGCTGAGCCGGCTAGAGCAGGGCCTGTCCTGGCCCGTGGATTCTCTCAGCCGCACAGCCCCAGGGTGGAGGTGGAGTTGTAGGGGGAGAGGTGCTGGGGGGGGGTCTCATGTTCCACAGCAACCACGCTTGGTCAGTAATATTCCATGCAGCTGGCTTCTCTCCTTCCCCAACTTTAAACCCAAACTCCTGACCCTTCCCCTCTTAGTCCGCTTCGAAGACAAAATGCCAACTATCACTCAGTGGGCATTTTCCGAGAGCCCATGGACAGTGGGAACGGGTCACTTCAGGGTGTGTGCTGAGCCCTCCTGGGGAATTATTTTGCTCTGCTAAGAAACTCCTAATCTCCTGGGTTTGGTTCAACAAGTGCTTACTGAATACTTACAGTGTGCCAAGGTTGATTAGAGGTCATGAGTGGCTGCTGCTCCAAGGAGCTCTGAACCCTGAATTCACTAAGTCTCAGAGCTGGGAGAGAGCTTAGCGATGGATGAGAGGGTGAGAGGATGAGAAATCTGAGACCTAGTTTACAGCACAGAAGGCCCCACCAGGCCCCAGGTTAGGACAGCAGTCTGCTGACGCCCTCACCCTGCACTGCCCTGCGCTCCCTTACCATGTCTTCATGCCTGAGGCTCAAGGATCAAGTGTACCCACTTTAAAGCTGAGAACATAGCAGCAGAGGGTCAGGGCTGTGTATTTAGGTGCGGGGCCCCCACCAAGGACTTCCTGCTTTGGTGGGCTCCTTAGCAGGGCAGGGCAGTGAGTAGATGGGCCCCTCTAAAGGTCCCAGGCTCTACAGCTCGTACCGCACTGTGGCTGAAGTCGGCCCATTTCTTCCTGAGCACCACGGGGCAGACCCTGCATGCTGCACTGAGTCAGGGGCTGTGGGTGACCTCGAAATCCCAGAGGAACACCCAGAGAGAGATCACCAAGGACGCCAGAGGATTCTCTCTACTCGTGTGGTGCTTTAAGAGCCCAGACCTACGTTCAACTCCCGACCCTGGTAATTACTAGCAGTGGGATTTTGGCAAGGCATTAAGCAATCTTAGCCTTAGTTTCTCCATCTATAAAGTGGCTATAATCACACCTGCTTTACTGGATTGTGGTGGCCATTAAATGAGATGATATATGTGACGTGGTTGGCACAGTGCTTGGCATATGCCAGTTACCCAGTAAATATCGCTATGATTGATGTTGCCAACAGGTCTGACACTTTCGTCCCTAATAACCCTTTTAAACATTCCAAGGGCTCAATCCTTTTCAGCTTCTAAATACCTGTTCTACCCCTCCCACTCCACCCTGAGGCCCTTCCCTTCCCTCGGGCCCACAGAAGCCTAGCTCTGTGAGCTGGGTTCCTGCATCAGGGCCTCAGTGCATCTCGAATGCACTGCGGGCCCTTCACGCAAGTTAATCTGCAAATGAGAAAGGCCACAGATAATAGTCCCTTGATAGCTCACAGCAAGAATCACATAGCGATGGCCCAACTGGAGGTATGGACTCAACCAGCAGTTTCTGGGAGAAACCTAACCTCCGCAGGAGCAAGCTTCAGGAAACACACGAACAGACGCACACAGAATCGTGCTTTTACTGGGGGCAGGGAGGGGGGCACCTGTCCAGTCATTAGTTGAGCAAAGCACAAAATCACCGTGTGGCCTGCAACCTGCAAGTCTTCAACTCCTAGAAGAACCAGGAGGCGTTTAGCACCACCAGGAAGTCAGCATGAGGGCTTGGACCTAGGGTCCTCAGTTCTGATTGCTTTCAGAGGTGCTCTCTCTCAGCTCACAGCATGGACACTCTAAATATTTGCTAGATGAATTTCACTGCTTAACATTCATGAGTATAGCAGCTGGGACTAGCCTCAGCAACAACAAGGAAATGGAGCTGGGTAGGGGACCAAGCTCAAGGCCCCCGAGTACTGGGGAGTGGGAGAGACAGAAACTGAGGGCTCCGAAGTCATGCTTGCAGTCATTTGAGGTGGTTTTCAAGAGCGGACTGGAAGACTCCAAGTCATAGTTTCATGGTCAGTAGGGTTTTTTTCTAGAAAGCAGTCCATAAACTCAAAATATGCTCTCTGGGAAGGAAGAGGAGAGAATCTGCGGACTTGTAGTGTTTATGGGAATCCATCCTGTCGTCAGTAGCTTTGGGGTTGTCTGCCGGCCCATACAGTCCCCCACCCAGAGGATGACTCTTTGGTGGCCGTGTTTGTGGAATGCTTGACCTGTGCCCCTTCGCCATGGTTAATTGGACCAGGAACAGTTAATCAGACACCTGACTCAAGCCTGGAAATTCTGAATTCGGTTTCTGAGATAGCTGGGCGTTTCTTGACGGTTTCTGAGAGAAGGAGCATGTAAAATGGAAGCTGAGGGCACAGAGAGGCAGAAAAGGCTACAGAGAGAGAGGAATAAAGCAGACTTACAGGAGAAGCAGGGGGAAGGCCATGAGTCCCAGAGAGGGTGCCCATCCTCCTGCTGAGCCTGGTTGGTTGTTCTTTAGGGACTGTGAGAAACTCCTTTGCTCTTACAGTATAAACTATCTCTCTCTCCCCCCACCCCCTCACTCCTTCCTTGCTCAAGACAGCTCAAGTAGGTTTCTGATACTTGTGATCAAATTACCATCTTAATCATGAGTCTCCCTTATATGAAATTCTAGGGTATGGAGATTTTCTTCTGTATACCTTCTCAAGAACTGCAAGTGTAAGTGTTATAAAAGAATGTTAAGTCTAGCTAAAGGGCTATACTTAGAGGCGATGGCCTTTGTGTTTAGCTCAACACATTGTGTGTCTTTAGCTGTGCAAAAATGGGTGTTGAGCTAAGGTGGGCAGAGGGAAATTGATGTGACTGAAAGGGAGGGGAGTGAGTGTATGTGTTGGGAGGGAGGGGAGAAGCTGGGGGGTGGCTGAAAACTGAGAAGCAGGAGATGTGATGGAACTGGCGAGGGGGAGTGGGGGTGAGGTGGGAGTTGCCAATATGGTAGGAGGCTGAAACTTCAGAGAAAAGTGGCCAATAGGAAATTTCCTGTGACCAGGGGATTTTAAAGGAAGGGGATATCTAGTATCTCACTTTAAAAATTGTGTATCTCTGCAAGGTAAAACTGCTCCCTGGTTCTGAACTTCAAGAAAGCCTGCTGCTCACTTGTATGTGGTATGTGACCAATCTGGGGAAGACCAAAGGAGGACTGAACCCCATGCCTGAGCTGGAGCTGGAGGTGAGGGCAGAGGTACAGGAGGTGAGACACAGCGAGACTGTGAGCCCAGCAGGCAGGACTTGGAGCTACAGTGATACTGAGACTGGAAGCCGCTGGAAGTTCACAGAAATTTAGGCAGAGGTGAGGACACTAACTCTCAAGGAATAAGGTAAATCCAGCTAACATATATGGGTTATAATAACTTTGTATTTATTAGATCTTTCATTGGTTCACTTGCAAACTGAGCTTTAAACCCTAATTTCCCCTTAAGGTCTTAAGGTCACTAACTCAGGATTCTCTTCCAAAAGGGGTTTTTGTTTGTTTCTGCTTTTGTTTGTTTGAATGCTGTCTATGTTGATAATTCCAGGAAATCCAGGTTTTAAGATGTCAAGGGCAAGAAGAGAGGAAGAGCAAATACAGGCTTCCTCTGGGAATTTTGAATTTGCCTTCCTGTCTGCCCAACCTCCCCCTCCACACACACACCGGGGTGGGGCGTGCCTAAAAGGCCTAGGATGATATTCTTTCCCCCTTTCCTCCCTCCTGTTCCCCTTTGTCTCTGCTCCTCTCTTTACCACTCCTTCCCAGAAACAAGTTGGTAAAGTAGACAGAGGAAACCACCTCATTTTAAAGCTTCAAACTCTAAAAGAAATCCAATTGTCTTTGCTCCTACGTTGCAAACACAGCCTGTCTCAGGAGCTCCTTAGTGGAGCAGATGCTTTAGAGGTAAATTTGTCTTCTGTCCCAACACTTGCTCCTTCCTCATCAGAAATGGGAAAGAGGGACTTCCCTGGTGGCGCAGTGGTTAAGAATCCACCCGCCAATGCAGGGGACACGGGTTCGAGCCCTGGTCCGGGAAGATCCCACATGCCGCGGAGTAACTAAGCCCGTGAGCCACAACTACCGAAGCCCGCGTGCCTAGAGCCTGTGCTCCGCAACAAGAGAAGCCACTGCAATGAGAAGTCCGCACACCGCAACGAAGAGTAGCCCCTGCTTGCCGCAACTAGAGAAAGCCCGTGTGCAGCAACGAAGACCGAATGCAGCCAAAAATAAACAAACAAACAAATAAGTAAATAAAAAGAAATGGGAAAGAAAGACCCCATGAAATCTAAAGCCTTTGGAACCATATGAGGCTCAAACACCTGGCTAAAAAATAGCCTTTCTCTCCCTTACTGCTCATCTTGGGGTGGTTTTGATCTTTTAATGACCCTAGAGTTGTTCAATACTTGGCAAGTAGAAGAAGACCTTAACACTTTTTCACACCCCTCCCACCAGAAGGATCTCATAAGCTTCTCAGTACGAAGGACAGCAGCCAAACCAGATGTCCACTCATAAAGGAGTGCTTTTATTTTTTATTTATTTATTTTTGGTTGTGTTGGGTCTTCTTTGCTGAGCAGAGGCTTTCTCTAGTTGCGGTGAGCGGGGGCTACTCTTCATTGCGGTGCGCAGGCTTCTCATTGTGATGGCTTCTCTTGTTGCAGAGCACAGGCTCTAGGCATGCAGGTTTCAGTAGATGTGGCACGTGGGCTCAGTAGTTGTGGCTCGTGGGCTCTAGAGCACAGGCTCTGTAGTTGTGGTGCACGGGCTTAGTTGCTCTGTGGCATGTGGGATCTTCCCAGAGCAGGGCTCAAACCCGTGTCCCCTGCATTGGCAGGCAGAGTCTTAGCCACTGCGCCACGAGGGAAGCCCAAGGAGTGCTTTTAAATTGGGTTAACATAGATCAGTTGAAGTAACATATGTCAAGTGCCTGTCATGCACTGTGCACCATGCGAAATACTTCATGTCTGTTTATATTTCATCTAGGAGCTCACAACTTAGTGTGACCAACATCCCAGTTTGCTTCGGACTGACCGGTTTTAGCACTGACAGTCCCACGTCCCATGTCCTGGGAAAGCCCTCCATCCCAGTTAAACTGAAACAGTTGGTCACCCTACAACAATCTTTCACTCTACAGATGAAGGCGCTGAGACCCCAGTGCCTACACACCAGGTTGGGCTTGGTCGGCCTCGTTCCTCTTAGATCTTGGCTCCGGTTCTTAGCACCAGCCAAGAAACGCCAAAGGGCAGCCATATTTCTACAGCTGCTCTTCACCCTCTTGCTCCTAATAGCTCTCAAGAGGTTCTCAGAGCCAGAAAATGCATTCTTTCCAGGGAAGGAAGCATGGCGCTTGCTGATTCTCACCACAGCTTGATGGTTCTATTCCCTATATATGCTCTGCTGGAGTCAAAATTGATTTGCTGCTAAGTACTGACTTCCTAAATTATATTCATATTGGAGGAAGGGGTGGTAAGGAGTAGGGGGATAAACAATCCAACTGCTATGGCGTATCATATTATGGTATAACTACTACCTACCTATCCCTGTCATCATAAGGCAATTTGGCTGCTTAAAAGGGTGTAATTCTCAGCCCATATCCAACATGGTGACTGACCAGTGATAACTTACAAAGGACAGTAGTGTAGTGGAAGGGGCACACACAGGTTTTAGAGTCTACAGACTTGTTTTCAAATTCTAGTTTCACTGATTACCGCTGTATCACACTACATCTCTTCAAACCTTGATTTCCCAATCTGAAGATGGGGATAATAATATCTCCTTTTTATTAACACTATACATTTAGTTAACAAAATTACAGTGAAATACCATTTCATGGTACGAATTCTTGTCATTGTTTTGTGAGGCAGGAACTAAAGGAGTCAC
This sequence comes from Balaenoptera musculus, assembly GCF_009873245.2. Classification (NCBI taxonomy): domain Eukaryota; kingdom Metazoa; phylum Chordata; class Mammalia; order Artiodactyla; family Balaenopteridae; genus Balaenoptera; species Balaenoptera musculus. The sequence continues at coordinate 26,128,017 of NC_045797.1, forward strand.
CTGTCAATCCTTCATCTGCACAGCCTGCTTTACTCTCAGGCCTAGCTCTGTCTAGCCACCTGCCTGGCCAGCACCCACACCCTCCATTCTGCATGATTCCCCTCTTCTGTAGAGCTAGGTCCCACTTGGACTTTGTGGTCAGCTAGACCGCCTGCCTGGGCTGTCTGAATGGATTCATAGAATAGACAGGACACTCAGAGAGGGAAAACATATGTGGTCAGTTGCCCTACAGCAAAGAAAAGTGGCAGATTCAGGCAATTATCCAGATGATGCAGTAAAATTACTTGGGCACTGTTTTGTTTTCCCTTCCTCGGGTCATTGTTACTGACGCTGGGATGTGGTGGAGCAGGGTTTATATTTGCATCATACACACAAAGCCCTGTTTGGTTTGAAAGAAGTGAAGGACTGAGGGGTGAACCTCTACCACCCCTAAGAGAATGGCCGGAACAAGCTCAGCCCCCATGGGCTACAGAAAACTCACGGTGGCTGTTGACTTCGCTAGCAGGCTTTGTGGCTCCCTTAAGTCAGCATGTCTGGAACTGTGGTCTGGAAAGTATTCTTAGGGGTAGGTGGGATCTATTAGAATTTTTTAATTTCATGTTTCCATTTTGATGATAATCTTAAAAAGATTTCTTTCATTACATATAAGGGCGAAACTTTTCTGTTGTTATAATTCAAAAATGTAAGATACTTTTATGGAATAAAACCTTAATTAAGATATTATTTCTCAAACTGGGATTTTTATGGTCCCCTGGGGCTCTACAAATGTACAAATGCATTTTCATGGGTCCACAACCTCTTTTCCCTTTAAAAGGGGTTCTTACTTTACTCCCGCTTGAAAGACATGGCCTGAAATTTCCTGTCCTCCTAGGCCCTCCCATTCTCTCCCCTGTTCCACAGCCATGCCATGTGACGTGCATGGGAATAGCAGGCTGTGAAGAGAATGAACTGAATGTGCAAATGTACCAAAGGATTCTCCATTCCCTCCCCTTTGGTTTCCAGTTAAAACCAGTGTCCCCTTAACCAGAAACCACCAAAACAACATAAAATCCACCATTCATGACCACTTCTGTGATGCACCATGTTGCATCAACAAATACCATTTATTAGACCTCCTCCAAACCCTTTGATCAGAGAGCACCAGCTCTAACCCACTTTCCTCTTCCCTGACTCAGGAAGGATCCAGCAGACTCAACTTTGGAAGGGTGATTTCATCTCTGAATGTGGTGGGGTGACAGGAGAATGCCCCAGAGAGTGAGTGGGAGGCATCCAGGTCCAACATGGGGAGCAGGCCTTCCCACCAGGCTTGCCCTCCTTTGGGTCTCTGATATGTCTACCCCTGAACATGTATGTGTGCACAAGCCTGTGTGTGCATGTTTGCGTGTATGTGTGCACATGCATATTTTAATCAAAGCTTATCTCTTAAACTAGACACCTCCAAAGGACTCCCCATTAACCCCTCTCCCACATAGGCACATTTACTTTGGAAAAGTCACAGGCCTTGGTAGACTTGGTGCCAATGACAGCAGTTGTTCAGGGCAGTGCAGGGTTGGGGGTGACTCAGATGGCCTTCGCAAGCGTGTATGTCAGGTCTCCTACAGTAATGTTAAGAGGCTGTTACTGCCTCTGACGTTCTTTTGAAGGTTTAGATGGTAAAATAACTCATTTTGCCTTGCTCAAGACAGTGGAACTATATAGTAGAAACCAATTAGGTACCATTTATTACGCAGATTTGGGATATGCTGCAGGTGAAATCATTTCCCTAGAAACAGCGAAGGCTCAAAAGGATAAAATGTCACAGTTGTGCTCTAATCTTTTCACTCCTCTTAAGATTGATACTTTTCTTTCCACAGGAAGGAACAAAAGACTGATTTTTAACCAGCCCAGAACTGATTTCCTCAACAGCAGAGGAAGGCCTCAGGGGCTCTGCTGACCTGGGAGAAAGCCTCCAGGACTCTGCAAGCTGAGGAGCAGGGTGCCCAGACAATTCCAGACCATTCCTTCAAGCTCAGGTGAAGAGCGAGGGTGGAGGGAATGCAATAAGGAATTCAGTTTACTGAGCACAACACCTCACGCCAGACACTCACGTTTGTTATTGGCTCTTCGGGCAACGGCTGTGTGGCCCCTAGGAATTTGGAAACAGGAAATAATTCTGAGAATTAAACTGTGAAATCAAGGCAGAATGGATCAGAGCAGAGGTCTCAGAGTCACCAGAGAGGAACAGGGGCTCAGCCTGACTAAAGGCATCCCTGAGCAGAGAGGCTGGTCTGCCGTGGCAGCAGAGCAGAGGGGACTGAGAGGCCTGAGCAACATGGGGCGTTCCTCACATTCTCCAGAGAATCCCCCTGCCCTGCCCTGCCCTGCCCCATCTGGACCACCCAGCAGATGGCTCCCCAGAATGGTCCCCTCAAGAACTCACGTGTCCTGCTGACATGATCCACAGTGCTGCCGGCACTGGCCAGCCCCTGCTGCGGCTTGTCTGGCCGCAAGCCCCAGCGGACCTTTTGCAGGCCTGAAAGATGTCCCTTCTGGTCTCTTTTCCTGTGAGGGTAACTGGGGACTGAAAGCCCAATGTGGATGGAACGGCAGTCTGTCGGCACAGAATCAAAGAGAAGGTAGGTAGAGTTACTGAAAATTGGCATTTCTCCTTAATATTTTCCAGTTACAAAGAGCTGAGGCCACTGAAGAAGATCAGAAGACATAGGATTCCTGGACGGGGCCACTGGGCTTGATAGAATTCCAACTCTGAACCAACTCCCCAGTTGCTGGAAGGGAGACCCTTGGCCCTATAGTTAGAATTCTGTCAGAATGAGCAGGACTCCCATCTCCCCATTCTTGCTAGTCCAGAGCAGCAATAAACACATATGGTTTATGACACGTGGTCCAGGAGAGAGGCCCTCGGTGGGTCACAGATTTAGTTCAAAATGCCAAGCCCCGGCTTCAATTGTTATGGGAAAGCCATATGCATTTCCTTCAAGGGCCATTTTTACTAACAACCAAGGACTATGTGAACTACTACTCATCAGAGAAGTGAGTTATTAAGGATTTCTCAAAGCTGGTTTTGTAAACTAGAATTTTCAAGAACTAGAGCTACCAAGAACCCTAATTCAGAATTCCACTAAGAACCCTGGCTGGTATGTAAATCCCCCACTAACTCTGTGCACAAAGAGGCAGCTAGAATTCCCTCAGACCTCAGGAAGGACATTCTGCCACCAGTCTCTCATCTGTATTGTCTTGAGTTGGTCAACAATCTTTAAAATAATTAATAGTTTTCTTAGTACAATTTTAGATTTACAGAATAATTGAGCAGATAGTACATGAAGTTCCATGTACCCTACCATATGCCACCTCCAGTTTCCCCTATTATTTTTTTAACTTGGGATGTGATTGGCATATAATATTGTATTAATTTAAGGTGTACAACATAATGATTTGATATACGTATATCTGCAAAATGACTACCACAATAAGTTCAGTTAACATCCATCACCACACATAGTTACAAATTTTTTTTCTTGTGATGAGAACTTTCAAGATTTAGTCTCTTAGCAACTTTCAAGCATAAAATACACTATTGTTAACTACAGTCACCATACAGTACATCACATCCCCATGACTAATTTATCTTATAACTGAAAGTTTGTGCCTTTTGACCACCTTCACCCAATTCCTCACCTCACACCCCCAGCCTCTGGTAACCACCAACCTATTCCCTGTTTCCATGAGTTTGGATTTTTAGATTCCATGTATAAGTGAGATCATACAGTATTTGTCTCTCTGTCTAAGACACTTAGCATAATGTCTTCAAGGTCCATTCATGTTGCAAATGGCAAGATTTCTTTCTTTTTTATGGCTGAATAATATTCATATGTATATCACATTTTCTTTAACCATTCAACTGCTGATGGACACTTAGGTTGTTTCTATGTCTTGACTATTATAAATAATGCTGCAATGAACATGAGAGTACAGATATATTTTCAAGATAATGATTTCATTTCTTTTGGGTATATACTCAAAAGTGGAATTGCTGGATCATACAGTAGTTCTGTTACTAATTTTTGAGGAATCCCCATACTGTTTTCCACAGTGTCTGCACCAATTTGCATTCCCACCAACAGTGAACAATGGTTTCCTTTTCTCCACATCCTTGCCAACATTTGTTATCCCTTGTCTTAGATGATAGCCATTCTAACAGTTGTGAGGTGATATCTCATTGTGGTTTTAATTTGAATTTCCCTGATGATTTAATGATGTTGAGCACATTTTCAAGTACCTGTTAGCCATTTGTATGTTTTCTTTGGAAAAATTTCTATTCAGTTTCTCTTCCATTTTTAAATTGTATTTTTGTTTTGTTTTCTTTTTCTATTGAATTGTATGAATTCTTCATATATTTTGGGTATTAACCTCTTATCAGATATGTGATTTGCAAATATTTTCTCCCATTCTGTAGGTTACCTTTTCATTTTGTTGATAATTTCCTTTGCTGCGCAGAAGCTTTTTAGCTTGACGTAGTTTAACTTTGTTTTTTATTTTGTTGCCTTTGCTTTTGATGTCAAATTAAAAAAAATAATTGCCAAGACTGATGTCAAGGAGCTTACCCCTTATGTTTTCTTCTAAGAGTTTCATGGTTTCAGGTCCTACGTTCAAGTCTTCAATCCATTTTGAGTTGATTTTTCTGTATGGTGTAAGATAGGGGTCCAGTTTCATTCTTTTGCATGTGGCTGCCTAGTTTTCCCAATATCATTTATTGAAGACACTATCCTTTCCCCATTGTATATTTTGGCTCCTTTGTTGTAAATTAATTGACTATATATGTGTGGGTTTATTTCTGGGCTCTCTATTCTGTTCCATTGATCTGTATGTCTGTTTTTATGCCAGTACCATACTGTTTTGAATACAGTAGTTTGTAATATAGTTTGAAATCAGGAAGTGTGATCTTCAAGCTGTGTTCTTCTTTCTCAAGATTGCTTTAGTTATTCAGGGTCCTTTGTGGTTCCATATGAATTTCTGGACTGATTTTTATATTTCTGTGAAAAAAAATCATTGAAATTTTGATTGGGATTCCATTGAATCTGTAGATTGTTTTGGCTAATATGGACATTTTAACAATATTAATTCTTCCAGTCCATAAACATGGAATATCTTTCCATGCATTTGTGTTGTCTTCAATTTCTTCCATCAATGTCTTACAGTTTTCAGTGCACAGATCTTTTATCTCCTCGGTTAAATTTTTTCCTAGGTATTTTATTCTTTTTGATACAATTGTAAATGGAATTGTTCTGTTAATTTCTCTTTCTGAAAGTTCATTGTTAGTGTATAGAAATGCAACTGATTTTTGTATATTGATTTTGTATCCTGCAATTTTAATTAAAAAAATTTTTTTTAGTTCTAACAGTTTTTTGGTGGAATTTTTAGCATTTTCTATTTATAATATTATGCCATCAGCAAATGGAGACAGTTTTACTTCTCCCTTTCCAATTTAAAAATTTCTTCTTCTTGCCTTTTATTTCTTTTTCTTGCCTAATTGCTCTGGCTAGGACTTCCAGTACTATTTTGAATAAAAGTGGCAAGAGTGGGCATCTTTGTTTTGTTCCTGATCTTAGAGAAGAGCTTTCAGCTTTTCATCATTGAGTATGATGTTAGCTATGGGCTTGTCATATATGGTCTATATTATATTGAGGAACATTCCCTCTATAACCAGTTTGTTGAGGGTTTTTTTTTTTTAAATCATGCATGGATGTTGAATTTTGTCAAATGCTTTTCCTGCATCTATTGAGATGACCATATAATTTTTATTCTTCATTTCATTAATGTGGTGTATCACATTGATTGATTTGTGGTAAAAATTTTCCCTAGGGCTGGTCAACAGCTATTGATCATTATGACTATTTCTGAAGCCCAAGAATAGCAACTAAAATTTGAAAGTCTGTGGCAGAGTGGGAAATTGGACTTTGTGTTCTTACATCAAGATCTACACTAACTTTGTGAGGGGTTTTTTGGGGGGCGGTTGTTTTGTTTTTGTTTGTTTGTTTGTTTTTTTCCCCTGGAGGAGAGGGCTACCTGTTGGCTCAAACTCCTGAAACTGACATACTAGATGCCTGGGCATCACTGACTGCACATATCACACTGAAACCAAATGAAGCTGAAACTTGAAGAAACATGTCTAGGCCTTTTAGAGACATGTTGAATGCCCACTCTGGTGAGCAGATTCTGTGTTAGTCTACGCTGGCTGGTGCATTACTAGGCACTGGAGAGTAAGGTTACATGGATGTCAGTGTCCAAAGCTCTTTAGAATCCCAGCTCACCCCCACCTTATCCTACTGCTTGCTCTTCCGGACCCTCAGTCTCTCATGGGTGTAATGAGAAATTTAAGGTAGATATCTTTATGAAGCGCAGCCTCACTTCCTAGTGAACCAGTATCAGAATGACTGGTGCATCTCCTTCCTTCTCTCTCCTACACTGAGCCTGAGCAAGCTGTAATTTGAAGTAAGCCATGGACACCAATATTTAGAGATAAGTAGTTCTACTTTAAAGGTTTAGCATATTTGGTTCTTTCAATGATGAGTTCCTATTCTCCACCCTTGAGGCCAGGATTGGAAATGAGAAACAGCAGATGTATCAGAAAGGCCTCTACCAAAAGTTAGCTGTCCTGGGTGCTCCCTGACTTGTTCTTCACCTGCTGTATGGCCATGCACATCTGCTTCTCTGGGACTCAGTGTTCTCACCGATAGTGCAGGAATAAAAATTCTTTCTCTACTGGCTAGGCATGGTTCTTGAGAAGATAGAATGGAATGGTGAATGGGAACATGATTTTGGGAATTGTGAGGGGTTATACAAACAAAGAGCACCCTTTTTAAAAAAATCAGGGGGATGGTTGTCAGGGAAATATTTTCTTTCTGCCCTGGATCTAACTTGTCTCATTTTCTCCACTATAACCATCAGAGTGTGGCTGTTTAGCTGGTGAACTGTAGGGAATCACTAGCCCACCCCCAGCTTTTTTCTTTGCTCTGCAGGACCACTCTTCTCACTGTGAACATCTTGTACTTTGGCTCAGGACAGTGCCAGCTCCTCACTGCATTCTTCTTCATCAACAGCCCCAGAGTGGCTCTACACATTCCTCAGCTCAGGAAGCATCCAGCTGGACAGGAAGATTACTGTCTCCCTCCCAAAGGGCTGGGGTAGTGCCTCTTCATAAACTCTGTGGCTGCTTTTCTGTAGAATGTAGGATACTTAGGGTCTCTGAGTGAGCAATTCTGGAGCAACAAAAATATCCCCACTCAATACCCTCTTCATTGGTTTAACCTGAGCTGCCATTTTTAGAATCTATAAAAAGTTGATATTTGACATTTAGTATGATTTGTAGAGCTTGTAAAATAAGTGAGCTTAATTTTGTGATGGAGAAGCTATGCCGTAATCCTAGTACCAGTTACCTGCCTCCAACCTGACCACGTGGTCCCTTTAAGACATGGTTAAGGCTGGTCTCACCAGATCTAGAGGAGACACTGTGGGTGAGTCAGGGAAAGGGACCAACTCTCTAGTTTCCCCAGCTGGAAGGGCTGTTATAAGGATATCCAAGGAATTCCCAGACCCTCCGAGAATTTGCATCAAGTTCTCAAGGTGACCTTACCTTCCTGATCCTGACATCGTCTCCTGTAGTTAGTGGGGTCCAGCTTCCCTACCCCAGCCTTTTCCTCCTCCACCTTCATAACTATAAAGTAAAAGATGAACACAGCCTCAAAATGTATATGACACAAAAAGGTAAAATTTCAAGGAGAAATGGTCAAATTCATACTCATAGTGGAAGACCTTAGTGCAGATGAAAAAAATTAAGACAAAAGAACATATAAACAAATTGAGGAATCTCAAATATATATATGTTGGGGAGATATATATATAAGAGAACACACTTCTTTTTCAAGTACAAATGGAACATTTACAAAGAGAGCACATATACTAGGTCTCAGGAAAGCCTTAGTAAATTTTAAAGAATCTGTATCATACTTCTACAGTAAAAAAACAAAAAACAAAAAACCCAAAACTATACAGATTATCTGTGGCTTCTGCATCCATGAATTCCACCAACCATGAACCAAAAATATTTTTTAAAAATATTCCAGAAAGTTCCAAAAAGAAAAACTTGAATCTGCCACACACCAACAACTATTTACATAACGTTACATTGTATTTACAACTTTTTACATAGTATTTACATTGTTAGGTATTATAAGTAATCTAGAGATGATTTAAAGCATACAGGAAGAGGTGCCTTGGTTTATACACAAATACTATGCCATTTCATATAAGGGACTTAAGCATCGCAGATTTTGGTATGGAGCGGGCGGTCCTGGAACAAATGCCCCACAGATACCAAGGAATGACTGTATATATAAATAAATATATAAATATATATTTATATATATGTGTATAATAAATATATTATATATACATATATTTGGAAACTAAAAATAATTTCTCATGATGGGCTTAACAGGAAATCACAATGGAACTTATTACATATTTAGACTTGAATTACAACTTGAAACTTGTGGGATACAATATACTTTGAGAAAAAATGGAGAAAGGAAAGAAAGAGGGAGGGAGAGAGGAAAGTAGAAGGAAAATAAATGTGATAAGCATTTAACTAAAGAACCTAGAAGAAAACGAGAGAGAAAAGAAAGTAGAAGAACTTAAATATAAAAGATGAAAGCAACAAATAATGAAATAGAAAGCAACTGAGCATAGAGATGGTTCATGAATCTAAAGGCAATTATTTGAAAAGATTATTAAAATAGGCAAACCATGCAAGACTAATCAACAAGAGAAGAGAATATTCATACGTAAACAACATTTGGAATGAAAAAGGGATGTAACTAAAAATATAGTAGAGAATTTAAAAATTATAAGTGAATGCCATGAAAAACTTCACGCCAATACATTTTAACTTAGATAATAATAACAGCTACTGTTGCAATGTGCCAGGCATTATTTTAAATGCTCTGCTCTGCGTGTATGACTTACTTGAATCTTCGCTATAAGTAACATTGTTGTTCCCATTTTACAGATGAGGAAACTGAGGCACAGAAGGCATAATTGACTGCTCAAAGGGGGGAACAGCAATTCAAACCCAGACTGCCTGTTTCTGGAACTATAGCTCTTAGTCACAAGGCTAATAAACAGATATTTGATTAGAAAAGTAATAGAAATGATCAAATAACTTTAAAGAATTAGAAACTCCAAATTAACCAATAACTGAAATGGTTACGGGAAAGGCATCACAACCAGTCATATATTGATAATTATTGAAGCTGCTTTGTAGGGACAAAAGGATCATCATATTATTTTTTCTATTTTTATTAAGTTTGAAAATTTTCTGTAATGAGAAGAAAAATAAACACCAGAAGCATATAGTTTGGTTTTTTTTTAATGTTTTATCTGAACCTTCAAGTATATATAGTCTCTAACTTATACAAAATTGTTCTCAAAAGTAGAGAAAGGGGAGTTGGAAGTAGTCGTTACACCTGAACACCAGGAGAGAGGATGGGGCCGAAAACAGGAGAGTTGGTTGAAAATCTTCATAAGGACTAAGTTAAACCCTCAGATCTTGCTCCTAGGTTCAGTCTCCTAGAATGGCTCCCCTATCCCAGAAGATGGAAAGTTAACTCACATGGCCCTTGGATAGTTGAGAGCAAGAAGGTGTCATTTCACTGGGGGAAAAAAGGATTTAATTAAAGATAGTGAGCCACTCAGCCCTCTCCTAGAACAGTAATGAAGCTTACACACTCCAGGAAGGAGACTGGAGGACTTAAAGATTCTGACATTTTGGAGATCTCTAACAAAATGGTTAGGGCTCCACCCAATTGCCCACCTTGAGTCTATCATTCAAGAAGTCCAGGCTGTCAAACAGCTGTTTAGCAGCTCCACTCCAAATTATGATGGCCAGCAGAATCACCAGAATGACACAGACCAAAACAAACAGGAAAAGACGAAGTCCAAGAAAACAGGAGCACTGCAAGCAGCCAAAGAACCACTTAAAAACCATATAATTAACATCTTCAAGTGGACTAGAAAAAAACATTGTATCCATGACAAAAAGAAAAGCAGAATTCTATAAACCTGGAACTTTTAAAGTATAAGAAAGAACTCTTGGAAATTAAAGAGATGTTAGAAGAAAATTTTCAATACAAGAGTTGGAACATGAAGTTGAAAAAATACATCAGATAACAGAGCACAAATACAAAGGAAAATTTTAGGAAAAAGACAAGGAAATCAGGGGATCAATCCAGGGGTTCCAAAATCAAAGTAGTAGGAGTTTCTGAAAGAGAAATCAGGAAACATGGTAGAGAGGAAATTATTAAGAAAATGACATAAGAACACTTCCCAGAACTGAAAGATTTTAATCTCCTGATTGAAAGGGGCTGCTGAGAGCTCAGAAAAATAATTTTTTTAAAAAAAATCCACTCCAGGACTTCCCTCGTGGCTCAGTGGTTAAGAATTCTCCTGCCAATGCAGGGGACACAGGTTGGAGCCCCGGTTGGGGAAGATCCCACATGCCATGGAGCAACTAAGCCCATGCGCCACAACTACTGAGCCTGTGCTCTAGAGCCCGTGAGCTACAACTACTGAGCCTGCACTCTAGAGCCCGTGAGCCACAACTACTGAAGCCCACGCGCCTAGAGCCTGTGCTCTGCAACAAAGAGAAACCACCACAATAAGCCCGTGCACTGCAATAGAGTAGCTCCCGCTCTCCGCAACTAGAGAAAGCCCGTGCGCAGCAACGAAGAAGACCCAACACAGCCAAAAATAAATACATACATACATACAAAAAATCCACTCCAACTCACATCATCATGAAGTTTTAGAATATTACATATAAACAGAAGACCTTAAAAGCTTCCAGAATAAGAATATAATTCACCTACAGATAATCCACCATGAAAACTGGCATTGGGGCTTCCCTGGTGGCGCAGTGGTTGAGAGTCTGCCTGCCAATGCAGGGGACACGGGTTCAAGCCCTGGTCTGGGAAGATCCCACATGCCACGGAGCAACTGGCCCCGTGAGCCACAATTGCTGAGCCTGCGCGTCTGGAGCCTGTGCTCTGCAACAAGAGAGGCCGCGATAGTGAGAGGCCCGCGCACCGCGATGAAGAGTGGCCCCCACTTGCCACAACTAGAGAAAGCCCTCGCACAGAAACGAAGACCCAACACAGCCATAAATAAATAAATAAATAAATAAAATTTTTAAAAAAAATTCTAAAAAAAAAAAAAAAACTGGCATTGATTTCTGAATAGCCACAGTGGAAGCTATAAGACAAGGGATTCATGCCTTCAAAACTGAGGAAAAATTATTTCCAACCTAGAATTCCAGTCCTAACTAAGCTATCAATCAAATGTGAGAGTAGAATAAGGACATTTTCAGACATGAAATGTCTCAAAAATTTTCTCAGGAAGTGATTGAAGCAAGATGAAGGAACATCAAAGAAAGGAATATGGCATCTGGGAAATGCGATTCACCACAAAAGATTGGCACAGGTAGGTCCTAGGAGGGGAGCTGTGCAGCAGTCCAGGGAGCAACAGGTGCATCTTAGATCAGGCTCTGGACAGGATGTCTCCAAGGAGAACCTAGAACTGATCAATTATCTGGATGTATTTGACTATTTCGACAGGGTACCGAGATTCTACCAAGAATAAAGAATTGTAGAAAGGAAAAGTAATCATGGTACATTATGCAAGTCAACTGTGAGCAAAATTTATACAGTCATAATAAATAAAAATAAATGTTAATTTTAAGAAAAATTATGATATAAGCAAAGTTGGTTTTCCACTAATATGCACCAGTATGGCTTCTGTTTGTGGCTGGTATCCATTCTTATTGGTTAGTGTTGGTGCCATATTGGTTGTGAAATATTTTGAACGTCCCCACTGGATATAACTATTTGGGGATGATGGGGAAACAAAGTGGGGCTGTGTGCATGGAGGCACGTGTGGAGGACACTGCTAGCTACCTGCCTGATGTCTGTCCCCTCTTCTGTTCTTATTTTGTTCAGGGCAGCAATGTGGCCAACTGAAAATAATCATTTCCCCCAGATGCCCTTCAGCAATCCCTCTCTAAAGAGATATAGGTGAAAGAACCTGGAGAAAGATTCCCTTCCTGGATAAATCCTCTCCAAAAGAAACCCCCTTCATTATTCCTTCTTCTTCCTCCCTCCCTGAATAGGGTTGCTAGATTTAGCAAACAAAAATACAGTTTCTCCAGGTTAAATATGAACTTCACATACACAATAAATAATTTTTAGTATAAGTATACCCCATGCTCTATTTCTTAATTAATTAATTTATTTATTTATTTATTTTTGGCTGTGTTGGGTCTGTTGCTGCGTGCAGGCTTTCTCTAGTTGCGGCAAGCGGGGGCTACTCTTCGTTGCAGTGAGCAGGCTTCTCATTGCGGTGGCTTCTCTTGTCGTGGAGCACGGGCTCTAGGCGTGCGGGCTTCAGTAGTTGTGGCGCATGGGCTTTGTTGCTCTGTGGCATGTGGGATCTTCCCCGACCAGGGCTCGAACCCGTGTCCCCTGCATTGGCAGGCTGATTCTTAACCACCGCACCACCAGGGAAGTCCCCCCATGCACTATTTGAGACATACTTATACTAAAAAACTATTCACTGTTCATCTGAAATTCAAATTTAACTGGGCAAACTGTATTTTATCTGGTAAACCGTATTATATCTGGCAAATTATATTTCATCCTTATATCTAGAGCCTGGAACATGATGCCTGGAAGTGCAGCAGCCATCTTGTCATCATGGGAGTGAAGGCTATATGCTGACTATGGACACAAGGGACGAAGGAGCCTGTGTCCTTAACATCTTCAGTGAACCACTCTACTAGCACTGGACAGCCCACACTTGGACTTCTTTTTACGATGAAAAATTAAACCACTAAATTTATAGTTAACTTTTTTGTTACTCAAAACCACAGCTGAATTAAAAGACTCTGGGCAAATAAGATTGGGTTCTGCTAGTAAGGAAAACTGGGAGAATGGGCACTGAGTGCTCATCTAGAAGTGTCTGCTACACTTTCCAACGTTTGTTCCTTCCTCTCCTTGCCTGTTTATAGAACCCCATTTTGCTCAGGTAGAGACATAGGGCCCTTGATTGCTATACATACCTTCCCCAACCGCAGACATAAATTGTGATCTGTCTAAACCATTCATTGTAATCTTACGGCCCTTGGCCAGCAAATGATCTTAGGAGTAGTCATGTGACCCTACCCTACCGAGCCAATGAGATTTAATGGAAGTCTACTAGGTAGGGTTTCCAGGAAAACTTTTATCTTCCTAATAAAAAGTGACAGACACAGTTAGAATGCATGTTTTGCCCTTTACCTTCCCCCTTTTCCTGCACAGACTCTAGGCATGAGACTTCTAGATGAAGCAGTCATCTTGCAACAATGATGTGACAGGTATGAAAACCAAAGGCACAGGCTAAGGACAAAGCAGAAGGCTAGAATAAACTTGGGCTCCTGATAAAATCACTGAGCTCTAGACTGTTTATCTCTGGTCTTCCTGTTATGTGAAAAGAAAAAATCTACCTAGTATATTTAAACTACTAGCCAAGTTTTATGTTACTTTTAGCTGAAGGTCTTCCTAACTGATACATAATGGAAAGCTATAGGGAGTTTAAATGAATTAACTAGATCTCTATGTATCACGTGTATAAAGCTCAGTAACATAATGAATTAAAAAAGCAAGTTGTAAAAAGATACAAACAAAATGACATTATTTATGTAAAACTTTAAAACACACAAAACACTGCCAATGTTATTTATTGCTACATTTATAAGTAATAGAAGCATAAAATCATGCAGAGGAATGAGACACACTAACTTCAGTTTACATCTGGGGACAGGTAAGGTTTAATGGTGATGTTTCAGCTGTATCTTTGATATTTTTGATAGATAGATATAGATATGAAGCAAATATGATAAAATGTTAACATCTGCTAATTCTGGACAATGACATATAACTATCATTCTACAGGTTTGAAATATTTTATTATTAAAATTTTAATTTTTTAAATAAATAAGATAAATAATAAATAAGATAATTCCCCAACACTATGACATAGTAGTCTCAAATAATATGGGCCAACTGAGTACTCTACACAAAGAATGATTGGGAAGAAAAATCCTCACACTTTGATATGTCATTATGAAATTTTAGAATATTAAGTGTGAAGAAAAGAAAAGTCCTAAAAACTTTTAAAGAAACAGGAACAGGTCACCTATAAATGAATAAAAATCAGACTATCAGAAGACTGCTCTTCAGGAACTTAGACAAGAGAAGATGCCGGACCAATGCCTTCAAAATTCTGTGGGAGAATAGTTTCCAGCCTAGCATTCTCTATTCAGCCAAACCACCGGTCAAGAGTGAGGGTAGAAAACAGTTTAGGATATGCAAAAAATTATTTCACTTCTCTCTCATATCTTCTTAGGAAGTTATGTATGTATAATATATATTACCTCCATGAACAAAGAAGGGGAAGACAATGGGATCCAGGAGAGAGGGGTTGAAACAGAAGAATAATGAAGGAAGGTCCCTGGACAACAGCTGTGATATAGCCCTAGAGAGCAGTCAGTCCTCAAAATAGCTAAAAATGAGGTTTCAGAAGGAACCACCAAGGGAAAGATGAAATTCAAGAGACCTTATACACTCCTTGAGAATTTGAAACAACTTAAGGAAGTGACAAAGACAGAAAGTGCAAAGAGGAACTTCCCTGGTGGTGCAGTGGTTAAGAATCCACCTGACAATGCAGGGGACACAGGTTCGATCCCTGGTCTGGGAAGATCCCACATGCCACAGAGCAACTAAGCCCATGTGCCACAACTACTGAGCCTGCGCTCTAGAGCCTGTGAGCCACACTACTGAGCCCGCGTGCCACAACTACTGAAGCCCACATGCCTAGAGCCTGTGCTCCACAACAAGAGAAGCCACTGCAATGAGAAGCCCACACACTGCATAAAGAGTAGCCCCCACTCGCCGCAACTATAGAAAGCCTGTGCACAGCAATGAAGACCCAAAGCAGCCAAAAAATAAATAAATAAAAATTTTAAATTAAAAACAAAAGTGCAAAGAAAAAGAAAGGCAATTAGGAACACCAGGGAAAATTAAAACTGTAAGAAATAAAATGTGATTATGGTATATACATAATCATAAGAGCATAAACACTGATTTTTAACTAAAAACAGCAATGATATATCTACATTGGGAGGATAAAGAAGAGGAGAAGGGTGTTGTGTATGATAGTTAAATAGTCACCTGTAGGTGACTGATATCTAACTTTGATAACTAGCAGGAGATTTATTATCATTATTATTATTATTTTTGTTTTTAGAGGGGTGTAGGTAACCAACAAAAAAACCTAAAAGAATTCCAAGTGAGAGATCAAGATGGCAGGCAGGAAGACACTGGGTTCACCTCCTCCCATGAACACATCAAAACTACAACTAAGAAATAGAGACACAGATGTAGAGAACAAACATATGGACACCAAGGGGGGAAAGTGGCAGGGGGTGGTAGTGGTGTGATGAATTAGGAGATTGGGATTGACATATATACACTAATATGTATAAAATGGATAACTAATAAGAACCTGCTGTATAAAAATATACATAAAATAAAATTCAAAAAAGAAGAAATATTTACTAACTTTATGAACCAACAAATGAACTGCCTTCAGAATCTTTATTACAATAAAATTTTTCCTCAGTTGGGGGGGTGGGAAACTACAACTATATAGGGACTTCCCTGGTGGTCCAGTGGTTAGACTCCATGCTTCCACTGCAGGAAGCACAGGTTTGATCCCTGGTTGGGGAACTAAGATCCTGCATGCTGCACAGTGTGGCCAAAAACAGAACAAAAAACCCTGCAACTATATATAGAGTGAATCTCACTGAACTTGACCTGCGGACTGGCAAAACAGCTCTTCTACAACCAAGTTGTAAAGAAAGATCCACATGGAATCTGGTAGGAAGGGAGGAGAAGCAATCTGCTCAGGATCTGCACACCTGGAAGGAGTGAAGCTAGCTCCAGGGCAGAGACCACCATTGCTGAGGCACACATCTCTGTGCACACTTGGGAGGGTGCAGGGCCATCCCAGCAGTGTGGCACCAACCCCACCAGCCCCAACCCAGCCTATAACCAACGTGTGCACACTGGGGAAAGAATGAAACCAGCACAGAAGTGCAGCCCCAAGCCCTCAGATCCCAGGCATGCCTTCAGTGAAGGCCACCACACATGGGAGAAACAACTCCCTCAGGGTTCCTGCTTGAGCATAGGATAAGCCATGGCTTCAACCAGACTCTGGCTGTAGCCCTTCCAACTCCATCCCTACCTCCCACCAAGGTTGTGGTTGCCAGCACACCCTGGGAAGATACTGTCTTTGCTTACTTCAGATCCAGCTCTCCCACCAAAGCCACTGGGCACACACAGGCTGCACAGGGAGCTCCTACACAATGACATGCCTTCAAGACCAGGATAAGTAACTGTTCACCTAATTTCATAAAGACAGAGAAAGATAAACAATATGAGAAGACAGGAAACTATGTTTCAAATGAAAGAATAAGAGAAGGAAAAAAAAAACACGAAAAAACCCTAATGAAACAGAGCTAAATAATTTACTGATAAAGAGTTCAAAACAATAAGAATAAAAATGTTAAATGAACTGGGGAAAAAAATAGATGAACACAGTGAGCATTTTAACAAAGAACTAGAAAATATAAAAAAGAACCAGGGAGAGCTGAAGAATGCAATAACTGAAATGAAAAAGCCACTAAAGGGAATTAATAGCAGATTAGGTGATACAGAAAAACACATAAGTGATCTGGAAGATAAAATAATGGAAATCACCCAATCAGAGGAGCAAAAAGGAAAACAAATTTTTAAAAACAAGAATAGTTTAAAGGACCTCTGGAACAGCATCAAGCATACTAATATTCGTGTTATAGGGGTCCCAGAAGAAGAGAAAGAGAAAAAGGTAGAACATGTGTTTCATGAAATTATGGCTGAAAACTTCCTGAACCTGAGGAAGGAAACAGATATCCAGGTACAGAAATCACAGAGAGTTGCAAAGAAGATAAATCCAAAGAGACCCACACCAAGACATATTATAATTAAAATGGCAAAAATTTAAAGAGATGCTTCTAAAGGCCACAAGAAAAAAAGGAGTCACATACAAGAGAAACCCCAGAAGGCTATCAGCTGATTTTCAGCAGAAACTTTGTAGGCCAGAAGGGAGTGGCATGATATAGTTTAAGTTCTGAAAGGAAAAAAACCCTACAACCTAGGACACTCTACCCAGCAAGGTTATCATTCAGAATTGAAGGAAAGATAAAGAGCTTCTCAGACAAGCAAAAACTAAAAGAGTTCATCAATACTAAACTGACCTTAAAAGAAATGTTAAGGGGTCTTTTCTAAGTAGAAAAGAAAAGGCTACAACAAGAAATAAGAAATTATAGGAAGGGAAAAATCCCACTGGTAAAGGCAACTATACAGTAAACACTGAGGCAACTATACAGTAAAGGCTGAGGATCAATCATTTAAATAACCTACCATGAAGGTTAAAAGACAAAAATTGTAAAAATCAATAGCCATAATAAACAGTTATGTTTATTATATGTTTACTATAACCATAATAAACAGTTAAGGCATAGACATGAAGATGTAAAATATGACACCCAAAACACAAAACATGGTGGGGGAGTAGAAAAATGTAGATCTTTTAGAGTGTGTTTAAAGTGAAATGATTACCAGTTTAAAACAAGTAGATATAGTTATAGGTCAACCTATATGAACCCCATGGTAACCACAAATCAAAAACCTATAATAGGGCTTCCCTGGTGGCGCAGTGGTTGAGAATCTGCCTGCCAATGCAGGGGACACGGGTTCGAGCTCTGGTCTGGGAAGATCCCACATGCCGCGGAGCAACTAGGCCCGTGAGCCACAACTACTGAGCCTGCGCATCTGGAGCCTGTGCTCCGCAACAAGAGAGGCCGCGATAGTGAGAGGCCCGCGCACCGCGATGAAGAGTGGCCCCCACTTGCCGCAACTAGAGAAAGCCCTCGCATAGAAACGAAGACCCAACAGAGCCAAAAATAAATAAATAAATAATTAAAAAAAAAAAAAAACCTATAATAGAAAAAAACCTATAATAGATAAAAACTAGAGAGAAAGGAACACAAACATAACACTAAAGAAAATTGTTAAACCACAAGGGATAAGACTAAAAGAAGAAGAAAAGAACGGAGAAGAACTACAAAAACAGGTAACAAAATGGCAATAAATATACATCTATTAATAATTAATTTAAATGTCAATGGACTAAAAGCTTCAATCAAAAGATGTAGGGTAGTTGATTGGATTTAAAAAGAAAGACCCATCTATATGCTGCCTGCAAGAGACTCACCTCAAAGCTAAAGACACACACAGACTGAAAGTGAGGGGATGGAAAAAGATATTCCATGCAAACGGTAATGAAAAGAGAGCTGGGGTAGAAATACTTATGTCAGACAAAGTAGACCCTAAAAAAAAGTCTATGATAAACAACAAAGAATAGCATTATATAATGATAAAGGGATCCATACAAGAAGAGGATGTAACATTTGTAAATATATGCACCTAATATAGGAGCACTAAATATATAAAGCAAATATGAACAGACATAAAGGGAGAAATTGACAGTGATACAATAATAGTAGGGATTTTAACACACATTACATTAATGAACAGATCATCCAGACAGAAAATCAATAAGGAAACAGTGGCCTTAAATGACACACTAGACCAGTTGGACTTAATAGATATCTACAGGACATTCCATTCCCAAAGAGCAGAATACACATTCTTTTCAAGTGCACATGAAATGTTCTCCTGGATAAATCACATACTAGATCACAAAACAAGTCGCAACAAATTTAAAAGGATAGATTAAAGCACAGAAATCTCTTGCATTCCTATACACTAAAAACGAAAGATCAGAAAGAGAAACTGGGGCTTCCCTGGTGGTGCAGTGGTTGAGAATCTGCCTGCCAATGCAGGGGACACAGGTTCGAGCCCTGGTCTGGAAAGATCCCACATGCCACGGAGCAAATGGGCCCATGAGCCACAACTACTGAGCCTGCGCGTCTGGAGCCTGTGCTCTGCAACAAGAGAGGCCGCGATAGTGAGAGGCCCGCACACCGCGATGAAGAGTGGCCCCCACTCGCCGCAACTAGAGAAAGCCCTCGCACAGAAACGAAGACCCAACACAGTCAAAAATAAATAAATAAATAAATATATTTGTAAAAAAAAAAAAAAAAAGAAAGAGAAACTAAGGAAACAATCCCATTTACCACTGCAACAAAAAGAATAAAATACCTAGGAATAAACCTACCTAAGAAGACAAAAACCTGTACTCAGAAAACTAAAACACTGATGAAAGAAATCAAAGATGACACAAACAGATGAAGAGATATACCATGTTCTTGGACTGGAAGAATCAATATTGTGAAAATGACTATACTACCCAAAGCAATCTACAGATTCAGTGCAATCCCTATCAAATTACCAATGGCATTTTTCACAGAATTAGAACAAAAAATTTTACAGTTTGTATGGAAACACAGAAGACCCTGAATAGCCAAAGCAATCTTGAGAAAGAAAAACGGAGCTGGAGGAATCAGGCTCCCTGACTTCAGACTATATTACAAAGCTACAGTCATCAAGACAGTATGGTACTGGCACAAAAATAGAAATATAGATCAATGGTATAGGATAGAAAGCCCAGAGATAAACCCACACACCTATGGTCACCTAATCTATGACAAAGGAGGCAAGAATATACAGTGCAGAAAAGACAGTCTCTTCATTAAGTGGTGCTGGGAAAACTAGACAGCTACATGTAAAAGAATGAAATTAGAACACTCCTTAACACCATACACAAAAATAAACTCAAAATGGATTAAAGACCTAAATTTAAGACCAGATGCTATAAAATTCTTAGAGGAAAGCATAGGAGAAACACTCTTTGATATAAATTACAGCAAGATCTTTTTTGACCCACCTCCTAGAGTAATGAAAATAAAAACAAAAATAAACAAATGGGACCTAACTAAACTTAAAAGCTTTTGCACAGCAAAGGAAACCATAAACAAGATGAAAAGACAATGCTCAGAATGGGAGAAAATATTTTCAAATGAAGCAACTGACAAAGGATTAATCTCCAAAATATACAAACATCTCATGCAGCTCAACATCAAAAAAACAAACAGTCCAATCAAAAAATGGGTGGAAGACCTAAACAGACATTTCTCCAAAGAAGACATACAGATGGCAAACAAACACATGAAAAGATGCTCAGCATCACTAATTATTAGAGAAATGTAAATCAAAACTACAATAAGGCATCACCTCACACCTGTAAGAATGGCCATCATCAAAAAATCTACAAACAATAAATGCTGGAGAGGGTGTGGAGAAAAGGGAACCCTCTTGCACTGTTGGTGGGAATGTAAATTGATACAGTCACTCTGGAGAACAGTATGGAGGTTCCTTAAAAAAATAAAAATAGGGGCTTCCCTGGTGGCGCAGTGGTTGAGAATCCACCTGCGAATGCAGGGGACACGGGTTCAAGCCCTGGTCCGGGAGGATCCCACATGCCGCGGAGCAATTGAGCCCGTGCACCACAACTACTGAGCCTGTGCTCTAGAGCCCGCAAGCCACAACTACTGAGCCCATGTGGCACAGCTACTGAGGCCTGCATGCCTAGAGCCCGTGCTCCGCAGTGGGAGAGGCCACCGCAGTGAGAAGCCCGCGCACCGCAGCGAGGAGTGGCCCCTGCTCACTGCAACTAGAGAAAACCCGCGCGCAGCAACAGAGACCCAACGCAGCCAAAAATAAAATAAATAAATAATAAAATTAAAAAAAAAAAAAACTAAAAATAGAATTACCATATGACCCAGCAATCCCTTTACTGGACATATACCCTGAGAAAACCATAATTCAAAAAGACACATATACCCCAATGTTCATTGCAGCACTATTTACATTAGCCAGGTCATGGAAGCAACCTAAATGTCCATCAACAGATGAATGGATAAAGAAGATGTGGTACATATATACCATGGAATATTACTCAGCCATAAAAAGGAACAAAATTGGGTCATTTGTAGAGATGTGGATGGGCCTAGAGTCTGTCATACAGAGTGAAGTAAGTCAGAAAGAGGAAAACAAATATCATATATTAACACATATATGTGGAATCTAGAAAAATGGTACAGATGAACCTATTTGCAGGGCAGGAATAGAGACGCAGACCTAGAGAATGGTTGTGTGGACACAGGGGGTAAGGATGAGTGGGATGAATTGGGAGATTTAAATTGACATATATACACTACCATGTGTAAAATAGATAGCTAGTAAGAACCTGCTGTATAGCACAGGGGGTTCAGCTTGGTGCCCTGTGATAACCTAGATGGGTGGGATGGGGGTGGGTGGGAGGGAGGTCCAAGATGGAGGGGATATATGTATACATATAGCTGATTCACTTCATTGTACAGCAGAAACTAACACAACATTGTAAAGCAATTATATTCCAATTAAAAAAATAAAGGATAGAAATTATATGAAGAATCTTTTCTGACCACAACAGTATGAAACTAGAAAGCAATTACAGGAAGAAAAATGGGAAAAACACAGACACATGCAGACTAAACAGCATGCTATTAAAAACCCAATGGATCAACAGAAAAATCAAAGAGGAAATCACAAAATACCTTGTAATAAATGAAAATAAAAAACACAACTTTCTGAAATCTATGGGATGCAGCAAAAGCGTTCTAAGAGGGAAGCTTATAGTGATACAGGCATACCTCAAGAAACAAGAAAGATCTCAAACAACCTAACCTACCATCAAAAGAGATTAGAAAAAGAAGAACAAACAGAGCCCCAAGTCAGAAGAAGGAAGGAAATAATGAAGATCAGAAAGAAAATAAATAAAATAGAGACTCACCCCCAAAAGAAGAAAGAAAGAAAGAAAGGAAGGAAGGAAGAGAGAAAGAAAGAAAGAATCATTGAAACCAAGAGCTGGTTTTGTGAAAAGATAAACAAAATTGATGAGCCCTTTAGCCAGCCTCATTAAGAAAAAAGAGAGAGAGAAACCAAATAAGAAATGAAAGACAAGAAATTACAACCAATATCACAGACATACAATCATAAGAGAATACTAGGAACAATTAAATGCCAACAAACTGGACAACCTAGAAGAAATGAATAAAATCCTAGAAACATACAATTTTCCAAGACTTAATCAGGAAGAAATAGATAATCTGAATAGACTGGTTACTAGTATTGAAATGGACTCAGTGGGTATTCCCTGGCAGTCCAGTGGTTTGGGCTCTGTGCTTATGTTGCAGGGGGCATGAGTTCAATCCCTGGTCAGGGAACTAAAATCCCACATGCTGCGTGGCATGGCCAAAGAAAAGAAGTGGAATCAGTAATCAAAAAACTCCCAAGAAACAAAAGTCCAGGACTGGATGGCTTCACAGGGGAATTCTACCAAACATATAAAGAAGAGTTAATATGTATCCTTCTCAAACTATTACAAAAAACTGAAGAGGAAGGAACACTCCCAAATTCATTCTGAAGCCAAAATTACCCTGATACCAAAATCAGACAAAAATACTACAAAAAAGCCAATATTCCTAATGAATATAGATTCAAAAATCCTCAACATAATATTAGCAAATTGAATTCAACAATATATAAAAATGATCGTGCACCATGATCAAGTGGGATTTATTGCATGGATGTAAGAATGGCTCAACATCCACAAATCAATCAATGTGATACACCACATTAACAAAAGGAAGGATAAAAATCACATGATCATCTCCATAGATGCAGAAAAAGCATTTGATAAAATTCAACACCCATTCATGACAAAACTCTCAACAAAGGGAATAGATCACAATATAATAAAAACATTTTATGACAAACCAACAGCTAATATCACACTCAATGATGAAAAACCGAAAGCTTTTCCTCTAAAATGAGGAACAAGACAAGGATGCCCACTCTCACCATTTCTATTTAACATAGTATTAGAAATCCTAGCCACAGCAATCAGGCAAGAAAAAGAAATAAAAGGCATCCAAATTGGAAGGGAAGAAGTAAAACTGTCACTATTTGCAGATGACATGATACTAAGTATAGAAAAACCTAAAGTCTCCACCAAAAAAACTATTAGAACTAATAAATACATTCAGTAAAGTTGAAGGATACAAGATTAGTATACAGATCTGTTGTTTTTCTATACACTAATAATATCAGAAAGAGAAAGAAAGAAAGTCCCATTTGCAATTGCATCAAAAAGAATAAAATACCTAGGAATAAACTTAACCAAGGAGGTGAAAGACCTGTACTCTGAAAACTATAAGAAATTGATGAAGGAAATTGAATATGATACAAATAAATGGAAAGATATCCCTGTTCATGAATTGGAAAAATTAATATTGTTAAAATGTCCATACTACCCAAAGCAACCTACAGATTTAATGCAATCCCTATCCTAATACCCATGACATTTTTCACAGAACTAGAACAACTAGTCCTAAAACTTGTATGGAACCACAGAGGACCCCTACTGAATAGGAGAAGATATTTGCAAGTGATATGTCTGATAAGGAGTTAATATCCAAAATATATAAGAGCTCATACAAGTCAATATCAAAAACACAAACCACCCAATTACAAAATGAGCAGAGGATCTGAGTAGATATTTTTCCAAAGAAAATATACAGATGGCCAGTAAGTATGGGAAGATGTGCTTAATATCACTAAGCATCAGGGAAATGCAAATCAAAACCACAATGAGATATGACCTCACACCTGTCAGAATGGCTATTGTCAAAAAGACAACAAGTAATAAATGTTGGCAAGGATGTTGAGAAAAGGGAACTCTAGTGCACTGTTGGTGGGAATGTAAATTGGTGCACCCACTATTGGTGCAGTCTGAAGTTTCCTAAAACAATTAAAAATAAAACTACCATATGATCCAGAAATTCCACTCCTGGGTGTATATCCGCAGAAAACAAAAACACTAATCCAAAATGATACATGTGTCCCAGTGTTCATAGCAGCATTATTTATGATAGCCAAGATATGGAAGCAACCCATTTGTCCTTCAACAGGCAAATGGATAAAGAAGATGCAATACACACACAAACACACACACACACACACACACACAATGGAATATTATTCAGCCATAAAAAAGAATGAAAAATTGCCATTTGCAATAACATGGAATGACCTGGAGGGTATTATATTTACTGAAGTAAGTCAGACAGAGAAAGACAAATACTGTATGTTCTCACTTGTATGTGGAATCTAAGAAATAAAACAAACCAGTGAATATAAAACAGAAATAGACTCATAGATACAGAGAACAAACTAGTGGTTACCAGTGGAAAGAAGGGTGGGGGAGGGGCAAGATTGAGGAAGATAATTAAGAGGTAAAAATAACTAGGTATAAAATAAATAAGATACAAGGATGTAATGTACAGCATAAGGAATATACACAATATTTCATAATAACTTTAAATGGAGTGGGTTTCCCTGATGGCGCAGTGGTTAAGAATCCGCCTGCCAATGCAGGGGACATGGGTTTGAGACCTGGGCCGGGAAGATCTCACATGCCGTGGAGCAACTAAGCCCTTGCGTCACAACTACTGAGCCTGTGCTCTAGAGCCTGCGAGCCACAACTACTGAAGCCCGCACACCTAGAGCCCGTGCTCCACAACAAGAGAAGCCACCACAATGAGAAGCCTGTGCACCACAGTGAAGAGTAGCCCCCACTCGCCGCAACTAGAGAAAGCCCGCGAGCAGCAACAAAAACCCAACACAGCCTAAATAAATAAATAAATCTATTAAAAAAAAAAAACTTTAAATGGAGTATAATCTTTAGAACTATCGAATCACTATGTGGTACACCTGAAATTATAACATTATAACTCAACTCTACCTCAATTTTAAAAAATTTATTTATTTTATTTATCTTTGGCTGCGTTGGGTCTTTGTTGCTGCACACCAGCTTTCTCTAGTTGCGGCGAGCAGGGGCTACTCTTTGTTGAGGTGTCAGGGCTTCTCATTGTGGTGGCTTCTCTTGTTGTGGAGCATGGGCTCTAGGCACGTAGGCTTTAGAAATTGTGGCACGTGGGCTCAGTAGTTGTGGCTTGCCGGCTCTAGAGCGCAGGTTCAGTAGTTGTGCCGCACAGGCTTAGTTGCTCCACGGCATGTGGGATCTCCCCAAACCAGGGCCCGAATCCATGTACCCTGCATTGGCAGGCGGATTCTTAACCACTGCGCCGCCAAGGAAGTCCTCTCTCTCAATTAAAAAAAATAATTCCAGATGCTGGTGGCGGCAGTGCAGGGTGCCAGGCTCTTTTGTTTGGCTGAGGGAAGGGCGGTTGGCCGGCGCCTGCGGAACGCCGCTTCAGTGAGGGGCTCGACCGCGGTCACCTGGCCTGTTGCTTTCCTGGTCCCCACTCCCCTGGCCGGCTGGACAAGACGCACCGGGAGTGCGGCACTGATTCCTCTCGGGTTCACGGGCACTGCTCTGAGCAGCGTCATCCTTTATACCAGAAAGCTGGCGGGCACCATGGGGAAAAGACAAAACCAGAAGAAAGTGGAGGAGGTGCTAGAAGAAGAGGAAGAAGAATATGTGGTGGAAAAAGTTCTCCACCGCCGAGTAGTAAAGGGCAAAGTGGAGCACCTCCTAAAGTGGAAGGGGTTCTCGGATGAGGACAACAGATGGGAGCCAGAAGAAAACCTGGATTGCCCCGACCTCATCGCCGAGTTCCTGCAGCCACAGAAAACAGCACATGGGACAGATAAATCAGAGGGAGGCAAGCGCAAAGCTGATTCTGATTCAGAAGATAAGGGGGAGGAGAGCAAACCAAGAAGAAGAAAGAGAGTCAGAAAAGCCACAAGGCTTTGCTCGGGTTTGGAACCCGAGTGGATTATTGGAGCTACAGACTCCAGTGGAGAACTCATGTTCCTGATGAAGTGGAAAAACTCTGATGAGGCTGACCTGGTCCCTGCCAAGGAAGCCAAAGTCAACGTGCCCACAGGTTGTCATATCCTTCTATGAGGAAAGGCTGATGTGGCATTCCTACCCCTCGGAGAATGACGACAAAAAAGATGACAAGAATTAACTCCCCTGAATACCAGCCCCTGTCACATCTGACTGTGGGTTTCAAGTGGGGAAAGAAAGAGTTCTACTTGTCTTGACACCATAGAGGTGGCTTGAGAAGATGTCCTTTGAAGAGCCAGTATAGTTTCTGTGCCCTACAGCAGCCCAAGTGCTTTAAAGCTGTTCCATGCTGTATAGTTTGCACACCCATTCCGGTGGAGGGGAAGGAGGGTCAGTGTTTCAAGGTAACCCATTCTGAACTTTGCTGAGAAAAGCAAAGGGCTTTCTATGAAGGACAAAACTTGCAGAATGGGATGTGGGAGAGCAAAAGATACTATAGGTCTTCAAAGAGCATCTCCACAACCCACAGCCTTCTTCCCAATAGTGTTAACTCTGCATTTTTACAGCGTAGCATGTATGTAGTTTTTGAGTATTACTGGTGTATTATTATTTGGGGTGGGAGGGATGGGGTGGGAAAGAAGGGAGATGGGTTAGGGTCATTTTTGTTAAAATTTGGGGCCTGATTGGGGAAATGGTGAAACAAAGGAAAGAACAACTAATGATGATTTGGTTCTGTGTCCAGAATATTTCATCCTTTCAAAAAATGTCATTGGCAACCTAAATGAGGACTGTGAGAGACTGTTTAAAAGCTGTGAATGCCTGAAACTTAGAAGCCAAGGTGTTCCCTGCCTGAGCTTAATGCTGTTCCCAACAAAGGACTAAGCCAGTTAAGAAGTTACCAAAGCTGTCGTCTGTGGGATGGAAACTGGTTGAGGAAGAAAAGTCTTATTGGAGTGGATACGCAGGCAGGTCATTCTGTCTTAGAGGTGATAATTCTTGAAATTGACAAGAAGACCCTTTCTTTTCCAATTATGAAGTTATAAATATCAGCTTCTCCACCCAAGCCACTGGCTGAAGTGTTTGGGGAAGGGCAGAGGGTGGTATAGGTGGTGGGAGAGTAGGGAAAGACAAGGGCCGGTGCTCTTAGGGTGGAAAACTCTTGGAGCCTCTGTTTTTTGAACTTTGAAACCATTGGTGGCAGGGTTCAGTCACTGACAGCACAAGTTCACTGAATCACTTCAAGAGCTGAATGATTTCAGAAGCCCTGGTCTCAGGAGAAGATTAAATTTTCATACTGGGGCAGTGGCTCACTTTAAAACAAAACAAATTATTTTAATCCTAAGAATTAACTAAAACCCAAAATTCTGTCTTGAATCATGAGATCCATCAGTTCTGACATCGTCTAGACCTGCATCTAGAACGCCATTGTAAAACATTTTTAGGCGTGTGTTAGGTTTCTGTCAAAATTTTGTTTAAATGTTAAGCTTCATACCAACACTGTCAGTTTTTGTCTTAATAAAACTATAGATTTATAATCAAAAAAAAAAATTCCAAGTGACTGTCTTTGGGAATTAGAACTGTGGGGTGTGCAGAAAGCTGAGATGGAGTTCTGTTGCTTTTTATTATAAGCTCTTACATGTGTTACTTGATTTTTAAATTATGATTATATATTATTTTTACTTTAAACATTTTAAAACAAATAATTTAATATGTGCTCTCACTTTATGTGATAATTGTATTCCCTGAAAATCCATGGTTAAATCTGATTGTTCAAAATGAATCATGATATTCAGGAGACCTACAAAAAAAGAACCTTTAAGACGGTGGTTCTCAAACTTAAGTGGGCATCAGAGTCATCTGTGGGGCTGATTAAAACCTGGATTGCTCAGCCCTACCCCAGAGTTTCTAAGTCAGCAGATCCGGGGTGGAGCCTGAGAGTCTGCATTTCCAGCAAGCTTCCAGTTGATGCTGCTGCTGATGATCCAAGGACCACACTTTGAGAACCATGGTTTTAAGGAAATAGCTCCTAATTTATATTTTCTATTAAACTGAATCACCATACATGGAGTTTGCTTCACATGAGGTTTACATACATAACAATATCACATCTTTTCATTCAAACTGGGCATTGTGAACTGGTAAGCTTAGTGAGAACACACTGTTAGCTCCAATAGGTTGGTGATTTTTTGAAAATCACCTCCTCAGGCATAGCATGAGGAGTAAAGAGAAGCTGAGTAACAAATCCTCTTTCTCACAAAGACCACCTCCAACCACAAAAGGAAAAGGCCATGTGACCTAGGCTGGCCAATAAAACACTCCCTAGTCCCCAGTCAGAGATTGATTCAGAGATGACCCCATGGCCAAAGCTGGACCAATCAGAATTCTTCCCAGGACATTTCCACTTGAGCCATCCAAAAACACTGCCTTGTTCTGGCTCTTGCTCTGGTCCTGGCATTGTGAAGCTTATAAGCTTGAGGGGCTACTATCTCGCCTGCCCTGTGGAAGGATGCATCCAAAGAAAGTAGAGAAACAGTTCTGATAACACTGTAACTCCCTGAGTCAGTTAATTCTGACTGGCCTTCTCAGTTGTGTTGAGCTGATAAATTCACTTTACTTTTTCTCATGTTTGAGTTGGGTTTCTGACACTTGGAGTCAATAGTTCCTGAATAATACAAATGAAGTAAGAGTTTTCCAACATGTTTTAAAAATGTGTTTTTTCATATTTGAAGTTCTATGGATTTTTCAGATTGGAAACCAAGCAAAAATGAATACAAAATGACAATACAGATGCAAATAGAGATGAAAACTCTCCAGGGCTACAGAAGTATGGAGCTATAATGTAGCTCGTATTCAGGTAGATGCATAACTTTCAGTTCTGCACTAGCTGAGACCATTCCCTCCTCACCTCCTCTGTGCTGGGTCCTGCGTCCTCACAATTTGAGAGAAGCTCCCTTCCAGGAGTATGCAGAAGTAGAAGAACCCAGGCTTCCCCAGATTCATCTTCAAAGGGACCCATCCATTTAAAACAACTCAAGCAGAGTGTTGACCAAATGGAAAGTGTTTAGATTAATTACTGCTCTGATTGGCAGCTACATGGCCCACCATAAAAATTCCCAATCATGACCTAAACTTTGAAACAGAAGCTCTACTCCACCATTTCATATAATATATATTAATTGGCTGTCAAATATTTGTTTTCATAATCTCATTTAATCCTGACTAAAATTCAGTGAGGTGCATAATTTTGATCTCCACGTTATAGATGAGGAAATGGAGATTCAGAAAATTAAGTAATTTTTCCTGAGTCACAGAGCCAAGCATGGTGGAGCCAAGAATCATATTGGATTCTCTGCTTCTGGGACCCAAGGAAGGAAGGAAGACAGGGAGGGAGAGAGGGAGGGAGGGAGGAAGAAGAGCAAAGAAACAAGAGATAGAGGAGGTCTGGAAGAAGCCTTCCACTTCTGGATTCCAGACCCTGCCTTAGGTCCCAACCATAAGCCCTCCCAATGGCCTTATACTAAACCCCATTTTCTCTTCAGCTAGCTTCAGTTGATTTGAGTTACTTGCATCCAAAGAGTATTAACCAGTACAGCTATCCACCTCAATATGTTGCCAAAGGAATTGTGTTAGAACACAGCAGCCCCAGCATGTAGCAAATGAAAGAACTTGTAACAGCAGTTTTACCTATACCAGCCCCTCCACTGCCCAACTAGCTCACCATTATCCTCCCATCCATCTTTAGATCATAGATTGTCTTGGGGGATGAGCATGGCTTTACAGTGAGGGATCAGACCAAATTCTCTTCTGTCCCAAGTCACTTAAGGGCCCCATTCCACTTTACTGCCCCTGACACCAGTGTGAAATCACATCTGGGAACCCTGCGATTCCAAACCCTACGGACAAAAATCAATGCCTTAAGCCTGTAAGGCTAAGGACAAGAGTGCCACACCAGTGAACACTCAGGGCCCCTGCACAAGTAGCTTTCATGTCCACTGCAGCAAGGAGGTGGTGATACAGCCAGTCTTATGGGCAGACAGTGTGTTTTGACCATCAAAACCCTGGTAATTGAATCACCTGCCATTTAAACACTCCTCCCACCCCCCCCAACCCCAACCTCCCTTTCCACAAGGGCACATCAATTCAGTCCAACAAATTCACTTTGTTCCAGATATTTGCACTAGACACTGCAAACAAAGAGAACAAAATAGTTTATTAGGGAAGAAGGGCAAAATATGGTAAAAAATCCTTCGGGTTAGACATTCATATCTCTGGGAAAAAAACTAGAAAAAAAGTTGTGCCACATTCATCAAAAGTCAGCCTTTTGGGAGCTTTTCCTCCCACCCCATCTTTTAAGCCATTTGACCTTATTATACTATCTAAGAACATGGGACTAGCCCAACATGGTATCCAGTGAACTCCTCTGATAGCCCGAAGTATTTGAGAAAAGGACCTCCCCAAGGGCTCCTCTGGGTTTATTTTGTGAACTGAATTGACAAGAATGACATGGGGTCATACTGGGCTTTAAAAAAACTAAGCTAGAAGCCAGAGAAAGGCCACTTTCACAACCGATAGTTTATCCATTGCCTCTGGGCTTAGCAGACCCCTAAAATGCATGCCCCGGGAGAGGAAAGAAAAACAAGCAAACAAAATATCCCTAAGCAAACTTTCAGTAACAAAACCAGGTACCATATCCAAAACCTAACAACAGAAATGTCTAATAAAAGGAGGCTAGCCATTATTCAGTTTCAATTCTGAGATGTTACATTAACAGATATAATCTATTTTCCCATAGTTTTCCGGGGAAGAGGCAAGTCTCAGGGGTTTTGCATACTTCATAAATACTTTAGTCAGTCTTGTAACTTTGGCAAAGACAATAGAAACTTATTTGCCTGGAAGAAAGAGTCTCAGTTCCATCAGATGAGAACAAAAGAGAACTCACCAGGGTGTCAGAGAGAATGAGTCTCCTGTCATTTCTGTTCATTTGGTGTGAGTTCCAAACCAATGAACTCAAGGCACCAAGATGACACACTATAATTTTTTAAAGGAAAGGCAAATATTCAATGCTCATTTGGAGGATTTACTCAGCTTTCATGCTATTCTCCTTCTCATGTGTGTAAAGCTCACTCTTAAATACTCTGTGCTCATACTGTAAAGCACATTTTCCCTTATCTGCATAGCTTTGTCTACTATCTCTGATGCTCCAAGCTGCAAACTTACCTTCAAGCTCTAAGCGTTGGAAACCACGATCCAAATCTCAGGGAGGCCAGAGCCACTCGTTCTGTTGCTCTTGGTTGGTGAGAAGGACTCTCTGTGATTTCCAGGCTGAACAGTATTTGGGGCATTGGAGATTGACTTGTGGGCTCAGTGGCGGCCAGCCATGTGACCAGGATGGGGGAAGGGACACTCCTGCAGTGTGAGGGACTGATGCCTGGTTGGCTGACAGACCAGGGTAGTGCAGGGTCTGAACAGAGCTGCCCAGGATCATAGCAGACATCTTTAAGTTTCTTCTTAGATTTTAACTTGGTGATTTTACATGGCAGTGTTGTTTCAGCCTGGATTTTGAAATGCTGGTTTATCTCCCTGCATGGTTTCTACCCCAGATCCTTTTGAATTCTGTCTTAGAGGTAGAGGTCTAAGGGACCTTAGAGATGATCCAGTCCTGCCCTGGGGCCACCCATTTTATAGGCAGTTAGCAGCACTTCTAGGAGCCTGCAGAGGCCTGGGTGTGGAATGCATGCTGGAGTGATCAGGACTGGCTGGCACCAATATTACAGCTCACTTGAATATCTTCAACCGTTAGGTCATTAGAGCTTTGAGGACCGCTGAGATGCCAGTTAAATGGATCTTATCACACTTCAGGTACCTAAATCTGCAGCTATCAGATTAGGGCATGGCTTAGAAATTACAGCAATTTGTACTTGAGGTCAATGAGTTTTTGTATAGACATGTGTACTTATGTTTATGTATCTCTATCACAATCTTCATAAAGTACTCCAAGATGATCTTTTTGGGATCAGGGGATGTCATGAGCTGGGGAGATCTTTGATCTCAAAGATCTTGAAGACTTCTGGAGACCAGAGCTGTATGGGTAAACTTCTAGTTCACATCTGCCACTCCACCCAAATGGTTTGTGCTGGCTGCCTGCTAAAAAAATGGGGGAGGTGGTGATAAGAACGGAGGAAATGGTAGAGGTGGAAGTGATAGGTGAAATGGTAGAAGTGGCAATATGGTAGCTGGACATAAATGGAGGTGTTGGAGGTATAGATGGAGGTGGTGGAAGTGGAGGTGGTGGACGTATAGATGGAGGTGGAAAAGATGTAGATGGAGGTGGTGGAGGCAGTGGTGGTGATGGAGGAATGGGTGAGAAGACCTCCTAAATGATGGAGTAGGAGATTATTTTTACTATTATGCTGATGACCCTGGATGAATCTGACTTTCTGTGATTAGAAGTGTGAAATGGCGAAGCCTTGGCATTAGGAATCTGGAGAACCTTATTCTGTCCCCAAAGCTGTGTGACCTTGAGATAATACTTCACCTCTTTGGGCTTCAGTATCCTTGAAGCAGAATTGGCACTTAGTAAATGGTGGCTTGTTTAGGGGAATTCATCTTTCTCCCTCCAAGCACTTTACTCTTCCCTACAAAGTAGGAGCTTCTGTCCTTTCTGGAGCTTTGAGAAAAGTACTCTCCACTCACCTCTCTTACTTACTCTTGCTTAGTAGATGAGGAGTGGCTCATGTGCTTGATGAATTTGGGAGAATAAAATGGGCACGTGCCATGACTCAGATCCTTCTGAGAACTGCCTGCACCAGAGAAGGCCCAAGCTGCCCTCCTCTCCTCCCCTCTTCGCAGTAAACTTCCTAGGGCAGGTTCTTGTCCTGCAGGTACAGAGTCTTCCAGTGCTGGAAAGATAAGTTTGGTTCTTGGGGAAAGAGTTAGGAAGCCTGATTGTGGTTGTACTTTCTAAACCACATTCTCCAATCAGCTTTATCTGTTATGAAGTTATTTTAATCTCTAGCGGTTTGACCCCTGTATCTTATTTCTCATTTGATTCCAAGCATAGAGAGAAAGACTGGGAACAAGGATCACTCTCAAATTCCAATGTTGGTGAATTAATGAGAGAGCCAGCATGGAGTTGATTGGACTAAACGGTCTCTAAGTTTCCTTCAAGCTCTAACATCCTGTGATTCTATGAGTCTATTTCTCTGGAAAAAAACCAAACTCTTAGCAAACAACTTCTTAATCTCTGACTCTCCTCCTTCCTGCTTCTCAATACAAAGAAGACCTCAAATCTTCAAACATCTTCCTCTCCTCCCCTCTCCACCAGCCCCTCGTGGCTTCATTTACTCCCTGTTCTGGTCTGGGCCCCATGATGAATCCCTTCACTCCTCCCTCAGTGATACCATAACCTCTGGCTCCTGCCCTGCCAATCTCTTGTTCTAGATCAGCCCACCCACTAACCTTCTCCTCCAGCACTGAACTCCCTTTCATCTCTGAAGAAAGCCTGTCTGCAGGGGGAGAGAACAAAGCCAATACACAGAGTGGCAGAGGGGTGTGTGTGTGTGTGTGTGTGCACGTGGGTGTGTGTGAGAGGGAGAGACAGACAGACAGACAGGATGGGGAGGGGGAGGGAGACCTAGCCCCATGATGCCTGTGGTCAACACCATCCCTGCCCTTCCCCATGACTGAGTTTTGTGAGCCAAAAACTGTTAAGAGAAGATCTGGCCATCCCCTTTCTCTCCTCTCCCTTCCCGCTGGCCTCTCTCCATGTTACTTCCAAGGAGACTGGTTCACCCAGCTGGCTTTAAGCTCTGGGATAAATTGGAGGCTTTCAGTCCTTCCTTATCACCAGAGTGGTAACAGTGGAGATCCACACTTAGGGGAAAGGGAAAAATTGGACCCAGTGGTTCTCAGTCAGAGGTATCCCCCACCCAGGGGACATTTGGCAATATCTGGAGACATTTTTGGTTGTCACACTGAGAGGAGAGTACTTCTGGCCTCTAGCGGGTAGAGGCCAGGGATGCTGCTAACATCCTACATGAGACACCCCCCACAGCAAAGAATTAGCCGGCCCCAACTGGCGATGGCGCTGAGGTCGAGAAGTCCTGGATTAGACAGCTCAGCCCCCTCTGGTCTAGGCTCTAGGCTGTCTCTAACCCAGGCCAAAAGAGCATTCTACATGGGCCCATCTTGGTCTGGGCTCTACAAGGAAGAAGGAGGGGCAAAGATTCTTAGTAATTTGCAGTTTCTGAGCTCTGTGCTTCCATTTCCTTTAGAGACCTGGTGGAGAGAGGTGGCTACTCGCAGGGACAGACCCCCTTCCATCTCCTGGCCAGATGCCATCTGAACTCCACCTGAGTTTAACATATGGCAGGGTTTAAACAGGTTTGACACAGGGTCCTGGCATGGGGGGCACAGTATGAAGAGAGAACAAGCCTCCTACCCTGGAGAGGTCTGCAAGGTTCAGGTTCTTGTGTTGGTGGGAATAAGGACACATTTCAAGGCCCCAGCAGGCCTATCTAGAACTTTTATCCATAAGAAATTCTCCATGAGCTGGGCAAGACTCACTCCAGTATGTATATTATTTGGCTCTCAGATTGTTTGTGCCAAGCTTTGGCAGGTGGTACAAGACTGGCTGCCCCAGATTCTTGTCAACTTTAGCTGCTTTTGAACTGTATCCAGGGTCAAGGAGGGAACATACTGTGATGGTGTCAAGTCTGCACAGGAGGGGAAAAAAAAAGATGGTATCTTAAAGGGAAGCTGAGATACCCAAAAGGCCAGGCTCAGGTTAGGCAGTGGCTGGGTCCTGGCCTTGCACATCTCCATCTACCCCCTGATCACTGCTGTGGCCTGTGGCCAGCAACATCAGAGACCTTAGCTCACTCTCCACCAGCCACACTGCATGTCCTGCTGTTCCTCTAACACCCCAAGCTCATTCCTACTCGGAACCTTTGCACTTACTGTTTCCCTAACCTTCAGCATGACTTGCTCCCTTGTGTATTCAGCTCTCTGACCAAATGCCATCTACCCAAGAGGGGTCTCCCTGACCAGCCCATCTAAAATGCCCCTCTCTAGTCCTTAATTCTGCCTTCCTTGTCTATATGACGTTTCTACCCAAAATCATATTTTGTGTTTGTTTATTCATTTATTGTCTGTTCCTTTAATATGGCAGGGATTTTGTCTTGTTCATGGATTTATCCCTGATGTCTAGAATAGAGGCTCATAAATGGTTGGGTTCAAATCCTGGCTCCACTAACTGTGGGATCTTGGGCAACTTACCTATCATTTTTTTCCTTCATATTCCTCTGAAAATGAAGCTGAAAAATGAGAATAAGAATTATATCTGCCTCGAGGGCTGTTATGAGAACTGATTGAATCAATGTATATAAAATCTTAGGTCAGGGCTTCCCTGGTGGTGCAGTAGTTAAGAATCCGCCTGCCAATGCAAGGGACACGGGTTCGAGCCCTGGTCCAGGAAGATCCCACATGCTGCAGAGCAACTAAGCCCGTGCGCCACAACTACTGAGCCTGCACGCTAGAGCCCGCGAGCCACAAATACTGAAGCCCGTGCACCTAGAGCCCGTGCTCGGCAACAAGAGAAGCCACCACAATGGGAAGCCCACGCACCGCAACGAAGAGTAGGCCCGCTCTCCGCAACTAGAGAAAGTCCACGCGCAGCAACGAAGACCCAACGCAGGCAAAAATAAATAAATAAAATTAATTAATTAATTAAAAAAAAAAACTTAGGTCAATGTCTGGGCCACAGGAAATAATTAGTATTAACTATGAATATTATTATAATTATTATACTCCCAGGAAGCTCACGACCTGTGTATTCTGGGGAGTGGGGAGTGGCATTCCTGGCAGCTTGCAGGAATGAAGCAGTCATTGTTACTTCTCCAGGAACCAAGATCCCCCTGCAGGCTCTCAACCAGTCCTTCTCTCTCCTCTGCACCTGCTCTCTGTTGCCCTCTGGAGGTCCTGGTTGGACACTGGTGAAAGCTAACCATGTTAGGGACTCTGCGGATGATGTATTTCCTAGGGAAGAATGAGGCTTTACTGGATGGCAGCCCCCTTACTTAAGTTTGGCCCTTGACAAAACCGCCAGTGGAGCCATCATTTGGCAAACATGATTGGCAATCACTGAGACCACAGAAGAACTGTGGGTACCTAGGAATTCATCTCTCAGACCCCAAGAGGGACCCAGAGAAAGGCCACCCCTCCCCTCCCCCAGGCTGCACTTCCTGAGCCAGGGGACAATGCTCTGGCCACCTGGGCCA
This sequence comes from Balaenoptera musculus, assembly GCF_009873245.2. NCBI lineage: Eukaryota > Metazoa > Chordata > Mammalia > Artiodactyla > Balaenopteridae > Balaenoptera > Balaenoptera musculus. Next base: position 26,164,358 of record NC_045797.1, read on the forward strand.
ACCTAAGACACCCTGTAAAGCCACTCCTCAGATGAGCCAATGCCTCCTACAGCCTGATAGTTTCTTTGCCTCCTTTTCTTTCCCCGAAATAGCCAGACTATTCCATGTTTTGCCTCAGGGAGCGTGTATGAAAGCAGGAAGCAGAGACAAAATGAGCCTCTTCCCTTAGAGGAAGAGAAAAGACTCCTGGCTAACCCAGACTGAAGTGTAGGAGAGGATGTTCATGAGAAAGATCAAGGCTGTCCCCTGCCCCTCATTCAAGGCTGCATGGAAACATGGAGGGGGACTCTGGGCTCCGCAATGACCTGCAGGCACCAGTGAACAAGGACTATATGGAACAAGAACAAATGACATCAAGTGTAGGGACCTATGTAGGCCCTTAAAAGTCTAGAACCCTGCAGTGCACCTCACTCCGACCCCAAAATGGAAACCACGAGGGACACTCAGAACAGACAGGGATTAAATGTCAGCACCTTTTAAAAATGAGGGTTCAAAATATAGATGGAGAGTTTTAGAGACTCATGTTTCTTACAACCTTGAGTGCAGGGACCAAAACTGGTATTCCAAAGGATAGATTTTTTTAAGAAAATAGTGTCGGGGAAATGCACTATTTCAAAGATGACACTTAGAGGAGAAGTCTGGGCAGCAGACAAAGGCAGAAATCTAATCATTTGCTGGACTCAGCACATTTATCTCTGCTCTGAAATCAAATGTGATTGTCCCTTAATACTGCGGTTGAACTTGCAGCCCAGGTTGCCTTGGACAATCACCAGGTGCCCTGTTGTCTTGGCTTCATTATCAGCAGTTCCCTCTTTCATTCTCAAAAGGCATGCAGTCTGGGCAGTAAGTTATATGGTTACTCTGCTCAAGATTTTTAAATGAGTGATCCCATGGGCTGACCAACTCTGAGTGAGGTGCTATGAAATAGAAAGGAAGGATTTCCAGGCAGGGGTGGCTGGAGGCTGTGGCACAATGAAGCTCTGGAGGGGCTGAGAATCTCACCCGGACAGGAAAGGAAGGGGCACGTGTTACATGATGAGAGGAGCTGTGGTAAGGTTGAAGGTCAGGTGCTGTGTGGAGTTGAGAGGACAGTGGTGGGGGTCAGAGTGGGATGTTTGAACTTAATATTTCAGACATGGAGTAGTGCAGGGTAATGGCATGGTCTGAGTTATGACCACGGGAGCAGGTAGGAGAAATGGAACCTGATTGCATTTGGGGATAGGAATTGGGCAGCTAACAAGAGACGTGGAAGCAGGACTGGCTACTCTATACCTTTTTGCTCCTATTGAATTTTGAATCTTGTTACTATATTACCTTTTCAAAAATACATAAATAAAATTAAAATATAAAGGAATCCAGGCTTCTAGGTCAACAGTGGAATCATTTTATCAAGTTTTTAAAGCCCCACTAGTAAAACAAGTTGCCTTTAAACATTTGAAAAGATGCTCAACCTTACTCACTTAAAAAAAAGAAAAATAGGCAAATTAGAGCCACAATGAAATATCATTTTTCACCTTCAGATTGGCAAATATCAAAAGGTTTCACAACAGCAGGAGTGGAAGGAAATGGGCCCTCTTCCACACAGCAGTTGGACAGATGGCAGATGGGTACAGGCTCTACGGCACCACTTCGGCAATATTCATAACACCTGAAAATGCACATACCTTTGGGTAGCAGCTATTCCTGTGTAGAAATTTATCTCACAGATACACTCCCACCTGTGGACAAAGACACATATGTGGTTTGAGGCAGTTACTCACCTTCCTGCACTTATGTCAGAGGGTTATCACGGGAATTAATTGATATAATGCATGGAAAGGATGTTAAAGAGAGCCTGGCACATAGTAAGTGCTCAGTAAATGCCGGCTGTTATTATTACAGCATTGTTCATGACAGCAAAACATTGGAAACAACATGAAAGTCTATCAATAGGGGACTGATAAAATAAGTTTTGTCTTTCATTGAAAAATCACAAAGATTTTAAATACAATGAGGATATTCTTTAAACGGTGCTATGGAATGACCTTTTAGAAATGTTGTTAAATGGAAAAAAAACAAAGTGTAGAGGAATGCTTGTGGTTTGTCACCATTTGTGTGTGGGTTGTGCCTATAGGTGCACAGTCTCTCCAGGGATGAAGTCACAAGAAACTGGCAACAGTGATGATTCCTGGGAGGGAAAGTGAGAGGCAGGAGCTCAAGGGCTACTGTATAACCTCTTGTACCTTTTATATTGTCCATCATAGGGATGTATTCTCTAGTCAAAAACAATTAAACAAATTGGGGTCTATGTCCAAAAAGTTGAAAGCAGGGACTCAAATAGATACTTGTATGCCATTGTTTGTAGCAGCATTATTCACAGCAACCAAAAGGTGGAGACAACCCAAACGTTTATTGATAGGTGAATGTATAAACAAAGTGTGGCTTACCCATACAGTGGAATACTATTCAGCCTTAAAAAGGAAGGAAAGTCTGACACATGCTAAAACATGGATGAAACTTGAAGACATTAAGCTAAGTGAAATAAGCCAGTCACAAAAGGACAAATACTTGTATGATTCCACTTATAGGAGATACCTAGAATAGCCAAATTCGTAGAAACAGAAAGCAGAATGGTGATTACCTGAGGCTAGAAGGGAGGAGAAATGGGGAGTTAGTGTTTAATGGGTACAGAGTTTCTGCTGGAGATGATGAAAAAGTTCTGGAGATGGATGGTGGTAATGATTGTGCAACAAAGTGAATTTACTTAACGCCACTGAATTGTACACTCAAAAATGGTTAAAATGGTAAACTTTATATTAGGTACATTTTATCACAAAAAACAATTAAATAATTTTAATAATAAAAATAGTCATTTTTTAAATTTTGATCGGAGTTATGTTAAATGCAGAGATTAATTATGAGGAGCTGTATTGAATGAGCCACAACAAAGAATGGTCCTATCGAAAAAAGGACTCGGTCTCCAAATCCTGGCATTTTTCCATGCCAGTTTACCCTGTTCCACTGACTGGCTCTTGGGGGATTCATGGTACAGAGCAGAGGTGACAGGCTGAGCCAGGACCATGGGAGGAGGGAAGCTTCATCCAAGACAGGGAAGAAAATGGAAGGGAAGAGGTGACGGGTGGGGGCAGAAGTAGAGGAAATTCCTGCCAGACCACATAGACTTTCTCCATGAGGAATGTTGGGGGTAGATTTTGAGGGGGTGGAAAAGCTTGGTCTTTGAGGGGAATCACAGAGGGGCCAGACCAGGGATGTGTAAAAGTACCATCACTTTCCTCTGAGGAGCCTGGTGAGGCTGGAGATCACAAATGTGTAGAGAGAATTTCCTCTCCTCTTGCCTCTTCTCCTTCCCCAGGCAACAACGCTGAAGGGGTTGCAGACCCCTGGTAGCTAAATAAGTGAGGAAGAGCAGATTCCCCATCCAGACCACCAACTACCATAGGCTTCTCTTCTTCAACAACACCAAGCTGGGATTGGGAAGAGGCCTCAGTTTTAAGTTGAAACTGAAGTTTGGGTTATTATTGGGATGGACATTATCATTACTGAAATAAGACTGAGACCAAGGGTGACCAAAACAATCATGTGACTTGTCTAAATTTCATCCAGTGGTAGAGCAAGATCTAGACCTACAGAATAAATTTTAAATAGCAACAAGAGGCAGAAATCAAGTTACTTTCTGATTTTATCTGATGAGTCATGCTTATTCAATGGAATAGTTACACAGTATTATTTTCAGTTGTTAATTGAAATGCATGTATCTTGCATCTCCCCCTAGATTGTGAGTTCCCTGAAGGCAGGTCCCATGTGCTATTTATCCTCATACTGCCCCCACAGCCTAGCAAAGTGCCTTGTATGTACACAGTGGGCACTGAAATGGCTGCTGACCAAGAGGGCTTACCCCATAGGAAGCAGCACCGGGCCATTAGTGTGCTTATACAGTACCTAGCACAGAGCAGGTGAGCAACAAGACCTGGTTGAGTTGAAATGACTCTTCCTAAAGAGAGAGCCTGTGTTCTAGGAAGTCTGATATAAAATGATGTTGTTCTCACACCAGTCAGAATGGCCATCATGAAAACATCTACGAACCATAAATGCTGGAGAGGGTGTGGAGAAAGGGGAACCCTCTTGCACTGTTGGTGGGAATGTAAATTGATACAGCCACTATGGAGAACTGTATGGAGGTTCCTTAAAAAACTAAAAATAGAACTACCATACGACCCAGCAATCCCACTACTGGGCATATACCCTGAGAAAACCATAATTCAAAAAGAGTCATGTACCACAATGTTCATTGCAGCTCTATTTACAATAGCCAGGACATGGAAGCAACCTAAGTGTCCATCAACAGATGAATGGATAAAGAAGATGTGGCACATATATACAGTGGAATATTACTCAGCCATAAAAAGAAACGAAATTGAGTTATTTGTAGTGAGGTGGATGGACCTAGAGTCTGTCATACAGAGTGAAGTAAGTCAGAAAGAGAAAAACAAATACCGTATGCTAACATATATATATATGGAATCTAAAAAACAACAAAAAAATGGTCATGAAGAACCTAGGGGCAAGATGGGAATAAAGATGCAGACCTACTAGAGAATGGACTTGAGGATACGGGGAGGGGGAAGGGTAACCTGGGACAAAGTGAGAGAGTGGCATGGACATATATACACTACCAAATGTAAAATAGATAGCTAGTGGGAAGCAGCCGCATAGCACAGGGAGATCAGCTCGGTGCTTTGTGACCACCTAGAGGGTTGGGATAGGGAGGGTGGGAGGGAGGGAGATGCAAGAGGGAAGACATATGGGGACATATGTATATGTATAACTGATTCACTTTGTTATAAAGCAGAAACTAACACACCATTGTAAAGCAATTATACTCCAATAAAGATGTTTAAAAAAATAAAACAAAATGATGTTGCAGGTTGCCCAGACTTAAGGTAAAAGAGGCAGAAATGAAGGAGGTGTGGATGGTCATTTTCTATTTCTCTGTTAGGGCTGTTCTTGTACTGGATTAAGGAGAGGAAGGCTAAAACACAAGAGGAGGGTGAGTCAGACCTAGTTTACGACCTGTTATACCAGAAGTGAGTATTGCAGTGCCTTATTAGGCCTCAAACCAAGCTGAATTCATTTTTTATTAAGAGAATCTTAAAGGGCTCCTGTCCTCAAGGTTATATAAAATCATCCTAATCATGTACTTTTGAGATAATAAATCAATAGAAGCACAGAGCCCAATTCTTTAGATAGGGAAGTATATCTCAAGTAGCTCAAGGAGCAATCTTTTCTACAATGAAGGTTGAGAAAAGGAAACCCAAGACCAGTTGATTCTGGTTTGGGGAGTGATAACATTGGAGAACACACTCTACTGTCTGATTCTTGTTATGACATCACTCATGCTGAAGTTATCTCCTTTGTTGGCATGGCCTCCATCTCTGTTGGGAGGTAAAAGAGATGTTTGAGTGGCTCCATTATTAAGTTTAAGTACTTGATTACTGCCTCTCTGGGAAAATGAACTTGACTGAAAGGATAGTGGGCAAGCATTCAGTCAAGCAACAAACCACTTACTGAGTGCCTGCAATTGATGGGGAAAGATGTCTCTCCTTAGACTGGTCCATCCAAAATAAGTTGGGGGGTGAGAGGGAGAAAGATCATAGTTGGTGGGTCTTTAGGGTACTCCTGAGGTAATCCCTCAGCTCATGAGCTGACAGCTCAGTTCCAAATTCCAGGATGCCTGCTTAGTGAGAGAGTAAAACATACTTTCTCAGGGACAAAAGCCCACAGAGCCAAGGTCTCTGGGTTTCTGAGTCAGAATGTCATCAAGGACTGGGTGACACTTTCTTTAGAAAGCCATCTGATCTTCAGGGGTCCTGATACAGTACTATGCAGCCTGTTCCATCTAGGGAGACAGATGTGGACTCGCCCCCCCTCCCCCGGCCTCTCATGCATCCCTCCCTCTTACTCCCTCAAGAGCCCGAGAAGCAGGTCCTTCATAAAAGGGCGCCTCCCTCAGGGCTGAAAGCTTAACTGAAGTGGGGATTTTTGTACAAGTCCCATGTTTCCTGGATTCTTAGGAGCCTCCAAAAAGATGCTATAAATAATCATTACTGAACTGGAAGAAGCGTGAAGTAGGCACAGGACCAACCTCTGTGACTTCCATGGCTGAAAAGCATGGATTGAAGAGGGGTAGTTAGACCTCCATGCAGAGAATATAACTATTCTCAGCCCCTCACTGTAGAAGTCTGACACTGTACAGATGCACACACGCATACATGATCCCTTCTCTGAAGGCAGAGATGGGAGCACAGAAAAGCAACACTACTATAGAACAAACTGGTCATTCTCTTACTTGTCCTTTACCGTGTTGGAATAGTTATAGATTAATTTAAACAATTAGATTGTCTCTTATCTTTGCTCTCTAAGTCTTGCACAGACCTTTAGCAAAAAGCAATAATGTTCTCACGTGACCCTCGGTGGGCTGGGGATTCCTGCCTATACTACTCGGTTCTTTCACTCACATCCCCAAACCAAAACCTACAACCAAGCTGTAACTCCATATATTTAAAATTCACTCTACTCACCCCCAGTGCAGCGGCCTGTTGCTCCTGGGCCCTTGAATCCAATCTCTTTAAGGTGGGCCTTGCATTTGGAACCCACTCGCTGCTCCTTTTTCTGCCTCTGCTATTAAGATAGCCCCTCCACTATTGCTTCACCAACCATCTATTTTAGAATCAAAAGGTCTTTGTCTATTCATAGACACTGTAAAAGTAACGTTCATTTTATGTTTTTTAATCTACTGTCTGTGTCTTCCATGATTCTCATTGGCTTATCTAATCAGCATGTCCTAGGGAGGCTTATTATTTGCTGGTTTAGCTTGTCCAAGCACAACAGGGCCAGCCGAGGCATTTACTCAGGGAGAATCAGCTTCTTAAAATAGGCAATCCTCGGGAAGGATGTCAGACCTTTTGCCTCTTCTCTCCATAAGCCTGAGATTAAGGGGAATGTTCCACATCCCACTGCCACTCCAGCTCTGCAAACCCCAATTCCTGACTTTTCAGAGAAGGATACAGAAACGGAAAACCAAAGAACAAACCAAACCCTGCAAGAAAAATGTTGCATACTTTCTGATTTTTCTAGGTTTTATGCTGATTTTTGCCCTCATTTTATTACTTCCTTCTTCGTAAGTAGGAAACATAAGATGAGGGAGCAATAAGTGGAAAATAGGAAGTTTGGAGAGAGGAGAGAAAGGAGAGACAGTGAATGAGAAGTGAAAAGAAAAGAAGCAAGTGGGAGTGGGAGGCCAGGCACCAGCGCAGGGAGGGGGCAGGAAGCATGCTGGGAAGTCTCTGGCAGTTTCGGCATCTCCAGGAACCAAGCACTGGGCTTGGTACTACACATACCTTCCCTTATTTAACTTCCTCAATGGTTCTGCCAGGACAGCATTTTCATCCCCAACCTTGTAGACATAGAAACTCAGGTTCAGAGAATACAATACTTGCCCATGGACTCATAGAAATAGGAGGAAGAGGAGGGGCTGGAAGCTCCATTGAAAAATGAACTCCACTCCTCTTATTCCACAGGCCCTTCTGTGGATTTTCTGTGTCTTCAGACCTGTATTTCAGGGTTTACTTCCCTTTCACGTACGAAATGTATCTCCTGGTTTAAAGTCTTACTTTATTCCTAGATCATGTGGAGTTTTCCCTCAATGGAAAAGCCACACTCTTGGACCTAGTCCTGCCTGCAGGAGACAGTGGAAAATGTTCTGGAGGCCATGGCTGAGCCATCGCATTAACTGTACATCCTAGTTCTCTTCACAATCCAAGGAATGAAAGACTAGCAAGACTACGATGACCAACTCATCCCAGTTTGCCTGAGACTTTCCTGGTTTAAGCACTGAAAAGTCCAGTGACCAAGGAAACCCCTCAGGCTCAGGCAGACCAGGACAGCCTAGGCCAGAAGACAGACAGACTTTTGCCTCAGGGAGTTTCCAGCAGGCCAGAGATTAGACAAATTCACAAGCAGAAGAGTGTGAGGCCCCTAAAGAAGTACAAAGAGAGGAAGGCATTCAGTAAAAGAGAAACTACATGTGTTTGGAGAATTAATTCATTCCACAAATGGTCATTTCTTGCCTTCTAAGAGCATCTGAGGCAGAGGGAAGGAGCCACATAAATGAAGAACTGAGAGGTGGAAGAACACAGTATATCCTGGGAACACGGATGCGGTTTCCCTGGCACAGGGCAAATTTGGGAAGAAAAAGGTTTGGGCCTGTAAGATAGGCTGCGCCATTCTAGAGAGAGGAATAAACATCAGCAAATGTGTCTAACTCAAAGGAATGTGGAATGGGACTTTGTACAAGAATGGAGTAATTGGCATCAGAGTAGACTGTAGCACAGGTGGGAAGACCAATGGGGACATTACTGTCAAGCATTCAAGTGAAACCCTTTGGTTTCTACACACCCAGGTTTTGTCTAAACCATTTGGACATTTACTTCAGATTATTTTAGCTTCTAATTTTTGTTTTTGACTTCATAGAGGTATTTGAAGGTGAGCTTTATCCTGGATTGGGGAGGGAATAAGAAGATATGGGATAGGTAGCTTTCCCTCCAGGATGCACAAAGGGAACAGGTTTGCAGGCTGAGGATCCTTCCTGATGGAGGACATAGGAAGGGAACTGCCCTGGCAGCAAAATGCTTTCCTCCTTGTGTCCAGTGTCCACTGAGAGTTGGCTGGAGCACTGCCTGTGCCTCTCTCCAGCCCT